>NC_142424.1:1372500-1742500 GCF_059516105.1 Syngnathus floridae | reverse complement strand
TCAATGTTGTGCAGGAGCTCCAGTCTGGGCGAGGCGAAGCCTTTGCTAGAACACAAACGATGGTGCGTTAAACAAACACACACACGCACTGAACAGCACACAAGCGGGATGTGTAAATCTAAAACAGCGCTCCCGCCCGTCATGTGCTCCGACCGCAGCGTCTGATAACATAAATAACTCTGCGCCGCTTTCACTCTCTGCGGCCAATCAGAAAGCGGCGGCGCAGGTGGCGCTCAACTGAGGCGCAGCAACCAATGGGAGCGCCGCGGCGGGACGGGAGCTAGCACTTTGTGGTGCGGCGACCCCGAGTTTCACCTCCTCCTTCACCGCGTCCGCATTTAGGCAGCCAGCGAAAAGACATGTCCGTCAAAGTGGACTCAGCTGTTGTGAGGGAAAAACAAACGGCGGACTGCCCGACTCGTACGATTCGGAATTCCGGGAAGGATATACCTCGAAAGTGCATCCGTTATTCAGAAATCATCCAAACTTGCATTCTAATCATTCCAGCGTGATCAAATTTGCATTGTGATTATTTTTTCCAGGTCCTCTTTGCTTGTAAGCAAGCATTCGTCACCTGATAGCGTTCCAAACGTCGAATCCATCCAGAGGCTTGGTGGCGTTGAGGCGGCCCCCCGCCAGTCCCACCAGCGTGGGCAGCCAATCGGAGACGTGTAGCAGCTCCCGGCTGGCGCTGCCCGGCCGCTCCAGGAGCGGCCCGGACACAAATCCCACGCCGCGGACTCCCCCTTCCCACAGCGACCACTTCTGGCCTCGCAACGGCCAGTTGCTGGCGCCCTGTTCCGGCAGGCCGCCATTATCTGTCCAAGGGAACCAACCGGGTCACAACTCAGAGTAGGTGGCAGATTTTTGGATGTTTCTTTTTTGGTTGCAGGTGTTTATTACTGGTAAACGCTCACGGCGGACATTTTATGTCTTCATAAAAGGCGACTAGATGGAAAGAGGTTTTAACAGCATTTCCACCAGAGTGTTTAATGGCCACTTAATGAATAGGCTGATGTCTTGGCACAGCTATTTAAAACCCTGAGCTGCACTCTGTTGGACATGCAGGGTACTGCAACTACATTTTTCACATCCCGGATGATTGGAAGTGTGTGTGCGTACCTGTGGAGAAGACCAGGACAGTGTTGTCCCAAAGTCCAGCCTGCCGCAAGGCCAAGCTGATGTTGCCCACCGCCTCGTCCATGGCCGACACCATGCCGGCGTAGACTCGGCGATGCGGGTCCTGGATGAAGGCGTAGGGCGCCACGTAGCGCTGTGGCACCTGCAGAGGTGCATGGACGGCCTGTAGTGCTACGTACAGGAACAGAGGCTGAAACATAAAAAAATAATGATTAACTTCATATATTTGAGAGGAAAATATTGGCGAGTCACCTTTTTGGGGTCATGTTTGGCAATGATCTGGACGGCCCTCTGGCTGAACATCTCAGTGGAATATTGGCCTTTGTATCCCGAAGCGGGCGCTTCGTCCTCCCGCAGGTCTAAAGCGCAGCGGGTCTGGTTGATGGCAGCGATGGGGTCACAGCGGACGTGAGTGTAGTAGTCCTCGCTCCCCGTTAGATAGCCTGGAGAACATATCAATGTCTGTTCCATGTCTGTGGTGAGACTCATTCACGTACAAACCAAAGTAGGAGTGGAAGCCACGTCGCGTGGGCAGGCAGTCCTTCTTGTACATGCCCAGATGCCACTTGCCCACCATGTGTGTGGCGTAGCCTGCTTCGGACAACAGCTCGGGCAGGAGCGTCTCGTTCAGCGGCACGCAGTACGGCTGACACGGCCAGATGATCTGGTGCTGCATTCCCGTGTGGATCTGTCAATGTCAAACATGCTGATGAAAGACCAAACCAGAAGAGGAACAACAGTAACCACATCCACATTTTATAACTGTCACTGCCACGATAGTACTGTGCCTTACTATTATTTTGATCAGTAATCATTATTATGATCATCATAATTATCATTCCATCACAACAACTCAATGACCTCCGAGTGTGGTGTGTCTCACCTGGTAGCGTCCTGTCATGAGCTGGTTCCTGGACGGGGTGCAAAGGGGCTGGACGTAGTAGTTCTCCAGGCGGACCCCCGCGGCCGAAAGCTTGTCCAGATTGGGCGTGTTGATCTCCGAGCCGTGGTAGCCGACGTCGTACCAGCCCAAATCATCCGCCAGGATGAACACGATGCTCGGCTGCTTGGAGCCCGACGTCGCGGAGGAACCGAATGTCAACAGCAACGCGACCAAAGTCAGCTTTTCGGTCATGTTTGTCTTTAGATTTGAGCAAAGTGGAAGTGAAATGGCGTTCAGAAAATAAGGTAGAAAGCCTGCAAAAAATAACTTTTTCTGTTGAATTAAGCAAATAGTTCAGCCGCGACTTTTGAAAGCTCTGCCACCGACTCAGGAGCCAACCAGATGCCCGGAAAGAAGATGTCCGGGTCACGTGAGAAAACCGGAAGTGGTAACAGCAGAACGGAAGCGGTGATGCTGTCATTACGATATTAACTTGATTAAAGTAACAATTTAGATTTGTCATCTTTGTTGTCGATTTGAATATTAAAATTATTCTAGCAAAAATGTGACAATATTTGTTTTACATTTTTGGGGGTGACAAGCTGTTTTTTTCCTTCCAATTATTATTTCTAAATTTTGATATGAGTGGAATAAATGCAGGCATTGTTTTACAATTTTCATTGTAGTATGTACTGTAGTTCTTCCAAAATTTGAAAGGTCTAACTAATTATAAAACAGTAATCCATTCTGATTTCCAGAAGACAGCAAGTTCTATACACTTTATTTCTCACGGTATTAATGTACAGTATATTGTTTATTTCATATTTGTTAAAAAAAAATAATTATAAAAACTGTACAAATGTTTAATTCTGTGACTTACTAAAATGGTAATGGCATTATATCTCTAATTGTAAGAAACAAAACGTAAACCATGGAATTATAAAATGAATTAAGACACTGCGGTTCAAGTATGTCATCAAACGTGAACGCTAACGCCCATGTGAAGCCTTGCCACCATTGTGCAGATTTTTTTTTTTTTTTATGCTTTGCTCTTGGCTTTGTTCTGCAAGCGGGTCCTCGTGGGCTCGGTGAGCACCAAGGGCTCCTGGATAACGGCGGCCGGGTACTTCTTCCCCAGCAGCTCCACCTCCACCTTGCGGCTCTCCGAGGACAGCTCCACGGGCAGGTAGGCGAAGGCCAGGCTGTGCTGGGCGCTGTAGCTGTAGGCCCCGGACGTGGTGTTGCCCACCACCTGATCGCGGAGACGCCAGTGAGCGCGAGTTTAAAAATCCAAGGGATTTTGCAACAGCCGAGCGTGGCGAGGGCAAACCTTTCCGTCGTGCCACACCGTCTCGTTGCCCTCGGGGTCCACGTCGTGCGTTTCCACCGCGAGGTAGGACAACTTCCTCTTCAGGCCCTTGGCTTTTATCTCCTGAAGTGCCGCCTTGCCGATGAAGTCGGCCGGCTGCTCCCATACAAAAAAAAAAGTATTATGATTGAACATCAGAAGAGCTAGCTAACTTGGTTACCTTGTTGAGCTTGATGAAGTAATCTAAGCCTGCCTCCAGAGGGTTGGTGTCACAATTCATCTAGAAAGAGGAACAAGAGTCATGAAAAAGCCTTTGAGGGGTATGAAAGGATCTACCTCAGCCCCCCATCCTCTGAAGCCTTTCTCCAGCCTGAGGGAGGCCATGGCGTAGGTGCCGAAGTTGTCGATGCCTTCCTCTTCTCCCGCTTCCATTATGGCCCGGTACACTGCCGCCATGTCCTTCTGGCTCATGTACAGCTCCCATCCCAGTTCACCTACAAGCACCAGTGAGGTCAGCAAAAATAGAAGCAAGATCCAAACAACGGCTTGCGTACCAGTGTAGGAGATCCTGATGGCTCGGAGCTTCACGCCGGCCAACTGGATCAACTTGCACTGGAGAAATTTAAACCCTGAATGGCTCATGTCCTCCTGGGTGAGCTTTTGAAGGACTGTGCGAGAGTTGGGACCGGCGACACCCAGTACGCCGATTTCGTCCGTCACGTTGGCGATGTCAACGTCGTAGCCACCGACGGCCGCTTCTGTCTCGATCCACCTACAGGGTGCGCCAAAAGTCAGTTTCTTTGCTTCTCAGGGGATCATTGGAGGGGGGGGGTTGCCCCCACCGTCCTCACGCTAGCTGTCCAGTATTTATAGCTGCAATGAAAACTCTTGGCATGTGGACGTTTGGCCAAATTGCTACGAGAGGCTTCTACACGAAACTGATCTGAGTTGAATTGCAAGCGGAGGCTTGAATTTATGACCTGCAGTTTGCAGCCAAAGGTGAAGTTGGACGAGCAGCTGGTGGGACGTTTTGGGTTTCAGCCAGCGGAGCAGAGTCAGAATCATTCCAAAGCGGCTTCAAATTGAGGTTTGTATCGTACCTGAGGTCATGTAGCTCCGACCCTGAGCCGGTGATGAGCAAAAACTCTCCCGGTGCCAACTGGGTGATGGTGACCTCAGCGTAGACTCTCCCGGTGGGCGTCAACATGTGGCTGATGTTCGTCTGGCCCACCTGAAGGCACAAAGGGTGTGACGTGACATCCGGGGGCCGTTCCGCATGTGTGAAGGTTCTCACCTTGGGCATGGTGTTAGCAAACAAGCGGTCCAGCAACTTGAGAGAGTCGGCGCCCTTCACAACAAACTTGCCGAAAGGCGTCAGGTCGATCACGCCCACCTTCTCCATCACCAGCTTGCACTCTCTGCCGACGGGCTCAAACCAGTTTGTGCGCCTGAAACTGGGCCTGGCGACGGACACGAGGAAAATCAGCTCTTGGTTTACGGTGGATCTCGGCTCCGGTTCCGCCTTACTTGTATCCGGTGTCGTCTCCCGCTTTATAAAACCAGTGAGGTTGCTCCCAACCAGCGTGGAAGCCCATGGATGCTTTGTCCTTGAGAAGATCGTAAACGCCGCTCTTGCGGCAGGTGGGTCGGCCGGCGAAGCGCTCCTCCTTGGGGTATCCGACTGGGAAGGGAGGACAAGGAGTCTATGTCATTTGGTTCTCTAGACTGGACCAAACCAGATTCAACCATCTACTGAATCATTCCTTCACATCTGGCTGGAGACGCAGCTCCTCTTGCTCTTACCCACATTATTGAAGCCATAAGATTCTCGGGCTTTGGCGCACAGGAAGGGCACGTCGACCCAGCTCCCGTACCGGTTGGGGTCGCATTCAATCAGGTCGTACGGCGGCTCGCCGTTTCGAATCCAGTCGCTGAGGAATTTCCCCACTCCGCCAGCGTGGATGACTCCGTACCTGAGTACGGGAAGCGATGGGAAGCATCGCCGCCGCTGCTGTTCCTCAAGTGGCGTCTTACCCGAATCCGATGGCCGTCCAGTAGTTGCGAACTCCTTGATGCGGTCCGACCATGGGCAGTAGGTCGGGGGTGTACGTGATGGGGCCAGACACGATGTTGATAATGTCGGCTTTCTTGAGCACCGGAACCATCTCCATGGCCATTTCCACGTGCTCCATGATCCGGTCCAGGTCCGACTCAAACAGCTCCTTGCCAAAACCTGTAGCAGTGAGACATCCCTGCTCTGAATCCAAAAGGACTCAACAAAGGGTCGCGAGCCAACACACAGACCTGGGGGGACGCCGTCTCGGACCCAAGAGTCCTGAAGGACCATCTTCTCCATCTTTTCATAAGGCCCAAACAGAAGGCCGTCCCTTTCCTGGCGCAGGTAGTACGAGCCCTCCAAATCTCGGATGACGGCCAGCTCCTTCTTGAGGGCTTTTACTTCTGGCACAGTGGCGGTCACAACATACTGGTGGTGCACCGGTATGGTCGGATGCTCAAACCCGATCATCTTGCCAACCTCGCGGGCCCAGAAACCTGAGACGGAGGGTTGGAAACTATCATTGCATGCTCTAACTTTTTTTTCCTCTTCTTCTATTTACTCATGCCAGCACTTGCTCAATACCTGGAAAGTATCTTGAGGTAACGTATCACTGTTGTGTTATGTCATTTGAAAAATATAGGTAACGTCCAAAGTCCGTGTGTTGCCGCCAGCTGCTGATTCCAGACCAGTCGATGAAGTTATATTTAACACAGACAGCGGTTACGAGGCAGATATGTTGAAAGCGATCTCGCCGGCTCGCCCTCATTTATAAAGGCTAATTTTATTCATACACGAGTTAACCTGCTTTGCGTCATAGCTGCTTTACTGTGATGTTAATGATTGGACAGCGTGTCTGGGTATGCAGGCAAGGACGGAAAACGGAGGCTGAAAAACAAAACGGACCAAGAAAATCTCTTGTGAAAACCGCCCGGACCCAGTTCAAGCTAGTTTTCCCTGAATCTGAAGCGCTCCATGTGTGCAAAGGTCTGAGGAGTTAGATAACGCGTTTAGTTGAATAAAGGCTGAAAATGTCTCGACTGCAGAAATAAAATACATTTCTAAACTTTAACATTGATTCAGTATTTTTCACACAAATCAGTCTAAAATAATGTTAATTTTTAACCAGCTTCCCTGCTCGAAGCTTTCCATCCACCTGAAATTTTCAGATGGATGGCGATCGGGTTCAAACCTGTGGCGTTGACCACGCGATTGGCCCGGATGGTTCCGTGAGGCGTCTGCACGTCCCATTTGCCGTCGGCTGTGGGCGTGAGGCCCGTGACGGGGGCCGGGTTGTAAATCTGAGCGCCGTACATGCGAGCGCCCGCCGCCAGCGCCATGGTCAGGGAGTACGGGTCGATATGGCCATCTCCCGGGGTGTACAGACCGGCCAAGACCTGAAACCAGCGGACAGCATATAAAATGTTACTATCGAAGTCTTTTCTTGCCTGGCATTTGGACTGCACCTTGTCCATGTTGAGCAGAGGGAAGAGCTCCTGGATCTTCTCAGGCCCAATCATGTACTGCTCCGTCACATGCCAGTGGGTTCGGGTCATCTGGTACTTCATCTCATCCACACGGGCAGCCGTCGACGCGATGCGGACGCTGCCCGGCTGATGAAAGCCCACCGCCTGCTCGCACCAAAACCCAACATCAACAGTTGCCTCGAGAGCATCTTCAGGCAGACCAAGCGGCAGCTCACCTGTCCAGTCTCGGCTTCCAGCCGCTCGTAGAGTTTTACGCTGTCATAGTGGACTTTCTTCAGGTTGATGCCCGGATGGTAATAGGTGGTCAATCCGGCCTATGATGAGGAAAAACAAAGTGAACTCTGAGCCTGATATCAGTCATTTGAATCTTCTGGTTCCACATCAAAGTATACTTGAAGGTCCAGTCGTAAAAGCCAAATAAAATGGCAAGCAAAGTACCGCATGCCAAGTGGATCCGGCGGTCAGTTCGGACTTCTCCAGCAGGACCACGTCCTTCATGCCGCTTTTGGCCAGGTGGTAGACGAGACTTGTGCCCACGCAGCCCCCTCCGATGACCACCGTCTCGGCTGTGTCCTTCCATCGCTTGCCCAATACGGAAGACGTGTCACTGACGGGATGGGGCAAAAATGTTTTTGCACAACAAAATTAATTTGATTTCAAATGATGATCCGCAGCACTACACAGTATTACAATTTAGGGCGCATCTCTTCTATAAAACGCAAACAAATCAACAACAGCGCCTCTGCTGGTTGCAGCGAGCAGTGCAACAGCTCCGCGTGAATGTCTTGCGAGACATCTCCATTTTTTTTTCATTGCCAATGCTCTGAAGCTTTATGATGCATTTACAAAAGTAGGCCAGTCGACTGGTGGTGTTTCTCACCTTTGCTCATCTCTTCTCCTGGTCGTGCAGCTGAAAGTCCGCGAAGGCTGAAGAAGGGAAAGAGGACCAGAATGCGCCCTGGAGCGTAGGTGCACCTTGACTAGCTTTAACATGAGAGCAGACATGACTCTTAAAAGCGAAAAAAAAAAAAAGAGGCACCGGCTGGAGAAATTGACGTGAAGTTATAAAGGCCTCACTGGCCCTGCAACTGGACTCTGGACCCGCCCCACGGGGTCGCCGGCCGTCTGTAGACGTAACTTTAACTCTCTCCACCACCCTCAATGTAGGTCACGCTAACACTATTATTCATTTTTAGATATACGGCTTATTGAATGTTACTTTTGGAAGAAAATGGATTCAATAAAATAATATTAAAACATTCTTAATATTAATTTTTCTTATTATTTCATGTCATATTAATGTATACTATCAATTATTATTTGTATTTTTTTTTTTTCAGAATAAGTAAATCGTGTGGATCTTAGAACTCCACAGAATTTAAAATGATTAAAAACTAAAACACAGAATTGTCTCCTGAAAACAGCTTTAAACAAACAACTTGACTTGTTTCATTGCGGCAACGCGCCCTTATCGAGAAACATTTGGCGATCTCGAGTAAAGTTAGATAACAGTGCACCAGCACTCTTTTTGGCCTATGTTTCCCGAGTTGAACCGTGAAAGTCTCTATAGGTCTGTATTATACTGCCCCCGTGTGGCAAAAGCACAAACACACAACAAAAAGGAGCAACACAATGTCCATGGATGGAAATGATTCCCTTCCTGTTGTGCAAGAATGAACATCTCTTTGGAAAAATAGCTGCTACAGGATGTGGTGGTCCTGAGAGATTTGAATCATTTCAAGGGGGGGGGGGTCTCACTCCTCCCCCAACTCAATATCATGTGTCAGTCATTGATGAGGGACTTATCTAATGAATGGCTACTCTGCAGCCTTGTTTGAAACATTAACTTCTCTTTTTGCTTTGCAAACTAGCTAAAGAGTGCCCCCCCCCCCTCAACTTGAGAGTCATGCACGTCTGACATACGACAACCTTCTAGAAAGGTCGGAAAAGTTGTTAAATATAGCGAGCACATGCCAAGATGGCAACACATGTTATTTAGTTATTTTTCTCTCCAACTGCTCAGGAATATTTAAGTTCAGTTCTTCCTCTGGGTGAGGGGTTGACAGGGCGAGGTTGAAATACGATGAGTGTTCTAAAAGTGAAACTGACCCCCCCACACACACATCCAGAGGGTATAAAAGATCCTGGGCCGCCTGAGGAGAGCCCTTCCCCATCTCGGAGACGACCAAGCGCAAGCATGGCACCGGCAGGGACAAAGAAGGTACAAGATGATCTCTTGGTCTGATTTTTACAAAAGTACTTACCTTGTGAGTTACCTCTGATGTCCTCCAGGGCATCCTGGAGAGGCTGAACGCCGGCGAGGTGGTCATCGGCGACGGCGGCTTCGTCTTCGCCTTGGAGAAGCGAGGCTACGTCAAGGCGGGGCCGTGGACGCCCGAGGCTGCCTCCGAGCACCCTGAAGCGGGTATCGTACATGTCATTCGATTCATGAGAAAACGTTTTGGTTTTCGTACTAGTAGCTTACTAGTACACGGACCAATCAAGTGAGTCGAATATCATTGTGATGTTTTGCTTTGCTTTCAGTGCGGCAGCTGCACAGGGAGTTCCTCAGGGCGGGCTCCAACGTCATGCAGACGTTCACCTTCTACGCCAGCGATGACAAGCTGGTGAACAGGGGCCACACCCAGCGTTTCACCGTGAGTGCCCATTCCGATGCATCATCCTCGCCCTGCACGCTCCACAACAACCGGAAATGAAATAGTTGAACCTCATCAGGACAGTCAGCTCAACTGACCCGAATGGCTCGTCTTACCGCCATCGTTCTGTTTATATCTGCAGCTGCTTCGCATTGTGTAAGACGAAGCCGCTCTTCTCTTGGTCACCTGCAGGGGCAGCAAATCAACGAGGCGGCGTGCGACCTGGCGAGGCAGGTGGCCGACGAGGGCGACGCCCTGGTGGCGGGAGGCGTGTCCCAGACGCCCGCGTACCTCAGCTGCAAGAGCCAGGATGAGGTCAAGGCCATCTTCAAGAAGCAGATGGACGTCTTTGTGAGCAAGAATGTCGACTTCTTGATCGCTGAGGTACTGGAAAGGACGGACGGCGGGTGTGGCCCACGAATGCCTCGCCTCAATTCATCCGTAATCTTTGCAGTACTTTGAGCACGTGGAGGAGGCGGAGTGGGCGGTGCAGGTCCTGAAAGGCACCGGTAAACCGGTGGCAGCCACGATGTGCATCGGACCCGAGGGGGACCTGAACGGAGTCAGCCCGGGAGAGTGCGCCGTCCGCCTCGTCAAAGCCGGTACGTTACGCCCGGAAAAAGCCGACCCGTCTTTTCAAGCCTCACGTTTCCCTCCTCGGCCGCAGGCGCCGACATCGTGGGCGTCAACTGCCACTTTGACCCGGCCACCTGCGTGCGCACGGTTGCCATGATGAAGGCGGGCGTGGAGAAAGCCGGCCTGAAGGCGCACTACATGAGCCAGCCGCTGGCCTACCACACGCCTGACTGCAACAAACAGGGTTTCATCGATCTGCCCGAGTTCCCCTTCAGTACGTTCCACCTCACCTAATTATATTTGTTGACAATTAAGAACACAATGCCGGGTTCTACTTGACCAAACTGTTCCCGGCCAGGTCTGGAGCCGAGGATCCTGACCCGCTGGGACATGCAGAAGTACGCTCGGGAAGCGTACGCCGCCGGAATCCGCTACATCGGCGGCTGTTGCGGTTTCGAGCCCTACCACGTGCGCGCCTTGGCCGAGGAGCTGGCGCCCGAGAGGGGCTTCCTGCCGGCGGGTTCCGACAAGCACGGCCTGTGGGGCAGCGGCCTGGAGATGCACACCAAGCCCTGGTGCAGAGCCAGGTAGCGTATTGCGCCCACGGACATGTCACAGTTGAATTCAAAGCCATCGTCGCCCACCTTCACGTTTTTGCTTCAGGGCCCGCCGAGACTACTGGGAGAAGCTGAAGCCGGCGTCCGGTCGTCCACTGTGCCCCTCTATGTCCATGCCAGACAGCTGGGGGGTCACCAAAGGTCACGCGGACCTCATGCAGCAGAAGGAAGCCACCACCAAGGAGCAGCTCCAAGATCTGTTCAGCAAAGCCGACAAAGGCCAGTGAGAACATGTCATGAGTGCAAATGTCATTTTTACAGCAAAAATAAATATTTACAAAAGGTTCTTTTTCTACTCTTCTGATTTCTTTGTCTTAGTGGACATTTGTAAAGTGCAATTTTGAAAAAAGGTGCATAATACAGTACAGCTGAAGTTAGAGATCTTGATGTATCCTAAAATACCAACCGACAATCCATCCTTCAGAAGAAACAAGAAAAAATGATTTTTAAAAATAATTTTATTTAATCTAGAAACAATAAATATACAGACATTACCATCATGTCATCATGCAAACCTAGAACAGCACAATCTTCTAACCCCCCCACACACACACATTTCGATTGTCAGTGTTCCGAACATCTTTCACACCTTGAAATAAACAAGATTTCAACAAAAAACAAATTGAAAACCATTCAAGATGTTAGTAATTACATTCCGATTAAAGTGAAATTTCAAGACTCGATGGCTTTTTTGTAAGTAGTGTATAAGGCAAGTGCGCTCACATTTAGCTAGTCATTTGTCGGTGTGGTAAAATTGATGTCAATAACCATGATAATGATCATCATAATGATGATGAGAATGACGGTGGGCCATCCTGAGTGGAAGTGAGGTAAATGCGCACACGCGAGACGCCTAAAGTGCAAGATGGCGTGACAGCTGTGTTTTAATTTTCTGTTTTCACCGACTTGGAGGTTGTGCCATTAGGTTGAGTGGAAAGCGCTTAGTTACTGCTGCAGTTGCTGTGAAATGCGTGCCATAAATAAAGTTGCATTGCATGAAGTGGGAAAAAAGAAGATAAAAAAGGAAATCCACTATTATGTAACTAAATGTCGTTCTTTTTATAATGTTAATCCAATTGTGGCTTTGCTCTTTTATTTTTTTTAAATGGAAAAAACGAGCAAAATGAGAGCAGGCTTTGTGATGGACTAAAACGCAAATGGAATGCTATTCACAGGAAGGCCAGTAGGGGGCAGTGGCGATTCACTTTACATTCGGTTTGGATGTTAGCGATTTCTTCGTTTAGCAGTCTTAGGGACAGCAAAAGACAAGGGGAAAAAAAAGAAGCAATTGTTTCCTTCCAGTGTGGCCCTAATACTCTCATGAGCTCTTTTTTTTCCTTTCTTTTTTTAAAGGAGGTGAGGCAGGATGTAAGAAAATTGAAAGAAGAGGGGTGCTGAGAGAGCAAAACCTTCAGGTGGTCTGATGCCGCCGCTCAGATGTGCTCCTTGAAGGCTCCTCGGGCCGCATTGGAGGTGGCGTTAGCGGCGGCTGCCTGCACCGTCTTATTGGACATGACGCCGGTGGCCAGCTCCTGTTGGGCCTTCTGGAAGCTGGCGCCGGTGGTGCGGTACAAACTGTGCACCTGGCGGAGGAAAAAAAAAAAGGCGTGAAAACAGCGGGAGGGCATCGAAGGGCGGCGACATACCTTCTTGAACATGATGAGAGACATGACGGCCAGCGAGGTGAACAGCGCCGCCACCATGATCATCAAAACGCCCGCGGCCACGTTGGTGTTCAGGCACATCAGGGCCGAGATCCAGCCGCTGAGGACGGAACGAACGTGTTCTTATTTTTATTTTTTTTAAATCGGTATTAGTGTACTTGAATGTTTCCTACCAGGCTCCCCATCCGGCGATGCCGACGCTCTGCAGCACGTAGACGCCCAGCTGGCATATGTACACGAAGAAGAACAGGAAGAAGCGGAAGGAGCTGTCACTCCTACCAGACAAGAAAAAAGACGTCGATGACGCAAAAGCGGGAGCAGGACGTCAACGTGCTCGGCCGGGAACTCACTTGAAGGCCCCGTAGACGGGCCGGTACCAGCACACGAAGGAGCACGGTGTGAAGAGCAGGAACCACAGGATGGCCAGACCGAAGTCCACGCCGCGACCCGCGTCCACGCTGAACCAAGCCAGAGCGCCGACCAGGTTGGCAAGCAGCGTCCCCGTGTGGACTGGAGGTGAAGTGCACACATCACGTTTAAGCGCTACTCTGCAGCGTCATGTGACCACAGCGTGTGAGCGAGCACACCACGAGGCAAGAAACTCACACATCCAGAGGTAGTACATGAGCTTGACCGTCTTCTGGTACTCTACGGGAATGTCCACCGTAATGTCGTGATAGAAACACGGCCCCACCGGGAACTTCTCCGGGAGCGGGGGCCAGTTGTTTCTCCTGCCTGGGGGGTGTTGAAGATTTTTTCTTACCAGGACCTATTAAAATAGTTTTGTCGATGGTGACGCACCTCCAGAAACGTTGAGCGACTGCATCTCTCTCTCTCGCCGGTCCAGCTCGGCCGCTTTCCTTTCCAGCTCTTCTTGCCTCTTCAGCAGCTCGCTGGCGCCCCCTGTTGACTCCTGCGCGCCAGCGACGTTTGTGGCCTTGTTAACAAGTGGGGGATCGTGGCGGGAGGAGAAAGAGGCTACCTGCGCCTGAGGTTGCGAGTAAACCGGAGGCTCCTCGGTGGGCTTCATGACGGCGGGCTGCGTCGAGACGCCAGGCGCCACCGAGAGGGGCTTGCTCGTCATCGTCGTCTAGACGAGAAGCAGACGTTCAGAATGAAAATGACGCCGTCCATCCAATCTGACCAAGAGACACTAGCGTAGTAAAATACTGACTAGTTTGGAGTCTGTGAAGGGGTTGTACTCTTCTAATCCCGCAGCCATCGCTGTCGACGTCTGTCTTGCCAGTGTCACGGAAGGGTCCTGAAACAAATGGCAAGAATCCATTAGGCATAAAAAAACTCCAAATTGGCAGCAATATGCACGACAACACAGCAAATGGAGTCAAGCAGGCCAAAAAGTACCTTGCTCGCCAGCCTTAAGCTCAACGCGCATGCCAACGTCCTGCTAGCTTAGCATCAGCCTTGCACACGCGCTCGCTTAATTCAAAGTGAGACGATGATCGCCGTCCTCCTGACCACATCCCCGCGATTGCCCTCCCACACACAAACTCGCTCCGGCTTGTCACCAGACCGCCATCGTAAATAATTCACGCGGAGCCTGGCGTGAAACATGAATACGGCACAACATGCCAAACACCACTGTTTGCATGGAAAGTGATGATTATTTGGATTATGATTACTTTTTTTTTTTTGGAAGGGAACTACATTTTTATAAAGAGTGCTCAAAAAAATGGATGGATCAGAAAAATCTAACTTCCTTCGAGATAAATCTCCGGAGAAACACTGCTTTCTAGAAAACACAATATTTGGTAGGGGACGTTTACAATAGTTTTTTTTTTTTACACAACCTTTTCTAGAATCAGACTCCAAAAATTCACATTGGAGTCAAACTAGGGAAGGGTTGTTCCGATTTGCAGGGAAAGTAGGCCGAGCGGGGGTGCGTGGTCGTGTCGCCTGCGGGTGGGGGGCCGTCATTTTCACATATGCTTCCTTCCGTGAGCCCTCGGGCGCTAGCGTGCATGCCAAAAACATGTTGGACCTGCAGGGTTCTATTTGAATAATTCACAATTTTGCATAAAATATGGACTCAATTTTAGTCGAATAATAGGATCAATACTAACAGCGGTTGACTTATTGTTACACTTGCAAACAATCCACACAGAAAGGCTGAAGAAAAACTTTTGTTGTGACCCAGCAGTTAGGTTAGATGGATGAATCTCGAAGTTCCGACTGTCTTTAAGGCCGTGAAGGTGACTGAATGATTGAATGTTTGGTGGAAGGCAGGTGTTTTTTTTCAACCGGCAATACTCAATTAAACAGCAATATAATATTTATGGCTTAATTTTTTTGATGGCTTCAAGATACTAAAGTAAACTACAAAATGTTCCAGAAATGAAAGCATCTAAAAAAACACAGGCAGTCACGGATTAGTAATGCATTCTTTTCAGAGTTCAAGCAATTTGGTCGATTTTGTAGATCTAAAAAAAGATACCAGTTTCTGTTGTTCATTTATTTTGAACCAAAATCTCATGTTGTCGGCATGATGAAGATAGACGGAAGAAATTTTTAAACAGCCGTACGTGTAAATTTACATTTCATTGTCGTTATATTATAAAACCGGCTGTCAACATGTAAATAGTGATAATGTGGCTAAGCTAAGGTAGCCAGCCAATCTTACCTGAAACGGATTGCTGAGCTCTTGTTCCGTGAACGGGTTACTGTCGTGTTCCGACATGACTGTAGCGCCTTCACGGACGTGACTCTCGTTGAAATGTGAGTCTTTTATGTCTAAAAGATTAAAATTATTCGTGAAAAGGGTCCGGAAAGCTGACAGTCACGTCTAATGTTGACCGTATCCTCAGAGATTCTCTATTGAGAAGAGATGAACACACGTAAATGCGGAAGCGGTGAAACTTACGTCCAGTTTTTCTATTGTTCAACGGTAAAAGTGCATTTCTAAGATGTTAAACAATATTAAAAAAAAGTTACGTTAAAATAGTGTCATAAAAACACATTTTGCTAGATGACAAATGAGGCTAAACAGCAAATTTATGAAACGCACTTGGCTCGAGTCGTGTCACGTGTTTGCATGCGTCCGTATAATGTAGCGCATTCAGAGATGCTTTCTGGGGAGAGATGAATTTACAATGTAACCAATGCGGAAGTACAAAACTTTTGTTTCAATTTCAATTTAAAAAATGTTGTGTTTTTGCAAATGGCTTTAGTAGAGTTAACTGATAATATTCTGTTTAATATGATTTTATATTAATATTTTATATATTATAAAAGAACGGACAAGCGCTTAGGTTTGTGCAATTTAGCAGTTTATTTAGGCAGTTGTGGATAGGAACAATTCCGACACTGTCCATTCAAATAAACACAGGTCACTCTTGGAAAGTAGGGTCCCTTTACACAAAGCAGTTCAGACGAATTCCACTCCGAACAGTGACATTTCCCCAAACATTCACCTTTCAATATACATACATACGGAAAACAAATACACACCCGAAATGAAACCCTTCCCCAAACTTGATGATTCTGATTTTCCATAAACTTATTTCAACATAACAAAGTTAACTTGGTGTTCAGTCGGGATGAAATGTAACATTTTTTCTTCTTCGTCAGTAATCACTGATACTGCTTCATAGAAACATTGTGTCAAAAAAAAAAAAATCTCCAACCACCATCAAGGATCAGAGGTCCGCAGTAGTTTGGCAAAAAGAATTCGAAACAAGTGCTATTGTTGTTTTTCTCATGTGTGACTTATCACTGGGAATATAAATGGATCAATAATTCAAAACAACAGTACTGATGATGATGATCATAAGGCAGCGGCGGGGAACTTTTTGTCCTATTTTATTCCTCCAAAATTTCTGGGGAAAAAAAATCCTCCCAAAATGTATTATTAATTAAACACATGATGTGTCAAATGTTTTAGGGTCGTTTGAAGTTATTGTAGGTTCCCCGCTTCGGCCATATAAGGCAACCCGACAGCAGACGATAAAAGATTTCCATAACGAGTGACACATTCATAAGCTTGTCATGCTTTTGCAGTCGATTGTAATTAAGTAAACACACGGGGGGATTTGCTTATAACATTTTTAGCAAAACTGCACAAACAGAAAATCAATACAACACAATTCCAAATGATTTACATCATAACAAAACTAGCAAAGTATAACAAATGTCATTTTAATAGTTGACAATGGGGGGTGGGGGGTCCTATGAAGTCTCAGAATTTGGACTCATAACTAGCTTGGGGGTTTCCAAACTGATTTCAATGTTAAGATTGTCAAGTCAAAAAATTGTAAGCTAATGTTTTTACTGATCATCAAGGAGGCACACGATTTCTTGGCAACATTGATGTCAATTCACACACTAGCCTCTGGTGTTTGTTGGTTAGCAAGAGTTGATACACACGAATTGAATAAGTTGTGATTTACGATTGACAAGTGATGCCGATTGGAAAAAGTAAAGCAGGGAGAAAAAAAAATTCCAGCAACAGATCTCGAAAAAACAAAAAATTTATCTTCGCTTGGGTTGGATTTACACAGCGTGGTTCAAGTGACACAATTGTCGCTTTAGTGTTATGAGCAGGTCGCTAAAGAGATTAAGCCAGAGACTGGAGGTGTTGTGAATTTTGCTTTCAGGATATGTGTCACTGTGAAATTGATTATCGGTGTGAAGCCGGAATTAGCCACTTGTGCCTGCAGTGTAAATCCAAAAACATGTCCCAACACGAATTCATCTGCAATTAATTGAAATCATGTCCACAAATGTTTACAATGGCCAATAAATGCCACGGGATGGCGTCAAAGCACTTCTTAGCCGCAGCCTGATTGACCCTCCTTCCTTCAAAATCAACTTCAGCATCAAAGCACTATTTGGACATGGCGGAATGAAGCATCTTCCCTCAACAACATGGCGTCAAAGCACTACTTTGACTTTAAGCTCCTCACTTCACTTAACGTAGCTTCTTCGCATTAAGATGCCATGCGATGGCGTCAACGCACCACTTTTAGATTAGATGACAAGGCGACAGTTGCGAAAATAAAACCGCATCATTCGGGGGGGCACTTTAATACCGATCGATGAACTTCGTCCACACAAAGCGGATTGGGGGGGGTCATTGCACTTCCTAACAGCTCGATGAAACCCCCCCCAACAAAAAAATGAGAGCAGCAGGAATGAAAAGGTGTGCAAAGATGCTTCTTTCTTCTCCCGCACAGGAAAAAAAAAAAAGTTGATCTTATTTTTTTTTTGCACTGGAAGCTGGCTGACTGGACAGTACAGCAAATTCAGTGTAATCACTCCAGAAGATGTTAACATATTGATCCAAAAAATGCTCTCGGCGTCTCCCTGCCACCCTGGGCCGAGCTGCCGTTGGACTGCATGCTTATTGCTAACAAGACACTCGGAGAGCAAACAAGGCTATAGCGATCGACGTAGGTGTGTAGGTGTGTATGTGTGTGTGTGTGTGCCTGCGTGTATAGCGAGCTATCGTGCGAGCAGTTTGATGAGGTTAGCGCACATCTCAAAGAACTCGATGGTGTGGCTGCCCGGGCGAGGCACAGACAGGACGTCGGCGCCCCCCGTCGAGTCGATGGATGAGGTGAGCGAAGATGCCAGCGAGGCGTCGGCGGCCGTCTTGGCCTGCGAGGCGGCGCTGGTCGATGGGGGGGAGTCGGCGCTGTCCGCCTCGCTCTTGATGGTGGTGCGGTAGTTGCCGACCGATCCCGAGCGGAGAGGCGTCGCCGTGCCGGATTTGGTCTCCAGCATGTCATCTGGAAAAGAAAAAAAAATATTTAAAAAAACATAAAATAATGAGCAACATGGACGACTGAGCTTCATGAGCGTCGGACGCACCGTCTATACTTCGGAAGTCAAGGAGGTAGGTCCGGCTGTCCACTTGGTACAGTTGAAGGCTCATCTTGGTCTGCATGCCCGTCACCGGGTTTTTCCTCTTCACACGCAAATAATAAGGATTCACAACCTGAAAGGTAAAACGAAAAATGAACAATTAAGTCACACGTCCAGTCAGCAGCAATTGAGCCCAACTCCATAAAAAGCAAATGTGTAAATCTCCGGCTCACCTTCCACTCGTAGTCAAGCTGCTTCATGGCGCGGCACACTTCGGTCATGATATCGTTGGGTCTGCTCTGGCTGCGGATGCCCAGGTGCCACTTGGCCCGCCGCACGCCCTGGTGCTTGGACTTTTGCGGATTCAGCTCGTCCAACGTGTGGCGGGGCCGCGGCGGCGTCTCCGCCACCAGGAAGGGCACGCGCTCCGGGTGGGGCTTGACGCTGGCCGCCACAGAGGTGCCGGACGAGCTCAGGTGCTGGTCGTCCAGGAAGGAGTCGGGCGGGCTGGAGGCCAGGTAGAAGTCCTTGGCCTCGTTCATGATGCGGCGGTTGTCGATGATGAGGTGGTAGGCCACGGCCAGCGGGTCCTGGTGGTTGCGGCTGTAGATGCAGGCCAGGACCTCCTCCTCTGTGCACTCGAACTTGTCGCACACTTCCTTTAGGGCCTCGTCGTCGATCATGCTGTTGCTGTACGACGGGTCCTCGGGGAACAAGTACTTGGGGAGGTCCTGCTTGAACCAGTCATCCTCTCTGCGAGGGGAAACAAGTACTTCTCATGCATCACGTCACAAATACTTTACATGCAGCACCGCCGGTGTCCAGAGGGTGGCGGTAATTCTCCAAAACTATATGATAACCGCCAAACGAATGCAGATGGGAAAAAAAAACCAACAAAGGCGTGATGTTCCTCACCTGATCTCTTTGATGGTGGCTCTCTTCATGGGGTCCACCTGCAGCATGTGCTTGAGGAGGCCGGTGACGGCGGGGTTGAGGTACGGCGGCGTGAAGAAGATGCCATCGCAGATCTTCTTGAAGAGCGTGGGCACGTGGTCGTCGTCGAACGGCAGCGTGCCGCACAGCAGGGCGTAGAGGATCACCCCGCTGCTCCAGATGTCCACCTCGGGCCCGGCGTACAATCTGACAGCAGAGGCGAGCATGGGAAATATGAAATCGTGTCACGAGTATTGACAGGTGCTGCTGGAGGACGTTCAGAACCTTCCAGAGATCACTTCAGGGGCAGCATAGTTGGGGGAACCGCAACTCGTCCGCAAGAATTCTCCATCTGACATCATGTTGGACAAACCTGGACGCAAAGATTTTGATGTGGATTCACGTCATTGATTTCATGAGCTTTATGCCAGAATTGCATCTGCCGAAGTGGGAGGATATGAGCAGAATCTGCTGACTCCTTGACATTAACCAATCAGATCTCGCCTTGGCGTATGACGGCGACAGGCTTACCAAAATCGGCTATCTTTGCATTCATGTGCGCGTCCAGCAGCACATTTTCCGGCTTGAGGTCCCGATGCACCACCATGTGCCGGTGGCAATAATCCACGGCTGAGATGATCTGCTGGAACAGTCGGCGACTCTCCTTCTCGTCCAACTACCGGAAGAATAAAGGTGCAAATTGAGCCTTGCGAGGTGAGGAGCACAAAGCGACGGCCTTTCGGTGAAAAGTGTAAGGCTGGCAGTGACGCCACGTTCTTCTCGCCTGGCCGCTTGCAAAATTGCTCTTCATGATGACATAAGCAACTAAAGAATTTCACACACTGTGCATCCCGAGTTCGTGTTTCAACCAGTCTTTTGGTGTGTGCACCATGGCCACCAGGGGGCAGTATAAAACAAACAGCCAATACATGAAGAGTTTCACAAACAAGTTAAAAAGCTGCAGTAACTTTTTTTGCTTTGGGTAAACAATATGATCTACTTGTGATTATAATTTGATTAGCCCATCAATGGAATTTTGCACAGCATGTTAGCATGTTGTTCAAAAGTGATGTGGTTTGATCCAATTATTTTTATGTTGCCCCATCCAAAATGGCCACCCCAAAAAGAGGAGAAGCAGTGGACTACCTTTCCATTCTTGAGAATGTAGTCAAAGAGCTCCCCTCCCGAGACATACTCCATCACCATGAAGATATCCGTCGGGGTGCTGATCACCTGATACCTGTTTAGTACAAAATATGAATTAGGCCAGCAGTGCACGGCCAGCGGAAACAAAGTTAGGAATGTTAAAAAGAGCTTTCAAGGGCCACTTTATCTCGTGCCACCACTGACCCCTGTATGGGTTAAATTTAGCAATTTTACATGACACCTAATTGTGAGGGGATAAACGCGGCTCAGACGGATATCATCCCAAATGGATGGCCTGTGGAAGCCTCCGTTCGAGGCTGGGAATAGCTCAGTGGGTGGCAATGATGTGGCGGCTTGTGTGTGTGGGGGGGGATTAGGAGACTCGCCCGTGGATTGTAATCTAGGACTCACAGTTTAATGATGTGGGGATGCCTGAAAAGCTTGAGGTTCTGGATTTCCCGGCGGATCTTGCCCACCACGTCCAAACTGCGAATCTTCTGCCGGTTCAGGATCTTCACTGCTACTTGGTGCTTGGTCAGCTCGTGTTGGCCCACTGCGAGAAGATACAAAGAAAACGATGACCACCAACATTTTGCCCATTGTATTAGTTTCTTGTACACTAAAGAGGATTTTAATCAGGGACTTAAAAACTAGAATGGCAGGTAAAAACTTTGCCTGTAAAGTTTTTATGATTCTATAACAGTGCTTACCAACCTTTATTGAGCCAGGGTGAATATTTTACAACAGGAAAACCTCAAGGCACACCGCCCAAATAAAATGTCACAAAAACTACTGGATAGGGGTGGGCAGTATAAATGGGGTAAGAGATCTAAATTTGAACAAAGTTAGTTGCATGGCGCTTGTTTGGTTTGTAGCGATGAGTTTTTTTTTTTTTAATTATCTGCATATTGGGGTGGAAAGGTGACCAGAACTGGCAAGAGTGACACTGATATTTTTTTTATGTAACAAATTTTGGATGAAGTTGCAACTTAATAGCTGCACTGCTTGTTGAGTAACTGCTAAGGGTACAAAAAGAAACAAAGACTTCAAAAACAATAATGGCAGTGGGCTTAATTAAACTCAGGTCACGTCGCTTGTTTCTCACCAAATGACAAAAGTTCACAGTGCCACCCCCCTCTCCGCCCCTCCCGTCACCAATCCACGAGTGTCGCTTCAAAATAATTTACCTACAGATTTAAATACCTAGCTTGACAGTCTTTTAAATTGAAGCCAAAGAACATGCCCGGCGGCGTTTAGCGTATGGCGGCACGATTTCTTCAATTCAAAAAACAAAAAAAACATATCTTGAATTGCTTCACTTCCCGGTGGCTACCTTGACAAGCGACTTGTGGCTCCCTACGGCTAACCACCAACTCTACTGCCCTCAACAAAACGAGCTGGTGCTAACCGGCGGTGTGTGGCGACGTTAAGTCGCCGCAAACAAGTTGAGCAAACAGGCTGCATGAGGAGACAACAAGTGCGAAGCCTTGCCCGGGTTGACAAGTTAGCTTTGCGAATTAGCCGCGATGCTAAAAAGCTTCGCCGGCCACCATCTTTCAGTTGAAGTAAGTGAGGGGAGGGAAAAGGAGGGGGGGTTCCTGTCTCGCTGCTTCTTACCTTTAACCTTCCCAAACGTGCCCACTCCGAGCGTGTCGCCGAGGATGTAGTGTCCGATTTTGACTCTGCCCTCGTGTTTGAGTTTCTCCGTCGCCATCTTCCCGCAGTGTCCTCGCTAGCCAAGCAGCAAGCGACGGGCACGGATGGACTGCGAGCTCCGACTCCGAGCTCTAAGAGAGCCTCCGCGCCGCACGTAGTGGGAGGGGCCGACGCAGACGACGTTGCCTCAGCTTGCCTGACGTAGTCAAACGTAAATGACGTAGCGTGATACCTTCAAGTCACCCTCGGAAACGTGAAGTTTATTTAATGCCCCGCTGATTAATTCCTTTGACAATCAATTGTTATTTTCAAGCATGTACGTGTTATTTGGTACGTCACCACAAAATAAAATCAACTTCTAAACACCAATAACGCTGTCCTACCTCGTCTGTACAAAAAGTTTAAGGTTAGGGAGCACACTCGCGTCCTTATCTCCTGTTTACACTCAACGGGCACTTCCTGCTAATCAGAAGACAACGATCTCCTGTTTACACAATTCGCCATCAAGGTCAACCAGAAAGAGACGTTGCTCTCCAAACTATGCTCATATAATTGGCAATCTTTGTGAAGAATACAGTGGTGAATTCATCATAAAGCCGAAAGATTTGTCAGACTGACAGCTTCAAGGGCCCCCCATCAACTCCTTTTTACGTTGCGTTTACGTACTTGTATCACCCTTTTATTGTCTTCCTAATTCAGCATACATCCTCGCTCAGTGCATGAATAAAAGTGATCAGTAGGTGGCAGCAGATTGCTTAAAGACATGAATCAAAGCAATTGAATGGGGTGTTATAAAGTGACTGGCATGTTTTGACAGTCTAAGTGAGCTGGAAAATGGAAACCAAATCAAGTCCTTGTGCTTAAGTACTTTCAGCTCCTCTAATTCCCTCTTTTTATTTAAAAGCAGTAAACACAGTATCATAAGACTGTTTTAATTCCTTTGGTGCCTGCAAAAAAAACAAAAAACAAAGGGGAAAAACAATGTGCATTTTTTTTTAATAAACAACGCTAAAAAAAAGCCTGCACGCTGTGAAACATACACCAGCTTAAGGTCAAACAAAAACACATGAAATGGGCCTTCAAATATGACACAATCACAGTTAGACAGTGCGAGTGGAGATTGAGAGGCACAAATCACAACACTCACACACACAGGACAACAAAAGTGAAATTGAGTGGTACATCCAAGGCCCTTACGCTTGAAAAATTGGAAAAATAAGACTTTAAAAAAAAATAGCATCAGCGTACTCTAATGGACCTCATTTCGAGAAGATGCTCTGGCTCAATTTCAGGCTAAATATACCCTCCCAAATATTTACTAGTCATGTAGAGCGCTACGTTAGCTTCTCGTGTTAGCAGCCGACTTGGTAGCTGCCATATTTTTGCCAAATATTCTTCATTTGAATCATATCCTGCCCAAATATCGGATCCTCATTTTGTTAAACTGATCTCAAACCTTTGAGGTACCACTGCAAAAAGTTCGAACATTGACAAGAGACTCGTTGTGCCAAAAAGAAGTCGGTGGGCAACTTTGACAATGACACAGTGTTAAAAGGAGGACGACGATCAATCACTCAAAGTACAACGTAACAAATGCGACAAACGTGAAGAGCGATTTCACGGATTTGTGGAGTTCTCATTTACTGCTTGGACCGCGCATTTGCACGAGCTCCCTGTTGGTTCCGCACCGAGGCACTTGGAAAGAACATGATTGTGCTGCTGTTATTGTCGCGTGGTACGTTTGCACCCGTAAATCGGCAGTCCCCCTGCATGCGCGCTTGACCTCAAAACACGACGCAAGCGCGAGTCAAAAGTCCAAAAGGCGGACCCGACAAAACGAGTTACTGATTCCAGATCAGCGTGCCGGCTCCGTAGGCAGTGGGGCCCGTTAATCTCTCAAAACGCCGACCGAGGTGGGCGCGGCGAGAATCCTTGCGAGGCTGCCACGGAAGTGGGATGAAGAAAGCTGCTTGTGCTGCTTCGAAAAATAAAAGCGTCTTCCCTTAATACGCAACACTCAACGACTTAAAAAAACAACTCGACGAGACACGTCCACTACTGATGCTACAATGTACCGAAAGGATAATATTCACAGTCAAACATGGTATACCGACAAGCTCTAACGCAAGACAGACACCTTTCCACGCGGCGCCCGTCACTAAAATCGCCTCCTTCGTCCATCAGTGGTCCACCTGGGTAAGAAGATGGGAAAGACGCCCGTGAAGGCAGGAAAGGGAGGAGGAGGGGGGATTGGATGAGTGGTGGGCAAGCTTAAGGCAGGCTGGAGATGTCCCGCTTCGGAGGCGGGCCGTCCGGCTTGCAGGACGGCGCCCCGTTGGCTTTGTCTTCGAAGATCAGGACTCTGCGGAAAGGAGGAGATGAAAAAGGGTCAGAAACAAAATGGCCGTCCTGGGTGGCGTTTATGTGCAACATTTTTGTCTGAGCGCCGGGGGGGGGGGCAAGCGTCAAAGGGATGATTGTACGCACTGAAAAGATTTGCAGACAGCTATTTTGAGCCGACATCTTTAATTTCCTTTTTGGGCAAACTGGCATGCGGGCTCCAGTAAGCCCCCCGAGAAAAGTCAAGCAGATGTTGAAAGAGCGGCTGATGCTCATTTTGTTCTCCACTGCTGGCATTTTTTTTTTTTATAGATTTTCAATGTTCTCCATTTATCGCGATGAGCCGCCCCGAGTACAAATTAGGAGCTTAATGGACGTTAATTCTCCATTAAGTGTTTTGTCTTCTGCTAAGCGCTTTGGAAAAGCATTCCTCCTATCACACTTGCCCTGCGAGCTCAGGAGCTGCATTTTTCGCCTTTGCAGCTGCCAGCGTTTGATTAGGAATTTAGTCAATGGTGTGGAATGTTATCAATACGTTCTGCTCCAGGCCTCCCCGAAGGTTCTTTTCAGTTGCTGGGCTGCTGACAGAGTCATGGTTACATTCCTCAAGAAGTTCTTCTGTGGCGGTGAGACACAGTGACATTGACTCACAGCACAGTTGGCTTGTTCTTGAGTTTTTAAACATGCTTGAAATATGTCAAAGCTTTGTGGACAATAAAATCAGGTCAGGTCAGGGCCAACTAAATGCCAGTGGAGTCCCCCCCGGCGTACAGCCAGGGCCCCTGGCAATATCTGCCAATCTGTTTCCTTTGGGTGTGCCCACCAATCGGCGACATCGGAGCCATCCCCGGAATATGAATAGAGCACGGATGCAAACCGTCGACGCTGATCGAGAGTGAATAAGAAAACAACTTCACTGGTTTATTCACTGATGACATCTGTGTGGAGTTGGGTGATGTATTTTTGTATTTAAAAATAAAAAGGGATGGAGGGCAAAAGGAGGAAAAGTTGTGCATTTTTTCCTCGGTTGGCGCATTTAAGGATAAGGAGATTTGCCGACTAAACAGTGCAGCCGGCTTAGTCCCGCAGAGCTGACATGCATCTCGCCCCCGAAGCCGGCTGCTTTAAAAGAGATCAGCGGCGATAACCCGATTCAAAATAGCGGCAAACGTCACCCCCGTGCCTTGCAAAAAAATATATTTTAATTACTCCCATGCCATGGGACAACAATGACCCCTAAGGTTCAAAACTTGTGTGCATTTATCGGTGACTCACCAATAATCACCTCCCTAACTAATCACATGATCACACGGCTAAGAATAACGCCGGGCGGGTTTTGTCGCTGTGGAGATTAACGGTGACATCAGCGTTCATCTCCGCGGCCGCATGACACAATTGGCTGACGCAGATGGTTACGAGATGCCCGTGCGGGGGGGAACTCACAGTTTGAGCACGGCCGAGCGTTTGCCCAGCATCATCTTGACAAAGTCCCTGTAGTCGATGGTGTTGCTGCTGCCGCCGCCCGTCACCTCCATGATCATCTTCTTCAGCTCCAAGTGCGTCTTGGGAACGCCGAGCTTCTCCATCATCCGCTTGAGGCCCATCAGATCTGAGAGGCGTGACAAATCCATCCGTTATTTTTGTTTCTTTTAAAACGGCCGTGCAAATGTTTCAGCCTCTCGGCGATAAACTTTTGAGCCAACATTTTTTTTCCGACAATGACACAAGGTTTGTCATTGTCCCCCGGCTGTTGACTTTGCACGTTGAGTCAACATTCCGGTTACTCACCGATCTCGCCTTGGTCGTTCAGGTCAAATTCGGCGTATTTATCTGAGGAACAAGCACAAGAAGAGATAAGAGAGAGAGAAAAGAAAAAAAAAACTTCAAGCAGCTGATGCCGACAGGCGGCTTTTGTCTCAAGGCGCAGCTGACCTGAGGCCGACATTTGTTTTCCTTTTGCACAGAATCATACTCCAATAATTTCCAAACAAAACGTCGAGTCAGATTTATGCGGCACACTTAAGTGACAGGAACAAGAGTGTTTTTACATCTGCTGCTTTGAAAAGGCTGCTTCTCTCCTAAAATATCGCCGCCGTTTTTCCTCTAGTCAGATTACACGTTCTGCCGCACAATGGCAGCTGTGTGTGTGTGTGTGTGTGAGACGGAACTGTGTTAACTGTGTGAACCCGTGGGGAGCGGGACGGGACAATGATCAGCCTGTTCCCAAACTTGGGGGAGTAGGCCTCCTCGCATAACACACACGCACACACACACAGCTGAGTGGGACACAGCCTGTTGATCATCTGCAGCCGCAGAAAACAAGCCGACCCGAGTCTGCGGCCTCTTTAGAGTCCATATTCAGCCAGACGCTAACGTGCTGCTTTCAAGGACATCTGGAATTTAGGGACACATGGACATTCTCAACATACCGATACACAATATTGCGTAATATGGCATCATCTCTGTCAGCAACGAGTGCTGCTTTGTTGTCTGTCATCTTGGTGCCAAGGAAATATTTAAAAGTGAGTTGATGAGATTCATTTTAGGCAAAGGCTTCGTTTTGTCCTCGTGTGGGATCTATTGGCCTTTTTTGTTTAAGAAGGGGAGGGGTCAGTTAGTCGGATTTTTGTTTGATGGTGTTTACCCAATCTAAAATATGTGCCTTGGCTCAACAGAAGGTGGGGAACATTGCCTTAGCAGATTTGCGATTTGAAATTCTCAGCATGAATATTAGTGCACGCCGCACAGCGACAAAAGAAAGAACGAGTTTTGGTCTCCACAGTTCAGTCCTCAGGGAGTCTTCTGTTGTGGCTTCTCGAAGCAGCTTGACGTCATGCTGAAATGCGCCGCCGACGAGGAATATCTACCCTCGTGTGCGTTTAAACTCTGTTTATATCTCACAATGAGGTCGTTGTAACAATGCTTTTTGTGTTTGCCGGCGGGCGGGAGTAAAGTTCTGCACTGCATGATAACACCGGGCTGCGATAATAAAAAAAAAAAAAATAAAAAAAAAAGAAGAAACATTCTTCTGCATTCCATTGCGGGCCGTACTTGGCCTCGCCAAACCTCAACGCAGCCTATTCCCACACGGGGAAGTGTGTTTGTGTGAAGACATTTAAAAAACAATTGAGGCAGTAACACAACTGCATTCCGATATGTTTCATCGACGTTGTGCTTCGAGAGTATTGCGCCGGAGAGTAGAAACGTGGCTGTCGAAACACTGACTGCTTACTTTTGAAACCTTCCAGCTTTTCGGCGAGGTCCTCTTCATCCCTGTACTTTTGGTCCTCCAGGAATTCCTGATCAGAGGTGGAAAAACACAGGGATTAAGACAATTCTTGCTGTCAAAAAGGCTTAAAAACACGATGACTCGCACGACGGGGGCGCTCGTCCTGGTTGATTCGTTACGACTGAGCGAGTTTATAAAAGTAGGGCACCTCGTCAGTGCGTGAAGGAAAAAAAAAATGCCAGGAGGGCTCCACGCTAATGAAATGATAATGAAGCAATTCGCCATGCGGAGTCACATTCTCGTCTGACCTCCAAAAGTCTGCCGCGTTTCAAATGAAGCGTGATGAAGATCAAGAGCAGTCTGCTTCCAGCGTAGCGTCCTCATACAAATTGGAATTTTGGAACATACCAGTACTGACGCCACATCTGGTTGCTACCAGAACTACAGGATAGGGGCTGGATATTTGCCCTTGTAGAATTTTAGAATGTCATGAGCGGTGCTAAAATTGTTTCTTCGATGTTCTTGATAAGCATTTCAAGGTTGTATGAGTAGGCCGAGGGGGAAATGACTGGGCAGAGTCACACTGAATTGTCTTACTAGTGAGGACAAAGAGCTTACCACCAATAGCTTTTCATAGACGCCTGCTCCAGGAAGAATATAAATCAGCAGATATTTAGCTCATAACGCTAATCTTGGGGGAAACCCCCCTGCTCCAATGACATAAAAAAAGACTGCAGTGATGTGCAGGAATGTCCCAACAGGCCTCATGAATTGCCTTTTCGTGTTCTCACAAAGGAGGGGCCAACATTTAATGGGCATATAATACATGCAAAAGAAGAGCTTCATATCAGCGCCAGACAAAGAACCTCATTGATAGTCGATCGAATAGCGCACATGCACGCGCACACCTGTCCCCCCCCCCCACCCACAAGACAGGTGTAACATCGGTAGTGGAAAGCAAACCGAAGATTAAATAAAGCACAATGAGGTCAGACATTTTGAGATGACGTCCCCGAGCATCGTCACACTGTCAAGTGCACGCGCGTACTTCCCAAAGTCGATACGTTGGCCGCCAAATAAATAAATAAATAAATAAACAAAAAGGGACGGTTGGACATCATTTACCTGATTCACCTCCTCCAGTTTTTGCCTTTGTTGCTCCTTTAACAGCCCGAAGGCTTTCCCTCCTAAATGAAAGAAAAAGACAGTGAAAATGGACGTCACCTAGCTTAAACAATCCAATGTAATTACTTGAATTGAAGCGCGTCACCAAAAAATAAAACCGTACACAAAATTCGGTTTTACCTTGTAAGTTTTTACTCGCAGGCATCCCAGCCGTTTTTGTTTGCGTGTTATAATCCAGTTTACGGGTAAATGTAGAGCCAGGAAGGCCACCGCAAGCGTGCGGGTGATGCTCCAACCTCGCTCGGTCAAAGGCTGCGTGTGTTTCCCACCCACTCCGTCTGAAGCGACCGGTGTTGTGCTCGATTTGGTTCCCCCGTGAGATTTTGTTCCCCCTGCCGCGGGAGCGCGCACAGCTTGTTTGGAAAGCGAAAAACCGATGCCGTACGGCGTCGTACGGCGTCAGCACTATGTTGTTTTCAATAAAAACATGAAGAACTCACGTTTGCGTCAGTCAATTTTAATTTTTATAAGGGATTATTGTCATTTGATGTCTTTAAATTCATCCGCGTTCTGCCATTGAAGCGGGGTGCATTCAAAGACCAGTCGTAAAGACGGAACACTCACTCACTTCACCAAAAAGCAAGGATATAATTACGTGAGCTCTTTGCATAAACCTCGATGCAAAGAAACTCCTCCTTTTGGGTACCGTTACATGCTACAAGGAGTATATATTACAAAGGAGACTTTATTCTTAATTGTAATCATCATTCATCCATCCATTTTATTACTCAGGTATTTTCAAAGCAAATTAATATTGTTGCATTTATTAATTTGCTTTAAAATGACAGCGCAATATAATTAAAAGCTGACACTCTAGCAATGTCAAACGTGTTAGTTTAAGAAAAAGCCAAGATTGTGATCAAATCTTTCATAACGACAATGATTTGAGTGAATTGATTTGAATGAATAATTGAGAAGACATTTCAGTTCTGAAGGCTCCTTTTGTCCCAAGCAAAGTGAAAGTTGGTGGGATAAAAATTGTAACAGGAACGCTATAAAAAATGTCAAGCCGTGAATATTTGTGCCCCCCTCCCATTTTGAGAACGGTGAGTCCTGGACATCGACTGGCTTTTTTTCTGTCTTCCTGGGGGTCTGCTCAGGTAGTGTGGCAAATTTGAACAAGTTCCCTCATTCCTGGCCCAAGTTACAGGGGGGGAACAAATCCTCACGGGGCACCCGTGAGGATTTGTTCCCCCCCCTTATTTTGAGAACGGTGAGTCCTAGACTCCAGCTGTTTTTTTTCTGTCTTCCTGGGGGTCTGCTCAGGTAGTGTGGCAAATTTGAACAGGTTCCCTCATTCCTGGCCCAAGTTACAGGGGGGGGAACAAATCCTCACGGGTGCCCCGTGAGGATATGTTCCCCCCCCTTATTTTGAGAACGGTGAGTCCTAGACTCCAGCTGTTTTTTTCCTGTCTTCCTGGGGGTCTGCTCAGGTAGTGTGGCAAATTTGAACAGGTTCCCTCATTCCTGGCCCAAGTTACAGGGGGGGAACAAATCCTCACGGGTGCCCCGTGAGGATATGTTCCCCCCCCTTATTTTGAGAACGGTGAGTCCTAGACTCCAGCTGTTTTTTTTCTGTCTTCCTGGGGGTCTGCTCAGGTAGTGTGGCAAATTTGAACAGGTTCCCTCATTCCTGGCCCAAGTTACAGGGGGGGAACAAATCCTCACGGGGCACCCGTGAGGATTTGTTCCCCCCCCTTATTTTGAGAACGGTGAGTCCTAGACTCCAGCTGTTTTTTTTCTGTCTTCCTGGGGGTCTGCTCAGGTAGTGTGGCAAATTTGAACAGGTTCCCTCATTCCTAGCCCAAGTTACAGGGGGGGAACATATCCTCACGGGTGCCCGGTGAGGATATGTCCCCGCCCCCCCTCATTTTGAGAACGGTGAGTCCGAGACTCCAACTGTTTTTTTCTGATGATTTGTGCAGTGATACTGTTATTAATGCACTTTATCAATGTCTTTGGCCTTATTTTGGTCAAACAACTTTGTTTCGTTATCATATAACATACATAAAAAATAATGACTTTAAACTTTATTAAAAAACATTATCTATTTGTTTATTTATTTATTTAACATCCAATATTGTAAAGTTATCAGTGCACAAATCATTTATTTACATTTACACCGTTTTAAATGGGGGGGGGAACATATTCTCACAGGGCACCCGTGAGGATATGTTTCCCTCCCTGTAACTTGGGCTACAGACTCAAGGTCTGTCTGTATTAGTACTGTTTATTGAATTATATCTTGCAAAATTATCAATGAAGTTAAGACGTTGAATATCTTAATATTGTTGTCGGGCCAATTAGTGGCCCAACAACGTTATTAAGAGATTATAACTGGCATAACTCAATTGGCATTAATTTTGTTCTTTACACATTTTATTGAAATTATTGAAGTTGTCAAAGTTGTTTGACCCAAATAAGGCCAAAGACGTTGATAAAGTGCATTAATAACAGTATCACTGCACAAATCATTAGAAAAAAAACAGCTGAGGATATGTTCCCCCCCTGTAACTTGGGCTAGGAATGAGGGAACCTGTTCAGATTTGCCACACTACCTGAGCAGACCCCCAGGAAGACAGAAAAAAATCAGCTGGAGTCTAGGACTCACCGTTCTCAAAATAAGGGGGGGGAACATATCCTCACGGGGCACCCGTGAGGATTTGTTCCCCCCCTGTAACTTGGGCCAGGAATGAGGGAACCTGTTCAGATTTGCCACACTACCTGAGCAGACCCCCAGGAAGACAGAAAAAAATCAGCTGGAGTCTAGGACTCACCGTTCTCAAAATAAGGGGGGGGAACATATCCTCACGGGGCACCCGTGAGGATTTGTTCCCCCCCTGTAACTTGGGCCAGGAATGAGGGAACCTGTTCAGATTTGCCACACTACCTGAGCAGACCCCCAGGAAGACAGAAAAAAATCAGCTGGAGTCTAGGACTCACCGTTCTCAAAATAAGGGGGGGGGAACATATCCTCACGGGGCACCCGTGAGGATTTGTTCCCCCCCTGTAACTTGGGCCAGGAATGAGGGAACCTGTTCAAATTTGCCACACTTCCTGAGCAGACCCCCAGGAAGACAGAAAAAAAACAGCTGGAGTCTAGGACTCACCGTTCTCAAAATAAGGGGGGGGAACATATCCTCACGGGGCACCCGTGAGGATTTGTTCCCCCCCTGTAACTTGGGCCAGGAATGAGGGAACCTGTTCAAATTTGCCACACTACCTGAGCAGACCCCCAGGAAGGCAGAAAAAAAACAGCTGGAGTCTAGGACTCACCGTTCTCAAAATAAGGGGGGGGAACAAATCCTCACGGGTGCCCCGTGAGGATTTGTTCCCCCCCTGTAACTTGGGCCAGGAATGAGGGAACCTGTTCAAATTTGCCACACTACCTGAGCAGACCCCCAGGAAGACAGAAAAAAAACAGCTGGAGTCTAGGACTCACCGTTCTCAAAATAAGGGGGGGGAACATATCCTCACGGGGCACCCGTGAGGATTTGTTCCCCCCCTGTAACTTGGGCCAGGAATGAGGGAACCTGTTCAAATTTGCCACACTACCTGAGCAGACCCCCAGGAAGACAGAAAAAAAACAGCTGGAGTCTAGGACTCACCGTTCTCAAAATAAGGGGGGGGAACATATCCTCACGGGGCACCCGTGAGGATTTGTTCCCCCCCTGTAACTTGGGCCAGGAATGAGGGAACCTGTTCAAATTTGCCACACTACCTGAGCAGACCCCCAGGAAGACAGAAAAAAAACAGCTGGAGTCTAGGACTCACCGTTCTCAAAATAAGGGGGGGGAACAAATCCTCACGGGTGCCCCGTGAGGATTTGTTCCCCCCCTGTAACTTGGGCCAGGAATGAGGGAACTTGTTCAAATTTGCCACACTACCTGAGCAGACCCCCAGGAAGACAGAAAAAAAGCCAGTCGATGTCCAGGACTCACCGTTCTCAAAATGGGAGGGGGGCACAAATATTCACGGCTTGACATTTTTTATAGCGTTCCTGTTACAATTTTTATCCCACCACCTTTCACTTTGCTTGGGACAAAAGGAGCCTTCAGAACTGAAATGTCTTCTCAATTATTCATTCAAATCAATTCACTCAAATCATTGTCGTTATGAAAGATTTGATCACAATCTTGGCTTTTTCTTAAACTAACACGTTTGACATTGCTAGAGTGTCAGCTTTTAATTATATTGCGCTGTCATTTTAAAGCAAATTAATAAATGCAACAATATTAATTTGCTTTGAAAATACCTGAGTAATCAAATGGATGGATGAATGATGATTACAATTAAGAATAAAGTCTCCTTTGTAATATATACTCCTTGTAGCATGTAACGGTACCCAAAAGGAGGAGTTTCTTTGCATCGAGGTTTATGCAAAGTGCTCACGTAATTATATCCTTGCTTTTTGGTGAAGTGAGTGAGTGTTCCGTCTTTACGACTGGTCTTTGAATGCACCCCGCTTCAATGGCAGAACGCGGATGAATTTAAAGACATCAAATGACAATAATCCCTTATAAAAATTAAAATTGACTGACGCAAACGTGAGTTCTTCATGTTTTTATTGAAAACAACATAGTGCTGACGCCGTACGACGCCGTACGGCATCGGTTTTTCGCTTTCCAAACAAGCTGTGCGCGCTCCCGCGGCAGGGGGAACAAAATCTCACGGGGGAACCAAATCGAGCACAACACCGGCAACCGCTGAATCGGAAGACCTACTAAGATAATCCGTATCCGGTAACTTTTATTCACAATAAATGACAACATTTTCAAAAGCTTCCCTTTTACGACGGAATATCCATAAAAATAAAAGTTTATTCCTTTGTTTGTACACAAAAATAATAATAATGTTTTCAAAAACTTGTATAAAAGCGACAAGTGCGCACAACAAGGGCAGTCTAAAGCTTTTATTTTGAAACATACAACTTTGTTTTCCGCTGTAAAATGTAATCACGCGCGCCGTCGTGTGGCCAAACTAAATCTTGACACAATGAGATGGATGGACTCATTGAAAGTAAACAAAATATTGATTTATAAGCACTGTGAAGTTGGTGTGTTCACGAACAGTGGCGTATCTTTTAAATATCAATAATGTAAACAATGAAAATGGAGCATTGTGTATGAACCCGAAAGTGACAATTTATTTCCCCCGCAAGGTGGCGTTCATAGATAAAGTAAATGATAGTTCAGCTACTACACTACATCATAAATCATATATATAGTTAGAAATTGTCTTTGGTAAAAAAAATAAAATAAAAAAAAAAACAATGAAAAGCAGTCAAAGTGCATTTTGGGGAAAATTGATAGGTGTCAATGACTCGTGGATTCGCGGCAACCACTTTAATTGCAAAGTTTTCCAAAGAAAGTTGACTTTTTCATGATGCCACCGAGTTTGAAAAAAAAAGCTCGACGGTAAATTTTTAATGTCTACAAGGACCAGAAACAAGCTGACTGGTCGCACCGTTTAATGCAGTCGGTGCAAATGAGTTCCTGGCTCAAATGTCACTGTAGGTCATAATTCAGAATCACGTGTGGGGGTAAAAAAAAAGACTGTACAGGAGGTGAACCGGGCCAGGGGTTAAGGGGTAATTGCATCCTTGGAGGCTTTCGGGTAGAAAAAAAAAAGAAATCCTCAATCCGTGGAAAGAGAGGAGGAATGAATAGCTGCGGGGAAGAGAGCCGGGAAGAGTCAAAGACTGCAGAATGAGGCAGATGAAACTGCGCCGTGAGCAGAAAATGCGATTTAGATTGGATTTACCTTCCTTACACACTCGCCCCAGAGAGTGCAGAGTGATTTAGGCCGGCAAAGTATTTCTTTTTTCAAATAACAATCTTGAAGGTGAACAGTTAAATCCACAAACTATGTAGAAATGTGCAAAACCTTGATAAACTACCTTCATTGTGACTAAAACTGGTTCAAATTCTCAAGGGTGTTCCTAATATTGTGGCTGTTTTGGTGTTTCTAACAGCAGCCACACGAGGGCAGCATCGAGTCACGCTGGAGTCGCTTTACCAGACTGGGAGGTGCTGCATGAATATTCCTAAATTGGGAGGTTAGTTGCCCTGCATGAGCTGGAAGAAGCCAAAAGACTCTTAAATGGCCTCTTTGAAACAAAATGGCCGACTTTGAAGCACTTGAGACATTTTTGTGGGTCCACTCATGATCGACTCAGTCACCAAATTGGATGCTGCAAAGTGAAACTGGCTTTTGGGGCCGAGTTTTAACACAACATGGGAGGAGTGCTAACTGCTGAGTTATTACAGATTCTCCTTTTATGGCAAGTCATTAAATTTCACTGCCATACTGCGCCCACATGCAGTGATGAAAACTTGTGCTTCAAATTTAGAAACCATTGGATATAATCTCTAGGATGACTTTGCCTTTAAAGGACAATTGCAAATGGGCCAAAAATTCAGACTTTGTTGTCTATTGTTCCTAAGTAGCTAGTAGTTAAGTGAAACCATCTTAGGGGGTTGATTTTTTTAATTTTAAAAATACTACCTGGTTTGTGGGGCACTAATTGGCCAATTTATGGCACTGCTTGGGGCCACGGCAAAAGTGTTGAAAGAAGACAAAACAAATTGGCACAGCAGCATGAAAGTGAACCTGCTGATTAATGAGAGGCCGGCGCTTCCTTTGCTTTTAATCGAATCAAATTAAATACTGAAAAAGACACCGCCCGGTGTCACAATTTGTGCTTACGAAGGCCATTTTGTCTCTACAAATTTAGGCGTTGCGAGGCTGACTCGCACGTTTGCTCGCCTTGGTGCGAAACAGACAAGCGGGCTAATTGACTTGACTAATTGGTTCGATACGTTTTAATTAGATGATGTGACAAGCTGCAAAACACCAAAGGATGTGCCCTGACCGCGATAATAATGAAGCGGGCGTTATCAATATTGATCTGCTTAATTCAATCATGTATTGTGCAAGCTGATGAAAAAAAAAAGTTCTTGCAAAAAAGGTAGTTTAACGCCAACACCGGTCGATTGCTGAGGCAAGCTAACTCTTGTTAGCATTTTGGGTCTGTTTTCATCATGGCCGCCCTTGCGGTGATTAAGGGGTCCATCGTGGACAAACGCCCGCTGTGACTCAGTGGCATTCGTTACTGCACTGACTCAGCAGGTCCTGGTGTTTAATAGCTTGCTGATGCCGCTGCTTTTTTTTTTTTTTTGCAAGGTGTCACCATTAATTGCGCTTCGGGCGTATAGGGAAATCGTTCACAAAGCAAGGCGATGACAAAGTCGCTTAGTCACCGCACATGTTTTACTTTATAGATCACGTTTGAACATTTATGAGCTGTACAGGTTATGTGCTAAGTCACATTTTTCCATATTTGACCATCTATAATTTGGACAAAATGTAAAAAAAGGGCTTTTTTTTAAACCGCGTGTTCATTTTAACATGGTATGTTGCTTTAATTATTTCTTGTTGTAGCAAATGCGGTGAGGACGCCATTTCAGAGTACTTTCGTCATATCTATTTTTGCTTTTTTAAATCTTTTTTTTCCGCCCCCACATCATTGCTGACATATTTTTGTGCTTTGAGCCAAAAGGCAACCAGAAGGGAAGAGCAGTGTCACTGTGAAAAGATCTCTGATTTGAAAAGATTGCTGCTATTTTGCCAGAAAAGTGGCGCAGCGGGAAGTTGCCATTACATGCTTTCACCTGATGCATTCACAGGAAGAACATTTTCATATAATACCCGCAAAACGATGAAAAAAATGTCAACTGCTGTGTCAGTGGAGTTGTGTTTTGAAGTTACTGCTGATTTGGAGTGACTGATGTTATGGCCGTTGTTCTGTGGCTGGTCAGCGCTTTTCAAAATAAAACCTTTGTGGCTCATAAAAACGACTCATCATTTAATTCGTTCTGTAAATAAATCAATTCTTGTCAGACCCCCCAAAAATTATTTTTAGTCGTATTTAAAACATTTTTTATATGTTATAAGAAAATAGCACTGCGTTGTTGAAAACATAATAAAAGACATTGGAAAAAAATAAACTGCTGTTCTACAGTGTAAATACTGTACATGCGTGTTTTGATGTGTGCCTTTGAAAGGGGCGTGGCCTAGTGCATGACATCAGTAGCTATAGTTGAGTCAGCCGGTTCTTTCAATGTGAGCGTCTGGGTGCGAGTTGTGGCCTACAGCAGCAGCTCCATTTGAGTGTTCTCATCTCAACGCAAAGCACAAAAGAATGACGTCCGAGTCGGGTCACTCTGAGGTCAAAGTACCGGCGTCTCCTTTAGTCCCGTGGTTAGCCGCGGCGCTTGCCGCCGGCCTCAGCACAGGAAGGCGGCAAGTGGAGCGCGATGTCCCTCAGACTGTCTCTCTCCCGGAGCATCTCTTGCACTTCCTGTTCCAGGAGCGCCAGGCGGCTGCGCTGGCCCTCTGCCGCCGCGCGCAGGGTTCCGATCTTGGCGCCCAGCGGGGGACCCTCCACGCTGCCGCGCAGCGTGCTCAGGCGCCGCGCCGTCTCGTTCAGGATGCGCTGGAAACGCTCCAGAGGCACGCTGGCGTCTGCGGCCGAGAGGACAGATTGAAGAGAGAATGGCAAAACGGCAAATGGCAAACCCACGCAAAGGCTGCTCTGGTAGACAGTTTGTGGTTCTTGAAAGTCCATTTATGAAGACAATTCATTTTCATTAATATATTTATTTAAATTTGTATTCATTAACTAACAATTCATTTTGAATTGTTTTTTTGGGATAATAGTTACCAATTTTGTCAATGAGCTGGGTGAGGGTTTGCGAGTAGGCCTCCAACTGCATCTTGGCCGCCTCCATGTCCTTCCTCACGTCGGCCAGAGGGGGCGCCGACTAGAACGTTAAGGCTTGCCTCAATATTTGGATTGAACCATTCGGGCGACTAGGGTAAGTACGACACCGTACCTCGGACGGCATGTGAACCTTTGCGCTCTCAGCTCGCGATGTCTGCATGTCCAGACTTTCCAAGGCGGATTCCACGTGGGAGCCGAGGTGGGCGAAGGCGGTCCTGGTGTGCTTGGCTTGGGTCAGGAGGCCTTTCGATTCCTAGGATCACATGCAGGTGGTTTAATCGTTCACAAAGCTCAGCTCTCGTTTGCGTACCTGAGCCACGGTGTCGGCGGTACGCTCCGCTTCCTGAGAGACGTTTTTGGCCAGGCGGGAGTTTTCCCGCGTAGGCTGAAGGGTCTCTCGGATCTCCGAGACCAGTTTGGTGACACTGGCCAGAACTTTACCCTCCAGGGGCTTTTTCTTCTTCATAGCAGCCCGAGTCTGAGTCTGCAGAGGAGGCCATTCGCGCACCATGTCTGGGTGGAAAATGAAAAGTATACAAAAGGTTGCCACAACATCCCAATTTTTTTGTCAGCCTCACTTTCAAGATCTCGATGCAGGCTGATTTCTTCTGACTCCGCCCCTTTTCCCGCCACCACCGAAGCCAAGGCAACCATTTTGGCCCACTGAGCTCGCCCTTGCAGCTGAAGGAGTCAAAACAGCAATCAGCACGCTGACGTTCGCTGAGCGCCTCGAATTTCATCACCTCGACTGCATCCTTTAGAATTTCCCGCTTAGCGTTGACATCCGCCGCCAGGTTGCGAGTGTCGTTGGCCATCTCGCCGATGAGGTCGTCTTTGGAGCCGATGCTTTGATCCAGTTCTTGAGTCTTTTCCAACAAAGAGCCGGTGTGCTAAATAGCGGCAAGAAAAGTCAGCAGTAGAAAAACGATACGGCTTTTTTACATTGACGGCTGTTACCTCGGCAACCACTCGACTGGCGTTTGTGCGGCGGAGCTGCGACGTGACGTTATGCAGGGCGAGCCGCAGCCCGACGACGTCCTTCTGTTGGGCCTCGTCGTCGGCAACGCTTTGGTTCGCCCAGGTGGTGAGATTTTGCCGCTGCTGCCGCATCTGGGTCATTCTGAAATGACATCATTTGGAAGACCGTTAGCCTCGTAACGGTCTAGTCTATTTTCTGTTAGCATTAAGCTAGCACCCAAAGCCGTTTGGTCATTTTAAATACTTTCGAGCGTAAACATCTTGGCTTACCGTCGCGTCAGGTCCTCGACGTACTCGTCGGTGGAGTTGTCCTCCAGGAAGTCCGTCAGTAAGGCGATGGCGTGCTTTGAAGTGTTGAGCGCCCTGCCGGCCACGACCTCCATGCGCTCGGCGGCGTCTTCGTGGCTACGAGTGCGTCAAATGGGAAGTGTTGAACAAACGAGTGACGCGAGACAAAGTGACCTACTCACCTTTTCTTGAGGGCTTGAGACTCGTTCACCATCATCTTCCATTGATTCGATCCCGAATCAATTTCAAAAGGAATGACCTAGACAGGAAACACATTTTTTGATTATTTTCGGGCTCATTGAGATTTTTTTGGGGGAGAATAAACACTGTTGAGTGATTCGAGATGCGTCCTTGACTTTGTGGTCGTGCCTTGCCATCAGACAATGACAAAAAAAACGGTTTAATCATGATAGACGTGCGCACCCAAAAGTTTGGGAACTGAATTAAAAATAGGTTGCAACTTTAAAAGTCTGGCACCATTCAGAGAAGCAGTCTGCGGGAAAGTGGTGGCCTGCCATGTCGCCAGACTCACCTTGTGAACTTTTTAATATCTTCCACGGTTCAAAGCGGGGGCATAAAAAACAACATCATCATCGTCTCCTGCCATCCTGTCTCCATTTTATTTGGGATCATGCAAATGAAACAAATATGTGGAAAATATATCAAAATTTGATGCCTTGGTTCCCCGCCTGCACATTTTTTTTGTCTTCCCTCCCTGCCGATTTCGCTGCTCAAAAGGTGGAGAAGGATGAAGAGGAGGCGGCTGGATGAGGAATGAAAAGATTTGCTTTGAAGGTTTGCTTTGGTGGGGATTTGGTGGCCTATAAAAGGTGGCTGGGCTCCAGAAGGTTGGAAGCAATCCTCCTTTTACGGCGGCGGCGCCGCCGCCTTAAAGCACCTCGTCAAACACGTATGACTCAAAACTCAACGCGGAAGAGACGATATTTTGACGATGCCACTTTGGCCATCGATGAAAATGGATCTTTGACGTCTAGATCTGTCAATGGCCGCCTCCTAAAAAAATCTTACAAAATAATATAAAAACGATAATAAAATAAAAAATTAAAAAATAATAAATAATAGTTATATAAAAAAATATTACTTTGATTTGCTTCAAATAAAGAACCCACCATGAGGTCCAGGTCCTTTGTGGCCCTCTTTAGTTGCGTCTGGGCCTCGCCGACCATCAGTGCGATCCCGGCTAACGTCCGACACGCCCCTCCTTCTTCTTTGGACTCGTCACTGCAGTTGGAAGCGGCCGACACGTCGCGCAGGCGAGCCGCCAGCGCGCCCGCGGACACCTCCAGCGAGGAGAATTGTCCTACGAAGGCCTCCTGAGCCTCTGGAAGTGAAGAAAAGACCCCCAAAAAAAAAAGGAATTGGAATCCAGGAGTGTGTCCGCGTTTACCTTGGAGAGCCAAAAATTCCTCCAGCGCGTTGGGTAACGTTGGCCCGTCCTGTAGGTTCTCGTGAGTGGCGTCGGTGGGAAATCCCAGCAGGGGGCGCCGCTTGCTGAATCGGCTTCGGCAATCCGAACCGGCCAGGAGCTTTTCGGCGTCCTGCAGGCTTGTCCTCAGCTTTTCCGCCTGGAACAACGCTAGCATTTAGCACTCGGGGTGTGCAAAAATGGAACGAACAAGAAAAAAAATGGGACTTATTTATCGGGAGGAGGGAAATGCGACATTCCGACAAAAGCAATGAATAAATGAATCGCAATGGAAAGATAAGCAGGGAATGAACACATGCTCGCCATTTATCGACCTTTAGCGCCTTTCACAATTCCTGTAAAAAAAAAAAAAAAATCCCGTGACTCCGGTCTGTATAACTCGGACTGATGCTGAATAAGCGGGCAAAGTCGCTTCAGGAAATTTTCCAGTTCCAGTGAAATATCAGTAGAGCCAGCATTTTTCCGCCATTGCCTTTTAGCCCATTTTGCAAAAAAAAAAAAAAAAAAAAAGATAAATAGCAAGCACCCACCGCGATTTATCACTCAGTGTCAAAAAACGTAACCCAAAAAAAAAAAAGCTGTTCTTATTCATCCCAAGGCGGGAGATGAAGTATTCCGACAGAAGCAATGAATAAATGAATAACAACGGTCAGATAAGTGGTGAATGAAAGGCCGCTTCATATCTAACAAAGCGGGAAGGGAATTTCTCCAGATATGAGATTTCACCAAAAAACTCCGTCAATGTGCGGGACATTTGTCCACAGTCGGAGGCATTGTTTTTTTTTTTTTCCCTCCCCAGAAAGGTTGGAACACTTGTCACCGCTGACATTGTTTTAACCGGCTTTTTCCTTTCAAGATCCTCCTCGGTTTCCGATTTTGCCGACGTGCTCGTTTGTCTTTTTTCCCGGCCGCCGCTTGGAAGGCGGGCGGGCGGGCGAGGCGAGAGAATGCTTACTTTCCTCTTTACCGACAACTCCAGCAACTGAATGTAGTTTTAATCCTGATTATCAGTGATGAGATGACCTTTCTGAGGCGCTCATTATTAATCGAACAACTAATTGGTGTCGTCTGAGGCTTTAAGTCTCGCCTGTTAATCGCGGCAACAAAATGGAGGTGGTTTTAATTGGCACAGTTCATTCTGGCTTTTATGGGGGGCTTTAATTCTTATTATTATTTCGACAACTAAAGGGCCTTCGGGGAAGCTTTAATTCTTATTTCAACTGATTGGCCTTTTTGGAGCTTTGTATTTTGAGGGGGGGGGGGGCTTGAACTTTTAGTTGTGAACGCACCTGCTGCTGCACCAGTCCGTAGCAGGCGGGACACTCCTGGCACTGGTGCGTGCCTCGGTGGAGGAAGTGGTTGGGCCGGCATTTGTCGCACTTGGAGCCGGTGAAGCCGGGCCGACACGGACACGTGCCGTTGGCGTGACAGCGCATGGAGACGGAACCCATCGGGTCGCAGTCGCAAGCTGCCGGGAGAACGAGCAGAAGTTGGAAATCTGGCAGCGGGCTCGATCTGGAAAAAAAGCGTACCTCTGCATCCTCGTGACGAGAATCCAAAGAAGCCCGGTCGACATGCGTCGCACAGCCGTCCCTCCACGCCGCCTCTGCACAAGCACTGCCCCGTGACCGGGTGGCAGGTCACGGACGACGAACCGATGGGGTGACACGAGCACCTGGAGGGAGCCCATGTTCCTCAAAGTGCTCTTTAGCGGAGTTCTCCTCGGCGTGGCTTTACCTCTCGCAACCTACGCCGGGCCGGAGGTTGAAAAAGCCTTCCTGGCAGTGGCCGCAGTCCCGCCCGACCACGTGTTCCAGGCACGTGCAACTTCCCGTCTCGGGGTGACACTCCGTAGCGTGGCCCGAGGTTCCTGCGGGGTTGCAGCTGCACGCTGGAGATGACAATCAATTTGACATGAGGAGATATTTCGGTGGACTTTGGTGGACTCCACCGACCACTCACGCTTGCACTTCAGTCCGGGCGCGTCACTGCGAGCGTCGCCGTAGTAACCTCGGCGACAGCTCTGGCAACGCTCGCCCTCGGTGTTCCCCGCGCACTTGAGGCAACGGCCGGTCAGGCGGTCGCACACGCCCACCGCGTTGGGGTCCACGTTACCGCTGCAGTCGCATCTGACGCACTCCCGTGCCGTCCCCGAACGCCCCAGCGGGTCGCCGTAGTAACCGTCATCGCACATCTGGCAGCGAGAACCTGTTGACGGGAGGGAGGGCGGAGTCAAACCGTGACGTTAGCTCCAGCGGAGCGGGCCGCTCACCTGTTTGTCCGGCGGGGCAGTCGGTGCACAGCACCTGGTCCAACTCTGGCAGCTGCACGCAGCCGCTTCCACCGGGGCAAGGGCAGGGCTGGCAGTCGCCCGGCGTGCCAATCAAAGCGTTGCCGTAGTAACCGTGCAGACAGCGCTCGCAGGTCAGCCCGCCGGTGAAGTCTGAGCACTCACACTCGCCTGGAATAGAAATAAAAATGAGCAAAGCTGTAAACTAACATCAATTTTCAGACATGTTGAGCCCCTCCCAAAAATGACTCCAGGACACAGAAGATGCAGTTCTGGTCATTCACCAGCCGGAGGCGCTGCGTCCTTGACACTCATCTCAACTTGGCTCCAAAACTCTTTCCGAGAAAGACAAGCGGACTCAGCCAGGCCGTAATTGCCTTCAAGGGAGGGAGGTGATTCCCTCGAGCTAGCGGCAGGCAGATTAGCATGCCTATGAAGTAGTCCCGGGCAAAACAATAACAAAAACATATTTAAATCCTGGAGCTGTGTCCATAAACATTTTTTTTTGAAAAATCCCAGATTAATTATGCTGTTTTCATGAGTTATTATGCTGCAAGAGTGGGTGAACATGATAAATCACGGAAGCCGGCGAGTGCTTTATCTAATTGCATCGGCGCCGAACGTGACACGTCGTGCTGAAGTTGCTAGCAGCTTCATTTAATCGTACATCTCGTCATGGGATGTCGCCATTATTTATTCAAGGCCTGCAACAATGCAATATTAAACACGCTGCAAGATCAGGAAGCAGTCGTCGACTTAATACCGAGCATGGCCAGACAGTCAACTTGAGTTTAAAGTGTCGGGCGGGACTATTCTCACCCCCACGTTGTCAAATGATTAAACATGAGGATTCACTCGATTATATTTATATATTTTTTTGTCAGTTTAAGCTGAGCCAAAGATGAGGTTGCCACGGCGACAGTGGAGATGCGGTCTCCCTTTTTTATCGACGCTTTATCACCTGGATGACTTTGAAGCTGTTATTTTAACGTAAACCGACATGGCCGTTCCGCCTTATCCGACTGCCTGGTAGATTTACTTCTTTTTGTTAAACGGGGCAAAGAATCGTCTTCAAAATGGTAGCAAAGCGACGACACGATGATGAATTTAACAGTAACGCTGACTTTACCGAGTGTGAAGATGACTGAGCGGGATATGAGGCAGAAGAAGGGCCTGCGCCACGCCGCCATTGTCATTCCGAGACCGTTTTGTCCATTTCGATTCAGACGGCAACAGGCAGAAGGTGAAATTTGATTGGAAGCGACATCCAACAAACACTTTTTATTGTGCTAGCTAAGCTAACGTGGCAACGCTAAGATAGCAGGCTTAGCATGAGAAGCAAACAAGGCTAGTTATGAAGCCTAATTTTAATGCTACGGGGCCAAGATACCTTCAATAGTTAAGCAAGCGAGGCTAGCTAATGCTAATGTTGCAAGGCCATGCTACTTTCTGTCATGTTTTCAATATTTGTACAGGTGACGTCGCTATCCACGCTAAGCAAACAAGGTTAGTTGCGCACTCTCAGTTTGTTTATTATCTAATGCTAAAGTCAAACTTCTGCCCGTCTCGGAACAGGACACACTCTGCAAAGAGAATTCCCTGCACCACTTCCGCCCTCCCCGTCGGGAGCGTCTGTCTCTCCTGCAGACTCATTAAAGAAGATCCCAGCGGAGCGACCGCATCGACCTGCAGGAGCGGCCGACCCGTCCTAACCCCGTAGACGCTTTCCAGAAAGCTTGAGACTGGGCTCAGACTGGCTGGGCTTGCCAGGCTCCAAACCATAATGAGGTCACCTCGGGTTTAGCGCTAGCTCACTTAGCTGCAAACAAGCTGCGAGAAGGATGGCTGATGCTGACAAAAACAGAGAGCATTTTACATGATTCTGCCACCATACTATTCTGTATTTTACAACAACCTCTTTAGAATGGACCATTCCCAAGATGAACCTGTCCTAGAGTATGACGGCAAAATATTTGAACGTAAATACTAGCAAGATGGATGAAGCTGAATTGCATATCCTCGGAATTTTCATTGGGTGGAGCGTGCCGGTGAACTTTGATAACTCACGATAAAATATAAAATAGCTCCATAAGGTCGTGGAAGAACATAACATCCCACCCTTGAGATTCATAGTCAACCCCCCCTACTGGCAAAAAAAAGTATAGACGCAATAACTCTGCCCCCACCGCTCTGATTTGTTTGCAGCTTTTGCACTCATCCATCAGTGGCTGCCTCCTGCTAACCACACGTGCCCGCGAGCAGACAAAATCCCAAACAAACAAATAAATAACATTCTTACAGTCCGGAGTTCAGCACATACTTGTTTGTCACGTTGACATTTGTACCAGGCCAACTTTTGGGGGGCTGGAATAATGCGCGGCTCTTTTGCATGGCTTAAATGTCACAAGTGCCGCAGTGTGGTGGGAGAAGCCAAGAAACACAAGAAACCCTTTTTTTTTTAGAGTCTCTTAGCGGAGCAAACGCAATGAGAAAAAAGATGAGAACTGCCTTCATAAGGAGAATACCTGTCTCATTGCATCAATTAACGTACAAGCAAACGCTAAGGCCATTAGCATGCTAGCCTGAGAGTCATGTTTACCGATAAAAGAAACACACACACTCCTCCTTCTTAAACGGATGTTTAAATGTCATCTCTCAGAGGCAATGAGCACAAAAAGTCTAGCGGGAAGTTGACAAAGGAGTCGAGCATCGCCGACTGGGCTGCTCGGGGCCGAGGTCACCGGGGGTGAAAAAGCCGCAACTTTGGGCTTAACCCTAACCCCACGAAGGGACAAAGACGTATGTTTGGTTAAAGTTGAATCACTTGGTCTGTTTAGGATGGGGGTGACATTTCTCATTTGGTGCACAAATATGAATTTTCCAATGTACTGCTGTTGCGCGACTGCAAACAAGCGGCACGACGCGGCGAGCGTTAATAAATCCCGATTAGGAAGCTCCGACTTCCCGCCACGTCGGCTGAATAAATTCCGCTCCCCAGATCACATTTGTGCTCCTCCCGTGATTACGTGGCGATTAGGATTCTGGGCGGGTCGGGGATGCCTCACTGACTCTCTTGACAATATTTTCTATTGTTCGTGCAGTAAAATCGAAGCCCGGCGACGGGGCTAATTTTAGCTAGCGGGCGCTAAAGGACACCCCATGGGATGGTTGTAAAAAGCGACTCAAGAGGACACCAAGTAACGCTTGTTTCATCATTAGCATGCGTGCTAGGAGCGGCATGTAAATATCTTCAAAGTGCCAGCTATACTTAGCTCATTAGCGCAAATGAAGTCGACAAAGTTTGGATCGAACTTTTGTGACTGCACAGCGACTCCTTCTTTGTCCTCAGCTAGCTTTGCCACGTGTCGTAAAATGGCTGACATCAACTGGACGCTTGACTTGGTACGAGGCAGAATTTGATTGTAGTTGGTCTCAAATGTCAACGTGGAGGCAAATGAGATTGTGAGCCTCCTGTAAACACCGTCAATGTCTTACAATCTAGAGTTAGAAAGTAAGTGAAAAGGCTCCACCGAGGCATAACATTGTGGAATTTCTTAGTACTGTTTATATAACTCCATTTTGTTCTGCCTCCTGTTTATTTTTTATAAGTAATTCCACTGTCGGTTACTCGAAAGAGGAAGAATGAAAGCAGTGAATATTTCAGGGTCAGCCTAGTTTTTTTTTTTTAATGCGTTGAACATTTAATGGATGTCAGTGGGAAAATATTCTATTGATAGAAATAACATTTATCTATATATTTATCTTCATGTTGGAAGATGTGCCTTGCTCGGTCGGTGCTGCTGTTTTGGTTCGCAAATTCCGATTACATCCTGCAAAGCCTTTTACAATTAAAGCTTCTTTTCTAAGGGCGAGCAAACACATGAAAGGGGAGCCGTCGCAAAAAAAAAAAAAAAAAAGAGTGTTCAGGAAGCGCTGCAGGATGAAGACGAAGCGAAGAGCAGGTGCAACCAGGACGAAGGAAGGGAGATGAAAAAGAGCAAGAACAAGCCGGCGAGTGTTTCGAGGAGAAAAAAAAAAGAGCCTGTCGCAACACAAAGAGCCGCAAGCAAATGAGACGTCGTTGGCGGAGTGGCGGCTAACCAATCTAATCAGAAAAAGGAGCAGAAGAACGCCATTAATAAAAAATTGCTAATTAAATTAAGGCTTTTGTAATTAATCAAACTCAATCAAATACATTTTTCTTCACACAATAAGCAATCATTTCCTATTTAATATACGCAATAGTGGCTGCTGTTCCGATTTTGCCCTATGGGGGTCGGGAGCGAGCTTTCAAATGGTTGCCCCCACTTTCAAATCAATAAAGAAGAAACATTTTAATGTCTTGCCTGTTTGTGGACAAGTAATGCTAAAAAGATTTGAATAGCTATCAAATAAATATGTTTTTGTCCATTTTTTGCACTTTTAATGACCTCCCTCCTACATAATCAAATTGATAACAAACACAATGCAAGCGCCAGTCGCAGGCAAAGCTGGCGGCGTCTGCAAACTGGGTCGAGACTGAGGAACGATAAAAGATGGGAGAAAAATCTGTCTGTCTTCTTTCTAAAGGGAGGGGGTTGCTTATTTTTTCTTTTTTGCCTTTTCCACTCACGAGAGCGCGACTCCGTAAAAGACACTCCAAGAAGGCCTTGCGCACGCACATCAATATAAATAAATAAACTTGCCGTGTTTGTGCCGCCCAACGGCTGCCGCGTTACTATTTTACAGAACATCGCCTGCGGGAAGTGAATCAGAAAACCCACACTTGGAAAGCAGCATAAAACAGAATTCACTTGTGAATTATGTATTGGGGGGGGGGAAAAGTGTCACATTTATGCTTTACAGCTAATCGTGGGGAGGACACTGGATGTTCCAAATCCATTTGCAGTAGGTGGAAATCTGCAACTTTTTTCTTTTTTTTATTTAGTTTTCCCCCTTCTAGACACCATTTTAATGGATTGACAAAAAATTGCAAACAAACAATATTGGTTTGCGATTAGGCCAAAACCGTGTCTAATAAGAATAATTATTAGTGATTTGGCACCATCTAGTGGCATCCTTTGGCAATCACAAACCTGTCTCTGGGTGGCAAGTTCCGTGCTGATGGCAGTCGCAAGGGACGCACGTGGAGAAGGGGCCGCCGTTCGGGACCTCCCGTGTGAATCCGGGCGCGCATCGCTCGCAGAACTGGCCGACGAACCCGATGGGACAGGTGCAGCTTTCCACCCAGGGGGCAGGGGGCGCCGTCTCGCCAGCGGCGGGGGATGCCGAGGCCAGATGGACCGCCGAGAGCTGGGATGTGTCTGGAGATGACACACAAGCAAAAGACATTGTTGACTTGGAGAGATACCAAGAAGTTGGGTTTCCAAGGAAGCAGACATGCTAACCAGCGCTAGCACCTCTGTGCTAATGATTTTCTACTTTTGTCCCAGAGTGGCTTTCAGACAGACGCGTCGAACCTTCATGTCAAAATTCCATCAAGGCTGCTCTCATTTGCCATCTTTCGGTGCTCCGACTCTTTTATTTTATTTTTTTTAACAGTACAGAAAGAGAGGAATCTAGTTACCTGTCGTTATTTTAATGAGGGTAAAATCTAGCGCCTCTGTGCTTAACATCCTCAGCAATTTAAACCCAAAACCGGAATTTGACTTCTCTGACATGCACGATTGATGGAGATCTTTTCATTCATCTAAATTCGGCGCCTAATTTCACACTTTTGACTCCTCTTCGGCGCTATTAAAATTCCGAAGGCGTGCCGCCGAGGAGGCAATCCGGGCCCGTCTTATTACGCCGCCGCTCCGCAAACGAAGGCGCCGTTCATTAAAACGGACAGAATGTCGGCACGGCCACTCGTTAGAAGCGGTCATGTCACGGTCCGCCTTCTTCGCTCACGTCGCCCTCATTACGCCGCCAATGGTTTTCATCTGTCTGCGGCCAAACGGGACGACGTCACGCCTCGGTCAGAGGGAAACGCCGCCGCCGCCGCCACCCCCGCTCACATGAAATGGAGAATCCCCATGAAAAATGATGACGGCTAAATGACCAGCGAGTTTGCCGCCACCCGTTTCTCGACATTTATGTCAAGCCGCTTTTAATGGGGAAGAAAAATGTAAACTCCAGGGGACACATGTTCCCTGTCTCCCTGCAGCGACATTACATGGAAGCTAAAAGCCTGGCGGTGGACGCTCAGAGCAAAATTACTTTCCGCTCTCTTTTAATAAGAAAAAGAGCCCTCTATAACATGGTACTTTATACAACAGACAGTAAAAGCACACTTTAATAAAGTGTAGAGTTCAATTTTGTGCTTCAGCGCAATGGGAATTGTGCTGTGCCTTCTGGTGTTTGCGCCTTGGCCACAAGGGGGCAGTATGAAACAAAAATACACTGCAACTTTGATTTTTGGAGGGGCGACTATCCCAAAAAAGGATATTAGCTTAGCAACGGCGTATCCACCCATTAAATATCTATGAGTCATTTCTATTACTACACATCTTTTGAAATTGCCATTTTTGATAGCGTACACAGTTGTTATTTTCTTCTCTAATGGCATCCAGTTGTAGAGGAGATGAAAAACGAAACCATTTCAAGAGTGAGTGAGCAACATTTGGGAATAAACGTCCTCTTTCTAGCGCTGGGTACAGCTCGCCGTGTTCTCCGCTCTTAAAATTTTATGCCCAAATCCTTTCTGCCGCATTCCAATTATTGATGAGCATGTGACAGTGCGTCGTCTACACAAGGAAATGTCCCAGAAAAAAAAAAAAGGAAACGCTTTCTAATTTGGGTTAAGGGCAGAAACTGTGAGAAAGTTTACGAAAAGAAAAGGTTGTGTCTGCGACGGCCACTGGAGGCGCCGACGCGCTCAGGTAACTTACAATTGAGTCCTCCGGCGTTGATGATGCGTAGCGCCGTCACGTTGCGCAGGAGGCGGCGAAACTCCACGACGGACAGCTTTGGCGTCATCTGGCTTTCATCAAGCCTGCGACGACACGAGAACACATCCTCTTAATTTCCCGCAGATTAAACAGCAGATGTGCGGCGCCTCTTTGATCACACTTTAGCCGCACCGCGCCAGTAATCTTCACATTTGGGGATGATTACAAGCTTCCCGCCACACACATTATGTGCCAAGATGGAAATGTGCTGACTCTGACATTTTCGGGGGCCTTGACGCTTGAGCTTTACCCAGACGGCTGCGGGATGATCTGTAAATGCCACGCGGCGACACATCTGACATGTACCGTAGCGCCATGTTTGATTGCCGCCGCCGTAGGTGCTGCGTCAGCTCCCCTACCTGAAGACGAATCGCACATTCGCCGAGGCAAGTGAAAAAAGTTGAGATTGAACTTTGGTTAGGCAGATGTCAAAAGTTCATATTGCTCAACAGGGTGGCTATTTGGAAGGCTAATGTTAGCATGAACAATCAATTGGGATTTCCCAACGATGAAGCGAACATGTTAAATTTGACCAGTCGCGTGACTCGGGACTAAACCCAAGCCAAAGAACAAGCCAATTGAAATCTGGCGCCGAGCTTTGGCATTTCCGTCGGTGTCCATGATTGCGCTTCATGTATCGCCTCCCGTCTAATTAAAAGAGAAGCGATCGCAAAGCGGGGCCCCTCCGAGATTAGCGGGCACAGCGAACAAAGTCGGGCGCCAAGGGAGCACCATTGTCCCGCCATAATCAGCGGCGAGCAGAGTGTGGCCGTCATTAAGACCGAGCTCGCTCCATCAGCAAGCCGCGAGATCATCATTGGACAAAAGAGCCGCACTCGTGTCAACACCACTTTTAGGGAAACAAACAGTGCTGAGCTCATTTGATAGGATTGCACATTTTTTTTGGGGCTCGGAAATTTGATCTCTCGCAATAAACGAGGATTCGTCGGAGTTGCTTTTCTCAAGTGGAGTGTTTGATCCAAAAAGGCAAACAGGGCGGCGTTGTTTGCCCGGCTCAGCTCATCTCAACCAATCATCGCCTCCGCTTATCTTTTGGCCCACGGCTTAAATCCTCGCGGCGCAATTTAATCGACAGCGCCGCGATGCCGTGATGATCTCCTAACGTGTTTACCCGACTGGAATTTGGAGGCTGCTAGTTAAGAGACGGGACATTTTTCACAATAGTTCCACTATTTGGCAAGCATCCCCTCATCTTGAATGTCAAATTCCTAACGACGGCTTTGAGTCTATTTGTCGGAGAAATTCCTCTTTCGGCCCTCGTTTGGCTTTTACACAAGGCGCAGGCGGCACACGCACTTTAAGCAGAAGGTTGCGTCACATTTTTGGCTTCGGGGCTTTCAAGCAACGTGAGAGCTATGCTGAAGAATGAAAAGAACTTTTAATGATGTTTTATTTAGAAATACATTTTGTAATCTCCACAGTTTTTTGTAATATTTCAACAATTTAATTTAATTCTTTTATCATCAAGTCCAAATACAGTGTAGTATCTCTTGGCAAAAAATAGCGCTTCATTTTTTATTTTTATGATACGTACAACGGTATAAGTAATATTTCCTTTCCTGTGTGTCCCAACTGTAAGAGAATTTATTCTCGCCTGTGGCTGATCTATTCCCATTCCGAGCACGATTATATGTTCGGGGCAAGGCCGAGAACTTGTGGAATAAGGAAAACAATTGAGGAAATAAAAAATATAAAAAAGGACTGCCGTAGAGAGCATATATGCAGGAGGCAAGAATCCTCTGCTTGTAAGAATTAGTTTTTACCTGAGGAAAAAGGTTTCTTGCGGAGAGAGGGCAGGGTCGCCCTGTTGGACACGGCCGGGCGTGAGTTCGGCGCCGAGCGTGATTCCGTCGCCGTCGAGCATGGCGGCGACGCGCTCGGGAAGCAGTTCCGGGCTCTCCGAGGTGAAGGTGACGGAGAGGAGCTGGCCGTAGCTGTGGCTCTGATCACCCGTAAATTTGTCTAAGAGAGAAGCAAGTCAGCAGTTTGAAAAGTTTCAAATTAAATCCATAAGCGTTCACTCCTTAATGTGAGGAAAAAACTGCAAAATGTTTTTTTTCTTTTTATCATACAGCAGCCTTTTTGAAATTCCAAACGGTTCCAAAAAAAAAGCGCAGGACGGTGCAATTAAAAAGTTACACTCCTGCCTGTGATAAGTCTTTCCATATTTTTCCATATCTTTCTTTTTTCTGCTGGCGCAGGAAGATGCCTTTAATGACGCTCGTCGAGGGAGAGTGTTAAGCAGACGCTTTTACACCGGGGGAGGCAAAAAGCAATTTATAAAGCAATCCAGCATTGTCACATTGCAACATGCAAATAAACAGCAACTTTTGAATCATGAGGAAATCGAAAAATCAGATTCAATAAAAACCTGGAGAGCCCAAGTGGTTCATTGGAAAGGGCATCAAATGTTCTTAAGTGGTCGCCGCTTCGATGTCGTCAAGAGTCGTCATGGCGACCCGTTTTTTTTTTTTTTTTGCGTCACTGGAGTGCTTAGCTTGGCGTGAATGAAGCAAGCGCCGTGTGTCCTTGTGCTGCTTTATTTTTATACTCCACTTAAAGATTCAAAACACAGGGAAAAGTTTGCGCTTCTTTTTTCCCGTTTTCTCATGCACTAAATAAATGGCGCTCCTCAAAGAAATGCTTGAAGGCCGGCTTGAACAAATGGAGACGCTTCCCTGTTTTGACCTCTCCCCAAAATAGACGTGTCTTTGTTTACCTCGTGGACTTGAACAAATAAACGCCTCCTCTCAATTAAATACCTCCCCGCTGGAATAAACAAACATTTCTCAGCACGTTAGAGAGTCGCTTGCCATTTTCTGTCATCTGCCGGAAGAAATAATCACCTCCGCCCAAACACATCTGTTTCTATTGTCCACTTGAAGTGTCTCCCCTCACTCTTGTGTTTTTCATTTAAAAAAAAAATTAAAGGCCTTTCCCCACAATTTTTTTTGTTGCTGTCCAATTTTTGAAACAAATTGAACAAATGACATTACATTGCATTGCAGTTCTAAAAAAAAGAAGGCCTCTCGCCCCAAAAAGGCATCTTCATATTTTTGCTTTCCATCAAATAAATATCTCAAATCAAGACTATAAACACCTCCAGTCTGCGGTTCCCAAAAAAAAACAAAAAAAACAATGAACGCCTCCCCCCAAATAATCGCCTGCACCCGTTTGATTTTCCCTCTTTCCTCTGTGGCACTTTTCTTTCCTCGCCAGATTGCATGAGGGCCTCAAGTGAGATGACCCCACCCCTCCACCCTCAAGTCCTACTCGGCAGCTGCTCTCCACCGGTCAGACTGGCGGCGGCGCCGCGGGGGACCCCGAATCCGTCAAGGATCAAGCAGATGTCCGGGATCACGCTGGTGTCCAGCCACCTGCTATCATCCCGCTAAGTTTGTTACACTTGACAATGCAAGATGTCCACTCCAAATGAAAAACGGATGCTGAATTGCCCAAGAGTGACGTCCCCACGATTCAAACCCCCCCTCCCCCCTACTTTCACGCTATCTGCGGAGCTGTCGCCGCCAAGTCCGACACCCACTTGTCAGCCGCCATTTGGGAAGGCACCAGCGTGACGCGTGGTCCCGCCGAGTGTCGGCTTATGTCTCGGGAGCCGTGTGAATGGCTAAGACCGTCTTTGGTCCGCTTGGAATTTCTTCAAAAGGATTGATGGAATCCCGCCCTCCCGGCGACTGCCGAGGGTGGCGAGCGGCCGCGCAAATCCGTTCGCATAAATCTGACAATTTGCGTCCGATAACATGGTAGCGACAACAAAAAAAACAAAATGGGGGAATGTTGGATTTAGTTTGTTATTTCGCATTTCGGCGCAAACCCCGGCGGAGGCGTCGTTTAACGGGCTGCCCCGCCGGAGGGGTTTGGCGAGCGGCGAGGAGCCGCCTCGGTAACGCAGCCAATTTCTACTTTGTCGCCGCTCCGGCGCGGTCAATTCCTTCAGGCCTTCGCTGCTGGGGCAGCTGATAGAAATGAGCCCTAAATCCTGCAGCGGGGGCCGGCTTATTCCCTTATCTTCTAATGGTTGCGATAAAGGATTGGGACGGAGGGACGGACAAAATATCCGCACTTGGACACACTGCCAAAAAAGCGCATTTCATCTCAGACGAGCATTACAGATGCTCCATCGTAGAAACGAAGGGCCAAAAATAAGACGGTAAACATTATTAATGGCATCCAACGCGTGCACTCACCCGGGGCTCTGTAGTAGCCGGGCTCGTCCTCTGAGAGAGGCAGCAAATAGACTTCGCCTTCCTTCCACAGCAGGGGGTCCAGCTGACCCCCGGAGAATTCGCCCAGCCAACCGTCCTGATCTGGAGTCAAGAAAGAGCAAAAGCTATCCAACAGCGGGCCAAAGGATCTTGGACGTTGAGCTCACACATGTGTCCAGTTGGATTATTTGGCGTTTGGTCACATTTTGTGCGTCCAAACAATCAGCACCGATATGTAGCCGGAATCAAACACACCAAAAATCAGAAAAAAAACAGCTGCCCTGGCAGAGACTTTACCTTCCATAAAATCCGAAGTAATGTTGACGGCCACAAAGCGAGCGGATGAGGAACACGCCAGCGAGTGACCGAAGCAGAAACACGGCTGGCAGCCGGCCGGGTTGTTTTCTTGCAAGTTGAAGAAGCCTGGCTTGCATCTGCGCAAATCAAATGTTTTGTCTTTTCACCACGCAAGGCTATTTTGGGTCCAAATGGAGCACAGCTGTGAGGAACTGCGACCCCACTGGGACTCAACTGTGGCCAGGCATGTGAGGTCAGGCACAATATGGCCGCCCCGCCCACACGTCATCTTGCTGCAGACTCCGTTTATATACGAGAAAGTCGGCTTTGACCGACGCCTCACCTGCCGCAGCCTCCCCCCTCGACGTTGGCCTTGCAGCGGCAGGCGCCGTCCAGCGGCGCGCAGTCCCCCGCGCTGCCAGCGGGGGCGCACTCGCACGGCCTGCGGATAGACAGCAAGTCGACAAACAATGAGTCAGCCGCCCGAAAAGAAGAAAGAAACCGGGGAAAAAGAGGTGCCGGACGGCCTTTTGCGATTGATTGCTTTTGTTTGGAACAGCAAATCTAATTTTAATGAGAGGCGCTATTGCAAATAATTTAATTATCTGCCAGCAAAAGCGTCTCCCCTTTGTTTCTGCTCCAGTGGGCTGAATAATTCACACTGCTGCTCAGACGCCTGATTTTTCAGCATCTATGATGGAAGGAACTCTGTGTGTGTGTGTGTGTGTGTGTGTGTGGCCGTCTCCATCCTCCCCACGTTTCACCAAATCTAATCTGTGTAATAAATGGCCATAAGGTAAGCGAAGCTGTGATGCATCGGTGTCCTCCTATCTCATTCCGACGTGAGCGCGTCCCACAAAGGATTTGAGCAAATAAAGCATCAAATAAACAATAAATAACGGCTGATGCGATCCCTCGTTGCGTTGATTCGATTTAAAGTGGAGGAAACAATATGGAAGCAACACCTTGAGGCGAGTGCGCTCGTTAGCGTTAATTAGCGCGCCGGTTTGACTCCAAGTAGAAATCACGACGAGCGTGTCAAACGATGACTTCCAGTGTTGACGCGTACCTAATGTTGTGGCCGATTTGGCACGTAATCAAGATTGCCATCATTAACATTCCGTCAGGCAGGTGGTGCGGGTCAGAGAGCGCCGACGTGGACGTACGCACGTTGAATATCAACTAGAGGGGAAGAAAACGTGGCCCTTGCGATCAAGTTATCATCGAGCATATTTAGAATAATAAGAGGACCCATTGCATAATGATTGAAAAGTCAGCCATTTTGATTTGAAGCGAATATTTTCAGCTTGTTTTGGGACAAATGAGAATTGTGGTCAAAATGACGTAAAATTTGTCATATTTGACTAAAAATTCTTTTTTTTTTTTTTTTTTTGGGCATGGCAGTCAAAGGATCATATTTTTCTCCTGCGTCTCCATCTCTCCCGTGAAGTTTAGCTGATGGATGTGGTCACCATGGCAACAAGCAGGTTTGGTCGGAGGTCATCTACGTGCGCACGACGACGAGCTAGCGGCGGGGTGGGTGGCTGGCTGGGGAGCCGGGCGGGGAGGCGGAAAAAAATGACGGGAGGCTGTTTTAAAATGTTTTTTTGTGAGAGCCCTACACAGTCAGCTGCAGCGTTGGGATTTGCTGCTAAAAATATGCTAATGTCATGCGCTAACTAATGCTCTTATGCAAACGTGCTGCAGGTGATAATGCTGTTGTGTGTGCCGCTCATGTCAAATACGTAAACATGCCGCTTGGCGGGAAGTCGCCAACAAACAAAAATTGTAATCCTGACGCTATTTCTGGAGGAGACTTTGGTGAAAACGTCACTTTGCTTTAGCGCCGAAATCTTAACGTTGCTCGGTCGGCGGCCTTCTCACCTGCAGCCACCGGGGCCGAGCGAGTGGAATCCCGGGCGGCACGCGTCGCACTTGTCGCCCGTCACGCCTCGGCCGCCGCACGCGCATCGTCCCTCGCCGTCACACTGCAGACTCGCCGAGCCTGTCGGGCCAACGGCGGCGGTTACGGCGGGAAGACATAAAAAGGACAAAATGGCCGGCTGTGAGGATTACGGCCACGGGCGGTCGATACGCGCTTAATCAATTCCGGGAATAGCAGAACACCTGCTATCGGATTTGCGTTAGGGAAAGAGGCGTCCGGGCGAGCGGGAAATTATGTGGACGCGCCACCCGCTCGGCTTAATGGAGAGAAAAGAGCGGCTGGGGCATTGCGGCCGGCGGCGGATGGAGTCTGTTATCGCCCATGATCGTTAGGCGGGACAATCGGCTTGCACCGGTGAGGAATTACATCGCAAAAATCGCCATCCTCCGCCAGTAGCGAGCCTTCTGCCGGTGAAACATAAAAAAAAAAATCGATTCAATAAAGCATGAGTTAGGGTTTCAAATTAAGTGTTTTGGAACAGGGTTATGCATTGGAATGAGCTATTCATGTCATGTTAGCCTTCCATACGGTTAGCGAAAAGCTAGCGCACCATTGCTCGATAAAAAAGTTTTTGTTTTTGGATGTGTGGATTCACCGTTGGCGTTGCAGTTGCAAGGCAGGCAAGGTTGCTCAGGCGACGCCCGGTAGTGGTTCTCCCGGCAGCGCTCGCAGTGAGCGCCGTCCGTGTTGTCCCGGCACTCCAAACAGCGCCCCCCGCTGCCCGTGCTGCGGTACTGCTCCACATCAAAGACGCAGCGCTCGGAGCGCCCGCTGCACTTGCACCCTGAAGGTCAAAGAAATGAAAATCCCAAATGAGGGGAGACGTGCGGGGCCGTCGTGGGATCGGATGATCGTTTCCAAGCCGGCTGCTAATCTCATTTCACACGGGCCTAATGAGGAGCCGCTCGGCCGTCGGGGGGGAAGTTGAGATAGCGTAATTTGTAATTTGTGTTGATACAAGAGCAAATTAGTCATCTGATAAGGCGGCATCGTAGTGCCGAGCTGCAAATCCCTCTCTGGTTTTTGCCCGGCCGCCCTGAGGGGGGATTTAGGTGAAATTGCCCGTTTTATTATGAATACAGCCGGTTCTGGTGTGCTACTATTAGCCATATGTCGAAGCTCAACGCTGATAAGCCAGCAACAAAGCGGCTTGGAAAGAAAATCTCAAATGTTTTGCCAAAGTTGATTTGTGGGCCACAATTAATTGAATTGAGTCATTTTCAAATGAGGATTTTCATTTTCAAATTGAGGTTTTTAAGTTAGGGCTGTTTCAAGGGGCAACTCGTCAATGGTTTCTCGCTAAGCAAGCAGCATAAATGGGATGCATGCATGCAGGTGGGGAGGAATATAGTATTTCCAGCAGCGGCCGCGTTGTCATTGCTCTTTAAGCAGCCGCGCGCTAACGTCTCCTCGGAGGCTCTTAGCGCAACACATCAGAGTCCCATTGGCCGCTTCTGAGCACTCTTTAATTTGCATAACGCGACCCCGCAGGAAGTTGGTGTTGCCCCGGTATGGCTCCTCTGGGCTCGGTCTGCTGGGCATTAGCCCGGTTGAGAAAGTGACGCTCACTTTTATTTTTTGCGGCCCCTCGAAAAAGGGAATATGCCCATTCATAGGTATGCAAACAATTTATTCACTCAACTGCAGATGGAAAACTGTATATGATGCAAAGTTTTATTTATATTTATTTATTTACATTGTTGTTTTTTAATTAATTTTCCTCATTCATTAGTTGGACGTCTGTAAATTGCTAGCATGCTAACTAACTAGCATGTTTCTGCATTTGAACCAAATGGCCACCATTTCATTTTTATAGTATTAAATGAGCTCAACTTCATGTTGTGTAATTACAAGAAATGACTCATGAGTTTGTTCTTATTTACGCTACTGGTGATTAGCAGAAACTAAAGCAAGTGCATGATGGTGGCTAACGCGCCATTACAAAGACTTGGCGACCAAAAACTGAAGCGACCCGATTTTTACACAAAGGCCCGACTTCACATTGTGTTTCTTCCCTCTGATGTAGACAAGCGCTGATTAAGTCGCCATATTATTGAAAGCGGCTGCGGCTCGGAATTAAGAGGAGGAGTAATTAAAAACAAGCCCGCTGCAAAATTGACTTCAATGTAGGCTCTGTGTTTTTATTCCCCCCAAAGCGAGCCGATTGCGAGTCCTCACTGACAGCCCTCCGTCAAAGCGTGATGAGCCAAGACTGATAAACATTCCGATTCTCACACACTGACGATGCTTCTGGCAAACAGATGTGCAAAGCTACATCAAATGTACGCGTCCGCAGAAAAAAACACAGATGCCGCTTCAAAGGTACAGTGCGTTCCAGAATTTCCGCATATTTATAGCACGTACCGCAGCGGCCTTTATTTAGTTTGTTTTGAATTCACGTCATCCTGTAAGCTGCTCGCACGCTTTTAGAAGCGACACTTTTGATAGAACGAAAGCAAATACGTGATTAAACTAATTAATTCGTTCATATTTGGGTGTTTGGCGGCAACGCCACTTACGCAAGCACTCATTGGCCGACTCCCCCGTGGCCCTCGCCCAGGGCCTGTCCCGGTAGAAGGGTTGACACATCTGGCAGTCGTCTCCGGCTGTGTGATGCTGGCAGGCGCAGACCAGACGTCCATCTTGGTCATCGTTTTTAGGTTCCGCCCACACGCACTCGCTGGCGTGGCCGTTGCACTTGCATCTGAGGACGACACGTGTTAACGACTTTGAATGTCAATCGATAAATACAAATTGACGAAATGAGTAGCCTCTAACTTAGCAAAGAAATCAGGCAAGCTATCAAAATACTAGCCCACCAGCTAATTAGCCGACCAGCAGCCTGACCCCAAAACACCAGCACGTGTCAAAATATGATTGCGTTGAGCATTTCGCACGTGAGGACGTGTCAGCCGAGTCCTCCCGGCCATTTCGTGGCAGCGTCAGCAGGTTCTGTCAAGCCGCAGCGACCAGTCTCGTCAATGACTGATGCCCGAGCGTCATATCGCTGGCTATATGACTGAAGCTGGCCCCAGGCTCGGCTTATTGGTGCTGTCAATCACACAACAGTGCCGGAATAAATTTCAAAGTGCCGGCGATACGCATCAAATGTCAACAGAAAGGCCGTTTTGCTTGTAATTCTTGTAATGTCCGGGCAACGTGCGTGCTTTGATTAAAATGTCACGGTGCCGGGCCCGGGCGGGCACTCGGCGTTTTCTGAGGGTGTCGTGAAAGCGGCATGTGTCTCCTGACTAACACGTTGTCATGCGGGTCTCCTCCCTCAGGTGTCGAGACGGTGCCGGGCGATCTGTCACGGTCGCTCCGCTGAGCCTGAGCAGCCGTGACAGGTGTCAGATCAATTTGAGACTCGGGCTGAAGGCTTCGTCGCAAATATTTAACAGGTCTACCTGCGCCGGCCGGGCCGGGCCAGCTATTTCCTCAGCGAGAGTGGTAAACAACTGCGAGCCTTGCCACATCCTGCACTTTGCTGACCCCAGAAAAACTCCACCCAAAACAGCAGCGGCTACCTTGAACGTGTCAACGGGGGAATCAAATGTGGAGGCGAAACACGCCATTTTTATTGCAACGTTTTTGCCTAACTATTTAACTCTGTTGCTAGCAGGATGAAAAGTTGCGCATTTTCAGCCGTCCCTTACCTGCCGCCCACGGAGAAATCCGAGACGGCGTAGAAGTACGAGCGCAACACTTTGGCGTCCTTGAAGACCTCGTCGCCAAAGGTGTTGAGCCTGTCCAGCGAGATGAGCAAGTCGGTCGCTGTCACCCATTCCTGCAAAACAAACAAAAACGGATCGAAAACAAGTTTGGGGGTCTGCCATGTGACCCCTATTAAAAATCACACTCCGAATCCTCTTAAAAAGACAACAGTCTCCGGAAGTTGGGCGCCACTCTTCTACTTTTGTAAATACGACACAAAGTCTACAAGGAAACGAAAGGAGCGCGATAGTGCTCGTGCTGCCCTCTTTGATATGATTTGTAGCGCCTCTGTTTTTTGGGTCCGCCGCAAAGGTAAAGACGGGATGGAGCGAGAAGAAAGCGCAGGCGGGATAACAAACACGGGAAGCGTAAACAAGAAGTAGAAGAAGATAGAAGTGTGGCGAGGTAAAAGAAAGGGGAGCGCTTGATGCCAGGAATGGCTGCGAACAGTCAAAGAAAACGGGTAAATTGAAGCGAATGGCCCCAGAGAAAGTTTGATTTCTGGCTGCTTTGTGACTTTGGGAGTCTTTGAAAAGTGCCACCGGGTGCGGAGCAGTCGCGTCTTTGTTGTACTCAACCAATTAAGAGCGCTTAGACAATCAATGGCCACCTACTGCATTTAGCCTAAAGGCACCTTTTCGCGTCAAAGCCCATGCTAATTAGCCAGTTGTCACCTTGTATCCAAACGTGACCTTTAAACAAGTTCTCCTGTCGCTAAACAACCACTGGACTGTGTTTCCGACAAATATCTAAAATGGCTGCCATCATCTGGGAATGCTCGTTAACGTTCTATGTATGTCGGTAGGAGCTAAGGTTAGCTCAGGGTGTTAGTAGATGTTAGCGGAGAGTTTTAGGTGTCTTACAGGTAAAATAAAAAATAATTAATGCTTCAGAAACCTTAACGCAGTCTGGAAAGGACGCTAGGTTTGTAGGTCGATCGTGGCTACGTTGGTCAAGAGATAGCTAGCTAGCTCGGCAGTTAGCTAGGCACTCCGCTCGGCGGTTAGATGGATACATCATGTCAGAGGTTAAAATGACATTTATCTACGACATAAAAAAAAGTGTCAGTGACGGCGTCCTCTGCGTCGGCCTCACGGGAACTCATGCATATTACATTAGGCTTAAAAACCTGCAAATGCATCCTGCCTGTTTTATTAGCATTTTAATCCCTCCGTGCCACCGCCACTTGTGCCTCGGGCCTGAGGAGACTTTCCCATACGCAGACACTTCACACACACTTCACTCGCCAGCTGTAAAGACACACACGCGCACAGCGGCGAGCACGCGCTGCATAAAGGTCAAAACAAATTACAATCCAAAAAAGATACACTTGGGGAATATGCATCTGCATACGGAGTATATCATATTAGGATTTATTAGATGATGTTGCTGCAATGGACTGACCTTGTAACAAATCATATTTACGCATTTTTAAAGTACGCCAGAAGAGCGCCATAAAGTAATTTTGCCTCAAAATGGCACTTAGGATAAAAAGCATCAGTATGAAGCCGCATTTAATGTTTGGCCTCGTACTGAGCGATATTACTCTTGCTCACAGCCATACGCTGCATACTGATACGCTGCGGCGTCAAGATTTTTTTGGGAATCAGATCGATGGATCAATATTATCCCCAGCCCAAAATTCGATATTGGGATTTGTTTGTCCACCTTCCTGCTTTCCGTCCTCGCCCTCTGTAAAGCGGCCCGGAATGACAATGAACCGAAATACGGGAGTTCCATATTGGGGGCGCGGCCAAGTTAAGCAATTAAATTAAAAAGTGATTAACTTTGGGAATGGAGGGCATTACTCTGGGTTGGGGTGGGGGGGGCGGAGATGAGATGACACCCGTTCCTGGAGGTTAAAATAACAGCGGCGCAGACATGTATGATAGCCTCGGAATCTTTGTGGCCGCTAATTGAATCATGAATGTTTTGTTTGCGAAAAGCAGCGGGTGAATCGCAGACGACGTCAGCGCCTCCCCCTGTACTGTACAACCGAGCGGAATGTGAAAGTTAATTAAGCTTTTGCTGTGATTTGCACAAATAAAAAGTAATGGTGCTGACTGGAATGCTAATTAACCTAAAGGAACTCTCCTTTCTGTGGAAGAAGTGCTATTTAGAGGCCAGTCTGCTGGCTTTTCTTTTCACAATTAGCACCGTTCCCTCGAGCTTGACTAATAGCGCTTCTCCGCCATCATGCTCAGTGGCTACCAGATGAATGGCCCTGTTACGTTTTTTTTTTGCATGGCTGATCCATTTTATATCAATAACGATGCCTGCCATCAGTCAACAACATTAATGAAATCATTTAAATGGAGCTGGTAGTGGTTATTAGTAAGCTAGCTCGCGGTCAGGAATAAGCACTGCATCAAATTTGAATACAAAATATATCAAAACTACCGATACGGGCGAGTTAAAGTTACAAAGAAACGGGTTACCGGGTTATCAGGATTGCCGTGGTGGGTGTTACCATTCAGCGGTGTTCCCCACGGAACCAGCCCAAACCAATCTTCAACCTAATCTGCTGAGTGAAAATAATGAACCCAATCCTGGGTAAAGTTACCCAATCTGCTCTAGCCAGCGAGTAGGTTAAGAAAACAACTCAGCATTTTTTTTGTGTGCACAGAGGGAAAATGGAGTGCTGACTGTTAAAGCCTCCTCGGTCCTGCCTTCCCGTTATTCCCTTCTGGCTCCGTTACGCTTGGAATACATAATCCGGCAAATTCACAAACCAACTTGCACCCTCGGAAACACAGCGAGAATTCACAGCTTTAATAGGCCATGTGAAAGGGCTGATAATACTTCCCTCAAGTAATTAGCGTCAGCCAAAGACTTCCTCTTTATTGGATTTGACCACAAGTTTAACATTTCAGACTCGACTGGCTCTTTGTTTCTCTTTGGCTCTTGCAAGTGTCACGACAAGAAGCCAATGGAACTTGATGTGTAAACAGAGCAAAAGCCACCCCGACTGAAAAGCAATTCTTCAGGTTCCATCTCAAAGAGGCTGTCCGAGTGTTCAAGTGGCTCCGAGTGCAGCGATAAGGCTTGGCAGGAGAAATCAAGAGGCCACATACAAAGGTGGATGGAGTGAGAGGCCATTTCAGAGAAGAGCACTTCATTTGCTGGGTCCAAACATCCCCCAGGGCAGACAGTGGCACATTTACACCAGATGTTGCCCCTCCAGCGGTACCTTTGACCTACGGGAACCTCATCATGGCGTGTCACGGAGTTGCGCTCCCAGGTGGTTTCAATCCTGAGTCTCTTTGAAACATGCTACCAGGTCAGAGGTCGTCCAGCCTCTTCCAATTCCAGCCATTTGTTTTCTGGAGTACCCGTTTGCATGATGCTAGCAGGGAGCTGGGGTTGACTTTGAGCTATACTTTGGAATGCTCCAAGGCATAAGCAATATCAATAAAAAAAGATTGAATAGATAAATAAAAATAAGATTAATTCTAAATAAATAAATAAGTTCTGGGTTCCTAATTAAGAAAAACCAGACTTGCATTGTATCAAAGCATCATGAGATGTCGTCCGTTCCGGTCGACAGGTCAAGCGGCAATCCGTTTGACTTTGAGTAAACAACTTTCACTATGGAAAATAAAGGTTGTTTCGGGCCAAATTCCAAACGGCGCCACTTCAGTGTGATTAACCGAAAAGTGCCTTTCGCCAATCGTGTCATCCCGGCGTGCGGTGTTCTAATTTAACGACCCATAAAACATAACGGCGGGACATTGACGCTAAATGCCAAGCGGAGTCGCCGTAAATGACCGACGGCCTCGTCTCTTCCCACGGGCGACATTTGTTTTGCTTTCGCTTAAAGCCGATAAATGTTTGCTTCGCTGGAAAAAGAGCAAATACTCGTTGGACTTTGCACTACGGAGAGGAAACATCTGCAGTCACCAACTCGGTTTGTTTCTTTGCAGAAAGTCACATATGAATAATTTAAATGGGTGATATTATGGAAATTTTACCCTTTTATGTCTTATATACAAATATAGAGCACTCCCGCTTATGTTCTCTTTGCTAATGGACTTTCTCGTGCTTGTGTTTTCTACTCTGTGTGTGACTGTAAAGTATAAAATATAATATATAAATAAATACAGAAGAATATTTTATATGGTGGTCCTATATCGCACATTTCCACCTGTTGCAGATGGATTTGGAAGGTATCCCCTGCGATAAACTCTGATTTTATTATAATTGCTTTTCGATGATGTCCAGCAGGGACATTTTATTGTGTAGCTGAGAAAGGAACTTGTGTTCCATTGTCGGTGGTAAATCGTACGTATTGAGTCTAATCCTCCGTCTCATATGCATAATCCACCTTTGCTGTTCAAAATGAAAACATAGCTTGGACTCAGTCAAAGCAGCACTGCCAATATTCTCATAAAATTTTGGTTTTTTGGTTTCTTAGCTTGCTATTTTTATAATGCAATTGTGGTCTTGTGTGTATCCAAGCGCTTTCATAAGCACTTTATTTTTCTCGCCTCGGTAGGGAACAACTACTGTCACCGTTGGAGAAAAACATGCGACTCCGCATTTAATTTGACGATTCTCTTTGTACCAAAGATTGTTTGTGGTTTTGCATAGAGGATGCGCTCTTTTGCTCATGACAACACCTGTCCAAAGGAAGAAAAAAAAACACTCGAGGGGCCATTTAATGGGGACCTAGAGTGGAAAATAAACGTTTTAATTGCTAGTATACAAAGAGTTGGGTCTCTTGAGGTTCTCTGCATTGGTGTTTTGTAATATTAGCATTTGGTACTGTTAGCATTAAGCTGGCATTTTGAGAGGCAAAAATGAAAAGCTTTGGTTGAGTAAATGTCGGTCCTCAAAGACATGTTAGGGAACTGTTTTAAAATGTGGAGAACAAAATCACAATAGACATTTTCACACCTACGTCAAAGTGCCAATAGCTCCCGCGTCACCGAAGGTAAACAAACCCTTCCGTCTCATTGACCGAGCGGAGTCGCTGAGAAAACACGGCCCATGGCTTGAATGATAATTAGGACTTTATAGTAGTTTATTTGACGCCACTTGCGGGAGGAAAACTGCCACTGAGGGAGAGCGTAATTTACATTTCAACAGGTAATTTAATTGAAAAATAGACACGGTGGATATTCAGAAATAGTTATCATGATCATGAGGGACCGATTGATTCAATGACTTTTGTGTTGCTCGAATTTATGGCAAAGACGTGCTGCTTTCACACGCTACTGTGGAGATGTTAGCTAGCCGGCAACTGGCGTGTTTTGGCTACATTTCTAGAAGATTTTACTGACCTGTGGAAAAATATTCTTTCCCATTCCCCATGCTAATATGGAGATGTTAGCTAGCCGATATGTTTTAGCTACATTTCTACAAGATACTGTTCCCCAATCCCCATGCTAGCGGTTCTGCGGTCGTGCTAAAGTGGCTTCTATACTAATACGCAGTGTTGCTATCTTCTCCGTAGAGCTCTTTACAACTCCCACTCAATTTAGCCTTCTCACCATCAGGTTCCACATGATTAATTTATCTGACAGTTCAACCTCAAGCCCAACATGATTTTGTCAGTGCTGTGTCGCTACTGTTTACAAACATTATGAAAAGGTTTTAATGTCTCTCTGCAACTGAGTCATGATTTGAATCCAGTAGGAGATGGGATCAGAGGCGAGGGCGGGTCTTCTTATCTCACTGTAAAAGCCAGGCAGCGTCGGTCGGGCAGGTACCGCAGGGAGATTTGCCACTCAATCTGTGTGCGGGTACCACTTATTGATCTGGCGCGGCTTTATAATCTCCGGTTCGATGCTTGCGTATGGAAATATAGCCAGACGCACCGTTAATGGGCTGGTTTTAATGTAAGTAAAGCTTCTGCGCTGATCTCCTGCCCACCCAAAGGGCCCCAGTCAATTATGCGGTGTTCACAATGGATATGAAAACATTAAAAGGCTCGCGGGTTAATTAGAGATTGCGGTGTTCTCAGCACTCAACGCCGTGGGACGGCGACAGCTTTCCCCGCAGGCGACAAGAAAGGAAGTGGAATTTTCTCGCGGGGACAACCAAGGCTGCGAGCGTGTTCGGAGTATGTACGATCGTGTGAGATTACCACGACTCTATAGGAGCCTTATCTTGAAAAACTCTTCAGTCAGGCCGCCGGTTTCTCAAGACACCGCTGTACGGTACGACTTTTGAACCTTACTGTTGACTATTTCTCTTTGATTGGCTTGCGACCGATCAATGTTAGACTCCGGCTCTCTCCCAATGTCAGCTTCGCCTCATCCGTGACCCCAAGTACGTTAGCTAATGGATGGAACGGTAATTAATTTTCCTGGACTGAAATATCCACGGAGGCCTGCGCTAGGTCTTTATTGATCGAAGAGTTGCTCCGTCTCCCCTCCTCCATTGATTACCCAGTCAGCTGCATCCTGAAGACGACCACTGAGATGTTGACCCAAGGACTAAGGACCCCAATCAAAAGCGCCGGCTAATCATTGCGAGTTGCTGTGAAACCTGTTCAACCAAGCCTAAAATCCCAAGGCAAACAAACGATCCCAAGACCTCTCGGAGCGAGACCCCGGCCGGGCCTCTGTCGATGTTGAGCCACCGTACGATGTTTTCACGACAACAACCGAGGAGAAAACGGGGGAAAGCTTTATCTCAATATAGATTTTAGACAACAGGTGAGCTATTGGATACCACGTTTCGCCTGACAGTGTGAATTTCGGGTCGACCCAGCGTGGAATTTGCATGTGACTTGCAAATCAAATCCACTTCTCTGGACAGATGCGACACGTCCACGCCACTTGGCACTTGACAGCCGCCGAACGTCGTCGCCTCTGGATAATCCAATCGTGTACTCCGTCTCTATTTTTTCTCACAGAGGGCACCCAGGGAACCTTACATGATGAGAGAAAACTATTTCTTCTTCTTTATGCTTGGTGCAGCTTAAGGCTGAGGCGATGACGGGGCCAAGACCGTCTCTCCATCTTTTCCCAGCTTAGAAGGGGATCAGGCGGGAGGAAGGCCGCCGTCTTTTGCTCGGCGGGGGTCCGAGAGCCCCCCTTGAAAAACCGCAGCGTTGAGATTTAAAGGGCGGATGCTCGAGAAGGGCGTAGTGGTGTTGCGCTCTGTCCAAAAGCTTATTTTCGTGAGGAGGTTAACGGCATTAAAGATTTCTCCAAACTGCCACTCGACGGAAGAGAAGAATTTTGAAGTGCCAATCGTCTTATTTGACCCTGAAGTATTCCTAAGACATGATTGAGAAGTCAGTGTGTAAAACTCCTCCTGAATGTGTTTTATTTTGAAAATGTAAGGAAGTTGGATTCTTTTTTTCTTCACATGGCCATTTTTAGTCCAAGTTTCACACCTGGAAATTTCTTGGCTCAGTCAAATGTGTGACTTTGGCACGTGTAGTGTTAAAGATTCTTTTTCAAGAACGGATGTGATAATCTCACATTATTCAACATTGTTTCCTCGTGACTGGAAGGCTCACAATTAAGATTCTTCACAGGAAACTCTCAAAGTTGTTGGAATAAAGCTTTTAGGTGCTGCTGAAAGATCAAGAGTCACTGAAATAACAAAACTGACCTGCAATACGAGACTCTGGTCAAAGTTGTAGGCGCCGGGTCGTCCCTCTAGGGTGGAGAAGGCCACGTTCCCGCCGGTGAGCGGGGCGATGTCGCTGAACTCGTCCGTGCACAGGGCCGTCCTCTCGTCGTCGCCCAGCCGCAGGAAACCGTTGGGGGCCTTGCCGTAGGTCTCCCTGCAGGAGGCGCTGTAGAACTGATAGGGCAGCCAGGGTCCGCCCGCCTCGGTGCGCTTGTAGATGGCGAAGCTCTCCGGCCGGCTGGTGTAGAATTTCAGGCGGACGTAGGTTATCTCGAAGGCCTTCCCTGCGGACGGAACGCACTTTTGTTTTTTTATCGGCTGGAGTGAAACAACCACACACGTAGATTTCTGGCAAATGTCAGAAAGGTATAGAAAATACGGTAAGTCCGTTCCTTATATCACAGATACTAAAAGTCCATTGTACTCGTAAAGGTGGGCCGATCTCCGGTTGATACCATTTCATGTCGGTATTGTTTCCAAGGGAACAAAAGAGGCCGACTTTTACAGTCAGCGTGAAAGCGCCGACTGTTGATTTAAGACGCCATCCACTCGTGGGCTCTCGAAACAAAATGAGAACACTCCACGCCTGCCGGAGAGCGTTTCTTTTGTCCTTTCTCGTTGCCAAACACTCTTCAAACTATTCAGGTGCGGCTAATGAAAGACGTACGACGCTTGTAATTGAGCTGCCGGCTGTGTACGGATTGTCCTCGCACTCGCATCTACGGGGAAATTTGTCCGACATCATTAGACACAAGGTCTCCCCTAACGTAGGGGTGAGGTGGGGGGCGCCCCTCCCAGGTATCGCAAGCGTTCTTGTTTTCCCAGCCGTCCGTAATGGTTTCTTTCCTCTCCAAGCCGAAAGATCGTTAAATTTTCATTTAGACTCTGCGTGAGGTGACCGCAGCCCCGCCGGCAGCGAGACACAACTCATCACAGAGGAAAGGCAAAGTTGCATCTGATGCTTTGCGTAATTTCGCACATTCCATGTTTAATGATTCGTGATTTCGATGAGTGGTGAGGGGGGGCACATTTCTGTGTTGGGGGGGTGAGATTTCATTACAGCTCATACGGTGTTGCTGTAGCTACAGTCGCTAATATGGGAACACGCCGAGACGATGGATGGTTACCGATGAAGAAGGGAGGTGATGGAAAATTGCAATTGCTGTTGAAAACAAATGACTATTGACCTGAGCTATCTACCGCAAGCATTTTGATCATTAAATCGTTCAAAATTTGCTATGTATTTCATTTTTTTTCCAGGTGGCTAGTTGAAACCGGTTAAAGGATTACAACTTTCCATTTACGGCTATCAAAACGAAGTAAGTTCGGACATCGTAAAAAGTTTAACTTGGTCATCTTGCGTTTCTTTATGGATTTTGATACGTAGGAAAGATTTTTTCATCCGTCAAATTTAAGACATTCCATTTCATTTGACGTATCCGTGGACACCCCCGCTAAGAGTTTTAAGTTAATCCGAAGACCGCGTCGCTTCGTACACATGACCCAAGCGACCTCGCAAATCCAGAGTCTGATCTCAATTAAAGTCTGCGCCGGCCCATCGAGAAATAATCCCAGAAAGATAATCGACTGGGCCCTTTCGGGCTTGTCGGAAAATCCACCGGAGTGGCTCCTGTAAAGTCGATCTATTAACGTAGATCTATCTGGAAGCTATTAAAACGCAGTGTGGGAACATTTTGACCTCGCGGACATTCTCGTCCAGACTAAACTGGAAGAGAATATTTACGATGGTGCTTTTGCACGAGTTTTCAAACATGTCATTGTTGTTTTTAGATGTGAGTCAGGATGTTGGTGTTCGTTGCCCAACGAGAACCAGCTGCAGACTTCAAGGATGCGAGTGTTTCTCTTTAGTGGGAAAAAAAAAGATCACCCTGATTCTTAAGCAGCATTTTTTCTTTCTAAGACCCCCCACTGCTTCGTCCTCCCTGGTCGTATTTTGTTTGCCTCCAGACTCCCACTGCCATGTTTGTCATCCTAGCTCTCCTCCGCTTGAGCATGTTTAGACTGGAGAAGCAAAAGACAACAAACGTGTCCAGATCCCGCCCCGTCAACATCCAGATGGGTAACATGCTTTTCAAACCTTTGAAACAAGCACAGTTCAGTTCTTAGAGCGACCCATCTTTTTTTTTTTTTTTTTTACACAAGTATCCATTTTCTTTCTTTTCTCACTTGGTTGTGTCACTCGGCCTTGAAGGCCAGATGGCTTTGTGGGGCAGCGCATCCATCACAAATATTCTTCGGCGACCGGCCGCTACTTTTCGGTACGCTCTTAAATGATCGAAGTAAAACCTCCAAAAACATAGGCCGCCGCTGGAAAAAAATATCCACTTCCTGCCCTCTCGACACACAATACGACAAGTCGTTGACATCTTTCATTCCGCTTTGTTTAGACAGCAATTTAAAAGATATCAAGGAGAATCCTATTTTACATGTTGGCGCGCTTTGATTTCTGTCAACTCTCATCGGGTTGACAGTTGGAACTTAGTGCACTTTGTTCCTTGATCACAGACACGAAATGCATTAATATTGCAAGCGAGCCATGTTCCAGCCTTGGCGGAGGTCTGTGGGGTGTCTCTCCGTACCAAGGATGCAAGCTGACAAAAAAAAAAAATTGTCATGTCAAAAGAAACTCCATGTCCTCCTTATTGACTTGAAATCCTCCCTACAAAACTCTCAGATGAGCCCTCGAGGGGGTGGCAGGCGCTTCATGCTCACCAATTCCGACTCCGAGCCGTGTCCAAGTGTTTTTACGCAAACGGGGCTGAGCCACGGCCCGCGCTGTTCGACATTAAGCACGCCCGTGCCAGTGGACAGACGAAACGAGGAAAGACGCGTCCCCGAGCCAAAATGTCAGCGAAGCTAAAGCGGTAAAGCTAACGCGCTTTTCCCCGTGAAATCCCATCACCACAACCACTAGCAACCATCTGCATTCAATTATGTTGTTAGTATTATTATCTTCATTTCCAGCATGAGCATTTTGCTTCTATTCGTGGAGATGGCAAAACATAAGACGTTTTTTTTTTTAAAGCCGGCTAAATTAAACAAGCGCACGAAAAGAGAACATTGTCAAAGTTGAGCGACGGGAACTTTGTGAAAAGTTCAAGTGCACCTCCCAGCCTCTCCGTGAACCAGGAAATCAGTCGCAGACTCGGATGCGTTTGTCAGTTATGGCAAGTGAAATAAAAACAAAAAGGACAATCATGTCGAAGCAGTGAAAAGTCAAGTGGGAACAGAACATCATCGTCGGAGAATACCAATCGGGTCAGCACAAAAACTCAACTTGAAAGCTTATTTTGGTAAATGGACTTTTTAAAGGGGAAGTTAGAAATATTCAGGAGACTAATCCACCAGTTTTCAGCCATCTCAGGGGGTTGGCATTTTACCCAGAGTCGCCCCCTGCTGTTGACTGAAATTGACGTCAAAGTACCAAAATATTCGCAATACGAGCCCGAAGGCATTTTGACGTCAATTCAGACTGTCGACAGTAAGCGGCAATGCTTGATAAACGTTAGCATCGTACAAAAAGACTTAACGTGCATTGTCGCTGCTGTTTTGGTGAGCAATGACATTTAGTCCTTACCCAGATGGAGGGTGAGGTTGATGGAATTTGGGTGCTGGACACCATAGTACATGGACTGACTCTGCCACCACGTGGGTTCGTCGTTCCGGTGGAAGTCGGTCAGCAGGGCAGCGCTGTGGCTGTAATCCGGAACCGAAGCGTCGCAGCGGTGGCACGAGCGTGCCGCCGAGCCCATCTGCATGCAGTAGTCCTCGGGCGTGACGCCGCACTGATTGGACACCACCACGCTGCGATTGAAGGCCACGTTCTCAAACTTGGGCAAGCAGCGGCTAGGGGAGGCCGTCCCGTCGTCGTAGCAGGAGTCCATGGAAGCGCCGGCCGGAGGCTGGAGGAGGGCCAGGAGATGAAACCACACGGCGAGACGGGCATCCATTTCGACACGACGGCTTCAATCGCCCGGCTTTCCGCATCTACACTTCACACACACAAAAATGGCTCACACTCCACCACTTTGATGGGAGGGATGAAAATACACAAAGAGCAGCCCCGCAGCCAAACTCATCCCAGCCGGCTCTCTCCGGCCTCAACATATGTTCTCCCTCTGTGAAGGTCCATGCAGGAGGAGGGTCCAGGGACGGGGGGGGGCTCGTCAGTGGGCGGCATTGGGGCGACCATGTCAGACCAGGAGCATTCCTCCATCTGCTGGTGGAACACAAGAAGCTTCAAAGGCACGATTCTCGTTTTTTTATTCTGAATGTTTAGGCCACACGGTTGGTGAGTAGTTAGCGCAATCATCTCACTGCTTTGAGGTCGGTTGGGTTAGAATCCTTGCTCCGGCCTTCTGGAGTGAGTGTTTGCGTAAATGTGCCAAGCTAGTGGCTGACCACCTGTCTCGATTTAATAAAAAAAAGGTAGGTAGGTGGGCGGGATGATTGTATTTTCCAATTGAGATCCAACTCTGTGTGTTTAACTTTTTCATGATGTTCTGTTTTGTTGATGGAAGCATTTAAATGATTCATGCTGAACATTTCCATCTTCATAAGGAACTAAAGTCGCCCAATACAAATTAGTGCCGGTATCTTTGTTAAGGGAAAACACACAGAGGCAAAAAAACATTTAAATATGCATAAGCCAACCCTAAAGCTCTGCAAGAGCTCACAGAGATCAATTGTGTTTGAATTGTGCACAGATCTGTTTAAAAATATATAAATAAAGAAAGAACCGAACAACACAATTACATTGGGCAAACAAAGACGGCCAGGGCCGACGGATGCGCCGGGAAGGTGTACATTTATGATCCCGAGGGGGATTTACGGTAAATTTTGCACATGCCGCCGTGCCGTTGCCTTGATTTATTGAAGCTGTCTGCACTCAGGCTGGCGCTTTGCGAAAAGGAGCCGCATCAGTTAGCTGTCAATTCCTTTGTCGCTCTCCACCACGGCTTCATGGCTTTTTAACTGTGGCTCGCCGCAACCCGATACAAACAGACGTTTATTGCGTGGATTGAATACGTAGCATACGTTTATTGCCGCGCCGCCTGCCGAGATGCCAATTGACTTAAACGAACTCAAAATAGCATTTATTATGCTATGTAAAGTTCAATGAGTTCATATTTGTGTCACATGCTAACACGCGAGTTTGCGAATTTATCCAAAAATCCCAATTCAGTTTGTGCTTTTGTGTTATGAAGGCTACTAAGGAGTTTCTTTGTGCTCGTCGCTTGATGTTGATGCTTTATGATCCTCTGCACTTTAAGGACCTTTAAGTGACAATTGTTTTTTTCCTTTGGTGTCCGATTTTCTTCATGTACAATATATATTCTCGGGTTAAAAACAAAGGTTGAGAGAAGAGTAAGCAAGATGAAAGCAGTTTCTTGATCCATATGCACTTTGTTTGGCGCCGGCACTTGGCAGACATTATCCGGGTTCCTCTCGAAGCTCTTCTTTCAACCGAGCGTGACATCATTAGCAGGTACGGCCGCGCGCAACAACACTCCGGCCTACGCGCTCTTTCACGTAGGTGTTTTATGAGTAGCACCATCGAGTTCATAACCAACGCTAATGGATGAATGGTCATTCATTTTGTGTTGTTTTTTTTTTGGGGGGGGGGGGGGGGGGGACGCCACTAATGGATGCCTCGCACACAATACAGCTAGTAGTGCAGAGAGTGCAAAGAGAAGAGACGTCCGTCATACTCTACCAAGTAATCAAAATTCTGGGCTCGAGTGTTTGTTCTGGTTTCATACATAAAACAGGGCTTGCTGTTTTTTTCCCAGAGTTTTAACACAGAAATACTTTTAAGCCGTCTCATCGAGATGTGCACTCCTATCGAGTGAAGTGGGACGCTAGCTTCGAAATATCTGAAGCAGGAAGTCAAACAAGAATTTGAAGTGCGAAAAAGTAAAAATAAATTTGTTGGCATAGACAGTGACCAGTTAGTTTAGCAACTTGTTGTGTCTTCTTGAAAGCATCCGTTAGCCGAGCAGAAATCAGATTATTGCTTTTCATTTCATCGGACTTTTTCCCCACTTGCGAGTGGTGCATTTCGATCAAGTATACCAAATAGCTCCATCTTTCCATTGAAAGAAAAAGGTTAGGAGTTACTTGACTTTGCAGCAACTTCTAATCACTAACAGCATATTTCAGACAGCTTCATCATCCAAATGCTGGAAACTATGAAGAGAAAGTGTTTAATACCAAAGTTTTGTGCAAGGAGAGGCATTCTTGAATAATTTAGGTTAAAGATGTGGAAATCTTTATTGTGTACGTTATTACATTTCTGTCAGCGGGCATGAAATTTGCATCACTCCTGTTATATTGATATTTTTAATACACGCTACCTTCGATAGAACACGCTCAACGCTGCGAACGTACCATATTTACATCTTATTTCTGCCTCTATTGGAGACAACCACTTCATTGCATTTCAATCATACTAATGTGTTGTCTCTGCTGTGTGACATTTGCATATTTCATATCCTAAACACGTACAATGTCGCATATTTGCATGATGCAGTATTTGACTTTTTAACCACATTTTCAAGACACTTCTGTATTTTATCTCACTTTATCTCTGTACAAATTGGGCCAAGAGGGAGAGGGAAAAGTCCATAACCATGACACTGAGTGGAGTGCAATTAGCGTATCAAAAATCACATTGAAAGTGAATATTCCGAATGCTTCGTGCTGGTTTGGCCCAACGTCCCACACTACAAACCGCCTCCATCCTGCTTTTCATCTAGTACTTTGGTTTTATAACGAGTAGACTGTAGGTCTGAGAAAGACAGATTCAGCAATCACTCAGCATATTAATCCCCCCCATTGTCTCCATTTAAATGCAACGCACGGGCTGGCTTCAAGCGAGACTCGCATGTAAATGTATTACAAATGTAATTTTGCACTTAAGAAAAAAAAAGGAAAAGAAAAAAATTGCACCAGCCACGATTTGGACGTTTGGATCATAAAAAGGTGTCAAGGCTGTTGTTTTGCAAGCACTTACAATAAACATTCGCCCCCGTAACGTCGCACTCCAAGCCGTCCCTCGCCCGTGATACAGTTAATTAAGATAGGAGGGAGCAAAATCATTGGAAATATATGCCAGGAGCATTTCTCAAACAATTACGCAGCCGGGCTCTCGGTGCAAACAATACCTCCAGGGCTGTCCTTTCATTTCTTAAAAAAAATAAATGTTTGTTGTCAAGGACCTCCGTGAGTCAAGAGGGGAAAAAATTACAAACAAGAAAAAAAAAAGCCTTCTTGAGCCGCCTTGGAGGTGTTTCAATCATTAGCAAAAATAATAGGATCATGTTAACTTGTCCTTACATCCCCCCCAACGCAAAGCAAATCACGCAAGAACAGCTTATTCAGTTTCACTATTTTACTTTTAATTAGACCTGCAAAGAAGTTTTGCAATCAACCTTCTGAACGGTGAAATAGGATTTTCAACCCCGGGCCGAGTGCCCAGTCGGTTTCCTGCCCAAAATGCCATATTTAAGTTCGTGTTAAAGTAGAAAAATCAACATATTTTAATTAAAAATCACGATTTACTTTTGGTCACGCGGCCATCGCAGATGACGTCACAGATGCGACGCTCCTTCCTTGATTGGTTCCCGCCATGCACCTGCCATCTTTCAACCCTCAACGAAGGTAATCTTTAAGTACCCAAAAAATACGGATATATTAATGTTTAATACAGAAAATTAACACAAAGTATGTCTATTTGGTAGGTCTTGTCGACATTTAATCACAGTTAGATTGTGTTACACTGCGAACCACCTTAAATTGAAACGTAGTGACCCGAGCCTCGTCGTTTCTACCACATCGTTTATTTTACCATCTTTTTACATTTAAATTTATTCTTACAGTTTTTTTGTGGTACAAATGTTATATATTCACAAGTATACTATGCCAGAAGACGGATATTATTCGTGTTTTTTTAGGAAGCTGTATGTTTTCAGTCCCACTGAGCAAACTTGAGTTGATAGTGTATTCTAGAAATTGTATAAAATGTCAGTGTTTTTTTTTTTTTTTTTAACTCATCAATATTTCAGTGTTCGGCAGTGTCTTGCTCAACGAGTCTCTAAACTAACAGTGCTACAGCAGGTTATTCAATATCAAAGTAAGCCATTTCCAATAATACTTGCTGAACCAACTCTTCTTTTTTGTTTTGTAGCTACGACACTCCAGCCAAATCAACTCAGCTCCAGCAATCGCTCTGCAAATCCCCTCGACAAAAGCTGTTCAGCATGCCCCAACAGTTAAAAACATACTTTTCCTTTCCATCAGGTGAGTACAATGACAGACGACATCGTGTGCCTATGTAACATTGAATAGAAGAAGACTGGGTGGTTATTTGCATTTAGTGTCAGTGAAGACTACTTGGAATTCCCTCAGCGGCGCTACCGAGTGGCGATTATCTACAGGCATAACAGAAGCACTCGTGTCGCCAACACCCTCTGTGACAGATAAATGTGATCCCTTCTCGCCTTTAAAAAAGGACACCTTGTTCCCGTTCAGGTCCACCATTAATCATAGGATGCTCACTTTCCCCCCCCCCCTTGCTCGTCTCTCACGTCATCCTTCATATTCGACAGTGGCTCAAGTGTAAATATTTAGTTTGAATTGCGTGGAATCTTATTTAATGACATCCCACCTGGGTTTTACCGTTAAACTAAACACACAACCTAAAGAATGACACTTGTTTAAATACAAGACAGATGTAGAAACATGTAAACAATGTAAAATCCCATTGGCCGGCCAATAGAAAATTAATATTGAATTCTGGTAGTGATATTCCTTCAAATAACAAATATTCTAATGCAAACACCGTCGGAGCACATCTGGACAGGTAATAGAGCAATATTCATAACAAAAAATAACTATCTGTTAAAACTACAATGTATTACGAGAGCACCATTGCAACTTTCTTCTTCTACTCTTCTCTTCTTGGTATGTATCACCATCCAAGTACATCATAACACTGCCCCCAATAGGCCAAGGCAAAAAGTTGGAGCATCCAATATTTATCAGGGCCGATTGTCTCTGCAGAAATTCTTTTTTACCCGTAAGGAATTGGGAAAGCTCACCAAATTTTGCATGCACATCGGACCTTGTAATAAATGTGATATGAGTACAGAAACGGGTCCTTAGCAGATCTGCGAAAACTGCAAGGCATACTACGTAATAGCCCAAAACCTCACCAAATGTCTTTTGGAGCTATATGTAAAACCTAACAGGAAGTCTCCCATTTTGACTTTACTATGGAATTTGGCGCCATTTTTGGCCTTATTGAGCTCATATTTTAACAAACCTAGAATTCTTTTTAAATTTAAGGTGTTTTATCCAAAGACATTTAAGATGTAAAGTTATCCAGAGCTTTTTATTTGGTTCGCATACTGTTGCCGTGACGACGTGCTTTTTTTGCGAAGAAACGAAACATGGGCAGATGCTAAAGAGTGCTCCGATTTTGCGCAAGCACTACAACCATATCATAACACTTATAACTACATTTTGTGTGTGTGTGTGTGTGTGTGTGGGGGGGGGGGGGGGTTATTCTCCCCCTTTAATTACAGCAAATGATTGCGGTGAATGGGTCGAGGTTGTCATCATCCTAACAAGCAAGCATACGCTAAGTGACACTAAGCCGGCAAAGCACGGGGGATTAAATCCGCAAATAAAAGCACTGACATGACCAGAATGTTCTTGGCCATAAATCTGAGTCCTAATAATGTTTGGAGAGTGAGTCGTATGGGATTATCACTGCCAGGAATTAGCGCCGTCCCTTTCCCATGCACTCACTGTTGAGTTCCAATGACATTTATAGTGCAATTTATCAGACGGCGTTATTGCCCTCTCCAAAGACTTGGATCAGACTAAGATCACTCCGTGAGGCCACTTTATCCCCATCTATTGTGTCTGATGTTTTGTTCTACAGAAATCATGTGGAACTACAGTAGATAGCAAAAGTCTACACACCCTGTTGAATGCCAGGTTTTTCTGATATCGCCGGAAAAACGGGCACGCAAACATCTTAGCCAGGCACATCAAAACAGTAACAACACATCTTCCCACACGTGTGTTTGGGACGTTTTGTCCTTGGTTCGGTATACCTGCATGATATCAGTGGCTAATGATTTCCTGTCATCATTATTGCAAACATAGCACGGACTGAGGATACAGCGGGTCATCGGAGTCAATTCACAACATGAATCGCCTCATCACGTGACCTGATTAAGCATCATATGGGAAAAAAAAAAAAAGCAGGTGAGCAGGAAGTTGTTTTTCGATTCATTTCTGTTACGGACCCCGGGGAACAATCACTGTTGCCAAATGTGGCGGCTATTGCGTATTAGCCACACTTGGTCAATGCTGGGCAGTACAAATCCTTATTACTGTTCTGTTCTGGTTTTGAAGGTATTTACCCTGGTTGTGGCCCACAAACATACAAGACCCGAGGATGCAGGTCAGTCTTGGATTAGATCTCAAAGTACACATGTCGTTATGTTCTGTAGAAATATTACAAGGCTGTGATGCATTGATACCAAGTCCTGCACCGCCCCGCGGACGGGGAAGACTAGCTAATAAGTTCGAATGCCGCATCGCTAACGATTCCAACCGCATCGGCGTCAGGCTCGAGTACACACTCCGATTCAAAGTTTCCGACCGCCCGTTGCTGGAGCTATGTCACGGCGTTCTGAGCTCCGCTTTGAAACGTCAGTAATTTAAAGGTTATGCATCAGAAAATCCGGGCGCGGACATCTCGGTAGCTCGTTTTTACCACGCCGCTAATGGTATCTATCGTGGAAGCGATCGGAGGCGGTCGGCTACGTGTCGCGCGTGGAGGCGATAAGGTCGCGCTTACAAAGACGTGCATAGGTTTAAGGCAAAGTCCTCATCTCCTGTAGAGGGCCATTGATCGTGGAATGGGGAGGGGCGGGAGATGATGGCAAGCAGTTCTTGTGTCCAAAAGGCATTGAGTCACATTCATTAGACTGTGAAGGGGAGCAGACACACGCTAGAGCACTTCTTTAACATAAATCAATACACCTGCTCCACCGCCTCTACCGGTGCGGAGAAAACAGGCCGGGAATAATTTTAAGTCTCAATTCCAAACACGGACTCGAAGCCAGTTACAGGTCGCTCGCTCGGAACCGTCCGAGTGCCTTTTTCTTCCCGACGTAATACAAGTCAATGATGTGTAAAAAAAAAAAAAAAAAACACGTCACTTCTGAGTCAAAAAGTGGGGGAAGTATACTAAACCATCTTTTTGTACTATTTGCGTTTGCCTGTGACTTTCTTTTTTTGTCGGAGGAAAAGTGTGCCAGCGGCTAAAACGGTGCCTGGTGACGCACATCAGCTCAGGCATGAGTAAGACTAAAATAAGAATAAAATGCCGACTTCACATTTAATAAAGACGACCAAGTGCGGTAAATTTCCACATTAACATGCCGTTAGTCTATTGAGTGATTTTTAGTTTTGGCGACCTCCTGATTGAAATAAACGTGACAGGCACGCATCGATCAAAGGAACGCTTTTTATAGTGCGGAATATCGCGGTTTCAGACGACACCCACCCGTACCTTCGAAAGGAAGCACTTTATTCAAACTCACCTTAAGATGTTTTTATTGGGTGTGTACACATGCTTGGAGGTACTACGTGAAAAGGTAAGTGTAGAACGGCCAATGCATCAAATGAAATGTCTCGGGGCTTTGGTTCTGCAAGCGCACGCTTCACATGTGGGTTTTAATAAAGACGCCGCTCGGAGCGGAATCAATGGCGCCCGCTCACCAGCCGCCACCCTGGGGGTTCGTTTCGTCTGTAGACCCCCCCTCCCTTTTCCCCCCACCGCCTCCGCTCGACACGCTCAGCCGATGGCGGTGTTGTGTGTAACTACAGAGGCGGTAATTGCGAGTCATTGAGATTCATTAGCCGGTTTCCTGCTACAATGGCACAAAATCCATACGCAACGGTCCCGTTTGCCACCTTTCGTCACTAAATGACTTTGATGGATGAATATGTCGGGATTAAGTTTGCCCGCGTGCCTCCTCATCGCTGTTCCATACACACGTCCAACTCGATTAACGCTATCGTCGCCGATCGCGACCCTCGGGTATACTCTTTTCGTCATATCAAAAGGTAAGTGGCGCACTATTGCCGGCGGGCTACGATTGCGTTGAACAACTAATGACGCAAGTGAGTGCCTGATGCTTTTTAAAATTTAATTCGTCTTTTTGGGGGGGTCTGTCGCATTTTGGGTCGTCATGACGGTTCCTGATAGCAAAGCTACAGGGACTGTTTGTAGTTGGATTGCGTTTTTTCCAAATATTCGTATCTTCAGCTAGCTATTAGCCAGCTATCCGTTCCGTGTATGATCATCAAATACAAAACTAGGGCCTTGCGCAGACTCTGGAGCGTAGCGCTGTAATGGAATATTTATTCGGAGATGCACAATAACAACGAACCTCGCCGTAGTGCTCCAGATCCCAGGTTCTCCTCCCGCGTGTAGCTAACACTGATAAATTGCTCTTTTTATTCGAGCGTCTGTGTTGTTTCGGGAGAAGGTCGAAGTGGGAGGAAGTAAGGTGGAGGTATCTGATACTCTCTCCGGAATGCCAAAGAAAACGCGCGGGATGCGATAAAAGGTCAAGTTGTGCAGCGTGACCCGAGCAAAGTTGTTCTGTAAATAACTGCCATCTGGCCTTAGGATTGCTGAAGAACTGGCGACAAACCGCCGTGAGGGACAAAAACCTTCTTGGCAGGCAGTGGCAGTTTTGCAACGCTTCTCCAATGTCAACTCGCGAGCCATGAGGAACGGAATGAGATGTTTACAAAAACGGCAAAGCTGTCAAATACTGACGGCCTCACGTCTGTCTCAATAATACCTGAAACAAAATTTGAGAGAGAAAACAACGCAAATAGTGACTTTTGGGACTCCCTTTCCACACTCAAAGGCACGTTTGCAATAATAGCGTGTATACTCAATGTTCTTTTTTTGCTCGCCCGCCTGGGGAATAACAGGGAAAGGGCAGCTGTTATTAATCTATCGAACCGGCGTCTCCTCCCGAGCTTTCATCCGGCGGCATGTCCACTTGGCTGGGCTATTTATGACGGCCAATATCTGCATGTAATTTATGCTCCTCTGACTGGAGCTGCCAATTTTATTTTCATTAGCAAACAAAATGAGCTGGAGCACGGCGGGGGGAGAGCTGTCACGCCGCAAATTGATTAGCAAAATGCAACACGCCAAACAAGATTGCGCGATGGCAATCTCCCCTTTTTTGTCCGATATGATCCTCAGATGTCAGCCACGCCGACAAATGTTTTGTCGTCGGCTCTGATGTTATTTAGGCAAAGAAACCTTGGAGGGGAAGATAATTGAGTAGATCTGACAGTACGAATGACTGAAAGATGTCATTTGGACAAGAGCGATAGAAGCCAAACTTTGCCTTAGCTAGCCCGCCTACCGCTAAAGTGAAAATAATCGTGTTGGCAAAATAGAAAAACAACAAAAATAAATAAGATAAATACAAATTGAAATGAAAAAAATAAAATAAATAAGACACTTTTCTGTGTCTTATTGGGAATAGCGAGAGAACAGCGAGCGGTGTATCACACAAATTTCCCCAAGGACAGCCGGCCCCGGTCACCTGTCGCGCGTCTGAAGTCTCCTTTCCCGTAATGAAGCTTCTTTATTAACATTGCTAATGCGATTACACGCCTAATGAAATCTCATTTCAAATCCCACAGTCAAACCACGGCCATTGCCCGCCCCCTCCCGCACCCTTCTCCTCTTAAGCGACCTTTACATTTGTTGTGTTGTAATAACTATGAATGTCAGGACAAGCAATCCACCGCGACTGTAAAAGTCATACGGTATGTCGCCGCGTCATGGCGACAGCTTTGTCGCCACGCGTTTCAATATCAGCAAGTGGGTCCACTATATTGATGACTTTAACAAGGCTACGCTGCAATATCAACAATCTATATCCGATTGAGACGAGAAAATGTCAACATTTTACCACAAATGCTTTCGTCGACGATATTGCAAAACCGCAAAAGAATGAAAAGCAGAAATAAACAAAATTTGGGCTAGACAGATTGCAATAAAACGTTATAGTGAGAAAGACCATCAAATTTGATCAGGAATATGGCGAATTTAGTTTGTGCTGACTCCATAAGTACGAGCTGCTTTCAACAATAAAACCTATATTCTTAATGCTTTAGGCACTTTGACGAAAGGTTGCCACAGACATGTTATTAAGACTCCCAGGAACTGTTTTAAAATGGGGGTGTGCGTCCGTGTGGGGGGGAGTAACATCTCGTTAAAGCTACCGTCAGTGACTTATTACCGAGATAAAACAAAAATGACTGTAATTACCGGCTCTTAAAACTCAAACACGTCGCAGTCACTCGCTCGTCATTAGTCTTCCAATCACGCCGCCGGTGTACAGCTAAGTGCACCTAAAGCGCCGCTCCGAGCCAGGCATTACCTCGCCTCTGTCGTGGCATAAGGAGCCATATGCTTGATGTATGTACAGAAACGTATGCGAGAACATCCGCTCCCGAGCCAACAATGCGAAGCGAGCAACTCACGAGGCCTTGACACAGCATGAATCATGAGGCGATTATTGATCGGTGGAAAAGAGAGAGGGAGGTTGGGGTGAGGGGGGACATGAAAAGTAGCATAATGTACCTCTCATAGGCAATATCTTTTCCAAGTAGCTCTCAAAATACGTCTGGCGTGAAGATTTTTTTTAAGTAGGATCGATTGAAGGTTTTGCAGAAACGCGTAAATCGTAATACCCAAGGTGGCATTGGGTCCAAATGACGTAAATGAGTCTCGACAATCGAGGATCCTTTCATCAATGAATCATTTTAATAATTGTCTTGAAAAGTAGAGAAGCAGCTACCTCCCAGCCTTTGCTTAAGCTGACGAGTATGGTTTTATTCAATTTTTTTTCTTTTGTTTAAATTCTGTTTTATTATTTATTTGTATTCATTTGTTTCCCCGGTGATTCAGGGACAAATACACTCGGTAGCAAACAATAAATAATAATCATCTACTCGTCCTTGTTCTGTCTGCCGAAAGTAGCAAAACAACTTTTTCCTCATCCTCCACGGGGGCTGAAATATCATGTTTGAAACCGTTGCGCTCTTATGAATAATTAAACCATTTGTCTTACTGCACAGCGGTGTACAATTACTTTGAGAAGCTCGACGTGCGGCGGTATATAAAAGGTATCGGATTAATAGCGCTTGCCATGGAGCGACGACGCCAAACGCTCAAAAGGCGGCCGGCGAAAGGAAATGGCGGCGTGGCGGGCCTCGCGGGATTCTAGAGATCTTTGCTTCGAACTGCGGTATTCACCACTGCAGTATTTGCACCCATAATGATCAGTGGAGAAAAAAATCTCCCAGCACAAGTCTGCCAACAACTCCAGAACGCCCCCCCCCAATCTTTCTTCCCAATGCATTTTTTAGCTGTGCCGCCCGTGGGCTGAGAAACAAGAAAAATGTAGCTGATGTGCATAATTCCCAAAAATTACACACCTCAGCAATTGTGATTCATTTAAAAGTCTTGTTCCACAAGATGGAGGTTATTCTGCTGCAAATTCTGTCTGTTGCGTGCTTTGGATCTTCTCGATCCTGCGGAAGAGGATGAAGAGGGTTGGAGGGAGAGGGGGGAGAACACGATAATGAGGAGCCATGTTTGACAGCTTCGGGAACGGTGCACTGCTAAAGTTAAGAGGAGAGTAGCGCTCCTCGGGAGTAGAACATGCCAAAACGCCAGACTGGATCTGCGCTGGTTTTGTAGCAGGTTTACATAAAATGGTGTTGACGTCCCCACTATGGGAGCGTAACGCCATTCTTGGAAGTGGGGCTGACAACCGGGGTCCAGTCGAGCTATACAGTTATACGTGCTTAGGCGCAACATCAGCTTACACACAAAAAAAAAGATTGTGTTTTCATGTCAAGAATCGCGTTTCGAGGTTTAGAAAACGTAAGCATGTTTGTGAGCGCATGAGTCGGGTGATTGACAGGTGATTAGTGCAGCATCTACCCCGCCTCGCCCCTCAGATGGCTACAAGTGCGGCGTGATTGCGGATGAATAGATGATGCCTGTTTGATTCCATTTTTTATCATATTTCGGAAATATATAGATCGTGTGTTGAGGTTCTCAGTCCGCCATGATTAGCGCCTCGGTGCTTTCTTTCAGTCCAGCCACAGGTATATTTGCTCCATGTCAGCCACTTGTTCAATTTGTCAGTGTACATGCCATACAGGGTCTCGTCTTTCCATGACAGCCCATCTGGCTCCTTCTTCTTACCGGCCTTCTGTTGCCAGAGGCATTCATTAAGCCGGTGATCCCCGCGGAACATCATCTTGATGTATTCTCGGAGAATGCTCACTTGTCCACTGCCTCTTTCCGCTTTGTGAACCCTCCGTCCATTACGAGGAATATTATATATCTAATTCCGAAGGCTTGGGTTATGCCCGACGTCAACCGTCAAAGCATCCATTTTTAGTGACTCCCGAGCAATTTGACAAACTCGTGCAAGAAAATTGGGACCAAATAGGAAGCAGTTATCCATGACGCTAAATCACTGAGAAGTATTTTTTTTTTAGTTCACGCCATCTAAAGTGGCTGGAGCATGTTGACAAAATATCATCCTTTCAAACATTTGAGGGGGTGAGCGGGCCCATTCATGGCTCCTGGCAACTCTTCATAATATTAGAATCATGCAAGCATGTCAAGTTATTAGAAATAGAAAACAACACGCAGCTGGTTGAACTGATCTGTGGTTGTCGCCTCGAATTCTCGCCACGTGTCACGGCGTTATAGTTTCACGAGCGGCTGTACTGGGCGGCAGGCAAGCACAATGTGTTTTTCCAATTAATGCGCCAATTAGGAAAAAGGAAAACTAGCTTCCCAGGGGCGACTTTTACTCGCCTTTTGCTAATTAGACGTAGCTAACGCGAGTGATATGTATCGTGATTGAAAGTGACAGCCGGCTCCTTGATGCTGGCGCGATATTAAAGGTTGTGCCACACGCATTAGGAAGTGTTTGCAAGTACTGAAGTTTAGCGTGACTGCTAAAGAGATATAGTAATTCCCCAGCGAGGAGGCTAGCTTTTATCACTTGCGATTGTTTTTCCCTATGGCTGCTAGATGGCGCCGCAGCAGATGATCGAAATCTCTTTGCCGCTTTACATTCCATATTCCATCCTCATCGTTTTGTCGGTAGCCTACTTGCAGTTTTTTGTGGCGGCGTTTTACATAATTACACTCGCAGTGTGTTCCAGCACATTTTCTGACTTGCCATTTGCCGCTTGAAGAGCTCATCCATCCAGCTGTGCATGGCAACAGCGTTTCGTGGGCGGCCGCTGGTCAATAGTAGTAGGGTATTAATGGCACCTCTCAGCGTGACTCATATGTGAGCTCGGCAGAGCTCCCGCAGTCATCCTGCCCGCACAATAAAGACACGCTTTACGTACGTCTGTTTGGTTCATGTTTACCAACAAATTAATCCTGACATAGTAGGCTCACTTTGCCTTGATTATGCTTTGGTGTTTTTTTTCTTCATCACGGTTATGTATTAGCATGCGTGAACGACGTGTTCGCTTTGTTCTTTACGCTCTCCGAAGAGAGGAATGAATCAAAGGTACGAGTATATTAGTTCGAGAGCTTTTACCATTTTTCTAACATTGCGCCTCTAATTAAAAACAAAGCGCGAGTATTTTTGCCACCTCTGCTCTTAGCTAGCTAGCTTAAGCTAAACTTGTATCCGGGAGCTAAATGTCAAGTTAATCATGTTGAGTAAGTTTGTGTTTTAATTGGTCGTGCGTTCAAAATTTCATCACTAGGTGACTGTGTTTAAATCGTAATGCGAGTATTTGTGCTACCTCTGCTCTAAGGTCGCCTTTTCTAAACGTGTTTCCGCTAGCAATGGGCGAGCAGGTTAAACGTTAATAGCGTCAAGTCAAATTGTGTTTTAATTGGTCGGGTGTTTATAGTTTTACCGCTTTAGCGTTAAAATGAGCGCCCGAGGAGCAGACGGCTGCCGATGTGACTGCTTGGCGCATTTGCACGCCCGGCCTGGCTTCAAACTAGCAATTAGAATGAATTGCTTATTGATAAGTCCGCCCTTTTCCTTTTTCCACTTGCTCCTCTCCCCCGCCGGCTTCCGTGGCAAGCGCCTTCATTGTTATTCTTCTCCGGCGCTCGGCGCCTCTCAGAGAATTGCCAAGTCAATTTAGAATCACTCAATAACAACCTGATGTGCTTTAGCGCAAATATGGACTAATGCCGGGAGAACAATCAACACCTATGCCCGTCGTCCTCCCCCCCCCCCCCCCCGCTCCCGTTGCGGCCGATCCGTCTGGCCCGAGCCCTGAGGGCAAAATGCCGAGGCTCGTCGTGGATTTTTTGATTTCCTCCGTGCTCCTGAAGGTGCGTGTGATAACAAGTGTGAGAGGCCCTGTTAGCATTTAAAGAGCCTTCGCATTGTTGGAATGTCTAACAAGGCGCTATCGAGACATCTTTGCTCAACGAGATCGTCATTCGAGACCTCAAGCTCCTAATGCACTTTTTTACACTTGGTTAACTCGCCTAGACGTCTGTTTGTCTTTTCGACTTTGCCGCCGAGTGACTTGAGTGAATTGGAATGCGTCCCAAAAAAGTCGTAGGATTCGGAGTTCAACCCAAACGTGATGCGAAAAACGTCAAGAACCGAATTGTGACGTTGGGTGAAGCACATCACACGAGAGCGGCTTTCCATCCATCCATCTTCTTCCGCTTATCCGGGGTCGGGTCGCGGGGGCAGCAGCTTCAGGAGGGACTCCCAGACTTCCCTCTCCCCAGCCACTTCGTCCAGCTCATCCCGGGGGATCCCAAGGCGTTCCCAGGCCAGCTGAGAGACATAGTCTCTCCAGCGCGTCCTGGGTCGTCCCCGGGGTCTCCTACCGGTGGGACATGCCCGGAACACCTCCCCAGGGAGGCGTCCAGGAGGCATCCTGATAAGATGCCCGAGCCACCTCATCTGGCTCCTCTCAACGTGGAGGAGTAGCGACTCTACTCCGAGTCTCTCCCGGATGACCGAGCTTCTCACCCTATCTCTAAGGGAGAGCCCGGACATCCTGCGGAGAAAACTCATTTCGGCCGCTTGTATCCGAGATCTCGTTCTTTCGGTCACGACCCATAGCTCGTGACCATAGGTGAGGGTAGGAGCGTATATCGACCGGTAAATTGAGAGCTTTGCCTTTTGGCTCAGCTCTCTCTTCACCACAACGGACCGGTACAGGGTCCGCATTACTGCCGACGCTGCACCGATCCGCCTGTCGATCTCACGCTCCATCCTCCCCTCACTCGTGAACAAGACTCCAAGATACTTGAACTCCTCCACTTGGGGCAGGATCTCATCCCCGATCCGGAGAGGGCATTCCACCCTTTTCCGATCAAGGACCATGGACTCGGATTTGGAGGTGCTGACCCTCATCCCGACCGCTTCACACTCGGCTGCGAACCGTTCCAGCGAGAGCTGGAGATCACGGCCTGAAGAAGCCAACAGCACCACGTCATCTGCAAAAAGCAGAGACGCGATGCTGAGGTCCCCAAACCGGACCCCCTCAACGCCTCGGCTGCGCCTAGAAATTCTGTCCATAAAAATTATGAACAGAATCGGTGACAAAGGGCAGCCTTGGCGGAGTCCAACCCTCACTGGGAACGAATCCGACTTACTGCCAGAAATGCGGACCAGACTCTGGCATCGGTGATACAGGGACCGAGGGCATTCAGACCATCACGGACTACAAGCCCGCGCCGAGGAGCTGTGAGGGCGACGTCCGTCTGCTGAACGATCTGAACCGCTTCTTTGCTCGCTTCGACGCCCAGAACAGCACTTGCCCGCTGAAGACCACTCCCCCCCCACACGAGCAGCCCCTGCGCCTCTCTGCCGACGGTGTGAGGAGGGCGCTTGCCGCTATTGACACCCGTAAGGCGGCGGGCCCTGACAACATCCCGGGTCGAGCGCTGAAGGACTGCGCTGGGGAGCTGTCGGGTGTCTTCACGGACATCTTTAACATTTCCCTGCAGCAGGCCATCGTCCCCTCGTGTTTCAAGGCTGCCACCATCGTTCCTGTGCCGAAGAAACCTGCACCGTCCTGCTTCAATGACTACCGCCCTGTGGCACTGACGCCCATCATCATGAAGTGCTTTGAGCGGCTGGTCTTGGAGCACATCAAGTCCGTTCTCCCCCCCACCATTGACCCTTTCCAGTTTGCGTACCGTGCCAAGCGGTCCTCTGAGGATGCCATCTGCTCTGCCCTCCACTCGGCCCTCACCCACCTGGAGAGAAAGGACTCATATGTGAGGTTGCTGTTTGTGGACTTCAGCTCTGCCTTCAACACCATTGTGCCGCAGCGACTCATCTCCAAACTCGACGAGCTGGGCCTCAGTACCTCCCTCTGCAACTGGATACTGGACTTCCTCTGTCAGAGGCCTCAGGTGGTGCTTGTTGGCGACAAAATCTCCGCCAGCATCACGCTGAGCACGGGGGCCCCCCAGGGCTGCGTGCTCAGTCCATTGCTCTTCACCCTGCTGACGCATGACTGCACTGCGACCTACAGCGACAACCGCATAGTGAAGTTTGCTGACGACACGACTCTGGTGGTTCTCATCACGAAGGGCGACGAGACTCGGTACAGGTCGGAAGTTGACCTTCTGACCACGTGGTGCAGGGACAACAACCTCCTGCTGAACGTCGGTAAGACCAAGGAAATCATTGTTGACTTCCGGAAGGGTCACAAAACATACCTGCCGCTGATCATCGACGGTGCTGTGGTGGAGAGGGTGAGCTGCACCAAGTTCCTGGGGGTGCACATCAGTGAGGACCTCTCCTGGTCCGCGAACACCTCGTCACTGGCAAAGAAAGCTCAGCGCCGCCTGTACTTCCTGCGGAAGCTCAGGCGTGCATGTGCTCCTCAGGCAGTCCTGTCTACATTCTACCGTGGCACCATTGAGAGCGTCCTCACCAGTTGCATCGCTGTCTGGGGTGGTAACTGCACTGAACAGAACTTGAAGGCCCTGCAGTGCATAGTGAATACGGCTGGTAAGATTATTGGTGCTTCGCTTCCCTCCCTGAAGGACATTTACACCTCCCATCTCACCCGCAAGGCAACCTCGATTGCCAGAGATGTGAGTCACCCGGCTCACTCTTTGTTTGACCTTCTACCCTCTGGGAAGAGGTACAGGAGCCTGCGCTCCCGCACCACCAGACTCGCCGACAGCTTCTTTCCCCAGGCTGTTAGGGCCCTGAACTCGCTACCCCCTTCTGCGTAGCGTGCGGCACTGTTGCGCTATTTTCGGGAATGTCTGCTGTACGCGCACTTGCTCTTTTTTTTTTTTTCTTTTTGTGCTCCTCTTAATTATTTATTTATTTATTTATTGTTGTGTTATTTATTCATTATTTATTCAGCACGCTTTTGTTATACTTGTTTACTGTCTGTCTGTTGTGAGCCATGTCTTGTCACCGTGGGATAGGGGGGAACGAAATTTCGGTTTCTTTGTGTGTCTTTGGCATGTGGAGAAATTGACAATAAAGCTGACTTTGACTTTGACTTTGACTTTGAACCGCCCTTATCAGTTGGCTCGGCACCCCGTACTCCCGAAGCACCCTCCACAGAACCTCCCGAGGGACACGGTCGAACGCGTTCTCCAAGTCCACAAAACACATGTGGACTGGTTGGGCGAACTCCCATGCACCCTCGAGGATCCTGCCGAGGGTGTAGAGCTGGTCCACTGTTCCACGGCCAGGACGAAAGCCACACTGCTCCTCCTGAATCCGAGGTTCGACCTCCCGACGGACCCTCCTCTCCAGCACCCCTGAATAGACCTTACCAGGGAGGCTGAGGAGTGTGATTCCCCTGTAATTGGAACACACCCGCCGGTCCCCCTTCTTAAAGAGGGGAACCACCACCCCAGTCTGCCAATCCAGAGGCACTGTCCCCGATGTCCACGCAACGTTGTAGAGGCGTGTCAGCCATGACAACCCCACAACATCCAGAGCCTTTAAGAACTCCGGGCGGATCTCATCCACCCCCGGGGCCTTGCCACCGAGGAGTTTTTTAACTACCTCAGTGACTTCGACCCCAGAGATTGGAGAATCCGCCTCAGAGTCTCCAGGCCCTGCTTCCTCAATGGAATGCGTGTAGGTGGAATTGAGGAGTAGAACGATGGAGTCCCCAGAAGGAGCGCTCTCCAGCACTTCCTCCAGGGACCCCAAGAAGGGTGGGTACTCTGAGTTGCCGTTTGGTGCATAGACACAAACAACAGTCAGGACCCGTCCCCCCACCCGAAGGCGGAGGGAGGCTACCCTCTCGTTCACCGGGGTGAACCCCAATGTGCAGGCGCCCAGCCGGGGGGCAATAAGTATACCCACACCTGCTCGACGCCTCTCACCGTGGGCAACTCCAGAGTGGAAGAGAGTCCAGCCCCTCTCGAGAGGGCTTGTACCGGAACCCAAACTGTGCGTGGAGGCTAGTCCGACTATATCTAGTCGGAATTTTTCTGCCTCGCACACCAGCTCGGGCTCCTTTCCAGCCAGAGAGGTGACATTCCATGTCCCAAGAGCCAGCTTCTGCAGCCGGGGATCAGACCGCCAAGGTCCCTGCCTTTGGCTGCCGCCCAGCTCACATTGCACCCGACCCCTTCGGCCCCTCCCACAGGTGGTGAGCCCATGGGAAGGGGGACCCACGTTTCCATTTCGGGCTATGCCCGGCCGGTCCTCCAGGCCTGGCTCCAGAGGGAGGCCCCGGTGACCCACGTCCGGGCGAGGGAAAACAAAGTCCATTTGTGTTTCTCGTCATAAGGGGCTTGGGTGAGCCGTGCTTTGTCTGACCCCTCACCTAGGACCCGTTTGCCATGGGTGACCCTACCAGGGGCATGAAGCCCCCGACAACATGGCTCCTAGGATCATAGGGGCACGCAAACCCCTCCACCACAATAAGGTGACGACTCACGGAGGGGACGAGAGCGGCTTTACGACGGGGATTTTTTATTTCAGCCAGCATCATGCAATGTGTTGTGGGTTGAAATTTTCAGTCTGCTTTTTCAAGCGTGAGGAACACAAGTGCTTTGTATGTGCAGAAGATGAGTTGTGAAAGATAGAGTGGCCTCTGAACTCAGACGAATCCGAAAAAAAATCCTTTTGCCTGGCTGCTGTGGGTTATTGATGGCGCGCCGCTTCAACAGCACGTTGCCAGTCATCACCTCGCTACTCGCGGGTCGAAGGCCGCTGTGTTCAACCCTTTCTTCCGCTTCCATGGCAAGCAACCAGGTAGTTTGATTCTTCTGAAAAGTTCTCATCCGTTACGCTTGAGTGGCTACGGCTACTTTTCGCGCGTGCGAGTTGTGATTTATTTCTTGATTTTGTTATGTCTCGCCAAGAAGAAGAAGAAGAAGGTCACCTTGCGCTAATAACCGTGGCAGGAGGAAAAAAGAATTAAGTGGCGCTGCTCTGCTGGTGCGAGAACCCTCTTCTCGCCTCGTCTTGCCGCCTTCGACGTCGGCAGACGTTTGGTGCCGAGGCTTTTTCCGACTCATTTGAAGCCGGGGGCCAGACGAGTGTGCAAACAAGGTCGCGCCCTTTTCTGACAGATGAAGTCAGATTGGAGTTAATAATGCTTGGAAGCATCTGTTGGGATTATCACAAGGAGGATTTCGAGACCATGAAAAGCTGACTTTCCGATGCTTTCAAGTCGTGTCGAACCGATACGGATTTTCCTTACGCCGATTCCAATAACCGATTAATCAGCCGATTCGTTAAAAATACATCATGAATATAGTTAGCTAGTGTCAAGCCACGAGGTAAAGTTTCAATGTAAAGTTTCGAGCCAGTGCTACGTAACACTTCTCGAGGCATGTGAAAGGAGACAAAGGTTCTTTGTATCGCAGACGCGTCGACGCCGACTCTCGAGCTCCTCGTCCGACTTGACGCGCGTGTTTTTGGCGTCGCCAAGACAACAGAAATAATGTGACCTTGGCCCAGGAATAGTTGGTTGGGTTGCGCGCTCAACCGTGAAAAAGTGACAACGCTGAAACGAACAGACACCTGTGACGAGGTGTGCTGGAATAATCGTGCTTTCAAATTGGCCTTTGTGGGTGACAAGGGTGTTCCAATTGAAACTGCTAGCCAGGGTTTCAAAGTAGTGTTGAATTCTGGAATGGGGTCTCATGAATTCGAAACCAAGGAAGGCTTGAGTTTAGAACAGGTAAGGCAAAAAAAAAAAAAAAAATGGGGCCATCTGATTCCCATTTGACTCCATCACCGCTCATTATCGACCGCCCACTGTGGCCGACTTTGCTGCTGAGTGTTTAAATGACCATAAACACAAAGTGAGGGGAGTGGGAAGGCCGTGTGCTCCATTTTGATGCTCAAAAACACCTCCAATTGAAAACTTTATTAAGCCGTTCGCAGTACGTGGACACTCGCTCGCGGCTTTAACTAGCAAGCACTTTGCCTTTTATGACCAAACAACGGCACTGCTTTGAAAAGGGACTACTTTACCTTGTCTTTACAATTTCAAATGTGTTAGCCTTGCAAATAAATGTATTAAAGTCAAATAAATGTCAGCATAAAAAAAATTAAATTTAAAAAACATACCACCTTTTGAAATATTCGACAGGATAAAATTCCGCTAAGTGATTCATCGGCTAATCAATGAAATAAGAACACATTCGAATTAAATCAGTTTTTTTGCTGGTTGTGATCGAGCGAATATTTTGAAAATTAATTGGTCTAACAAATGGACTCATAATGTCATCAGAGGCCTTCAGAGGAAATCTGATCAATAATCATTACATTTAAAAAAAAGTGGGCTGGTTCGACAGCGCCTTTACGTCTCGTTTGTGCTCGTAGCGCGTAACAACGCCTGATCGGCCTGGCGCGGTATCTATCGTACCTGTCTTCGAGCTGAGGGCAGGCGGGCAGGTGGGGGAATCAAACGATGCATCTTGGAATGCCGTGCGTGTGTGTAATGAGTTTTCACCGCCTTCGCCTATCGACTGGCGGGTCAAGATCACCGAGGGCTATTTTTGGAACGTTTGTCGCCGATCACGACCGAGGTGTCAAGTTCTCCATGCTTTTAGTCTCAATGGGAAAGAAAGGAAAGCAATGTATATGCGTCGCGGTGTGACACGTGTGCTGATATTTCTATTGTGTGTGTATGCGTGGAAAGCACAATGAGCCCCCGTGCAACTTAATAGCGGCATTGTGCGAGCGGGTGGGTGCTCAATTACGCGGTGACGGCAGAGCAGCTCTCGTAAAGATCCATTTGTGCCTCGCCAATGTCAGCGTTTTGTATTTAATAAGTAACCTGATGGAGGCGCAGTAAACAGCCAAGCTGTCGCTCCTCTCAGACATGCCAAGGGTGAACGATCGCAGTGCGAATAACGACACGTCTATGTTTAGTTTAGGAGGAGGGAGGGGCCTCAAATTGCGAGAACGCTAACCGCGATTTCGTCTTAAATTGCCAATCTCGTACGCTTTATTTTTTGTAAATGGCAGAGACAAATTCATCGAAAATAAAGCTAGCATAAACTTAGGAAGTTAGCATCTGCAATGAATTTGATGTTGGCATGGTGGTAGCGCCGCCGTGGTCTCGATTCTTGACTTCATGACTTCACGAAAAATCAGACAAAATTTCACTTTTTTCTTTATGTGTAGGTTGAGCAATCTCACCCTTTGCCACGCTTGGTCTTCCCTGAGCATTTTATCCCAAATCAGTTCCTCGTGGCCTTGTAGCTGGACATGTCAGGATTCAGCAACGCCCCGCGGCGCTTTTGCTTCGACCTCCTCTCATCTCCCAGCTTGCAATTCCCTTCCGCTTTCTCCCTGCTAAACAAATTTTATCCCCAGTCAACCTCGCCGGCTTCCTTTCCCGCGGTCGCCCCGAGCTGCACAGATCCAATTTAACAAGCCGCCATTTGCATGGCGCTCTGCTACAATATCTCCTCTTCCACCCAGTGCTCCTTGAGACATTATTGATGAAGCCTTGGCAAAAGTTCAATGAATTTCCTCCTTTTCCTGCGCCCGCTTGTCGCGACGCTTCCCCTTGCCGGAGCCCGGGCCGCTGTCGATCAAATACCACCGCCCGTTTTCATTAGACCTCTTGGAATCGCTTTAATTACGATTCGAGCAAAAAACTCCCCAAGAAATTTTTGCTCAGTTGAACAAAAATCTATTTAACATTCTGTCGTGTGAATAACAATCGGTGGATTCAAGGGTTAGTCGCACCTTCCGGCATCTCATCAGAGAGTGTTTAATTGTTCTGCCAGTATGTCGCACAATTGGATCAATGACACATTCGCTGGCTGTGTCTTCCAAAGGACGAATTTGAAGGTCACATGCCCAAATTTAGGCGGGCTTACCATCTAGCCTTCAAATAGGGCTTTTGTTTCCATGGAGACGGGCCCCGAGCGAAAACTACTTTGTAGCGCACTTTCGTAGGCTACTCGTCTCTTTTTCAAGATTTTTTCTACCAGCCGAGAACATTGGCGCCATCTTGTGGCAGTACAAAAGACAAAGTGAGAATCGCTAGCTTGCTCAGTAGCGCCCTCCGTGAAATTAGATGACCAAGACACAGAATTGTCGAGATATATGTCTGGGCAAACGAGGACACATCCATAAAACTGAACAGACTGTGCCGTTTTTGTTTGAAGAAGCCATTTTGGGCGAATTCCAGGCTTCTTGCGCTGACAAATGTAATCTTTATTAAATAATGACAGAGCATGGCGAGAAAGTTTCATGAATTTTCACCATTTATTCGTTTTTTTTTGTTTTTTTTTGTTGGGGCTTCTGCGTCACCTTTTAGCCAGTTGGTTGCAAAAATCCGGCCGAGGGATCCCCCGCCGGCGCACCATTTTCTCCCCGTCACCATCTGCTGTTCCGGGTGACCCATCCAAAAGTTTCCACCTCCTGCTTCTTGGCTCGACGCCAACACCAGCTGCATGTAGAGCCCGGAGACATGGAGACATGACGAGTGGCCGCAGTTGCGCTACCGCAGCTAACGGCTAACAAAAAATCAGTGCCACCAACTGTTTGCCGAGAAATCAATTTAGTCTTTCGTGTGCCCAACAGCAGATGTTCCCATTGAAGCCGCTTCTTGTCAGAATTGCAAAAATACCACTTTAGAAACGAGTCAAGACGAGTCTCGTCTCCATTTTTTTTTTTTTTGTAATCGTCCCCCAGTGATACATTAACAGTGGCGGTCATACTGATTTGTGAGAAAATCTCGTCAATAAAAGAAAAGCCTTTTTGATAGCGCCGCAATCGAAGCTGCAGGTGAGCCGTTTGATCTCTCGGGATGTCAGACTCGTTTCTTTTCCTCGCAAGGGAAGCGAGTAAATCCCCCGAGCTTGTGAATTGTTTGCCGTTTTGAACATCCTCTGTGCGATTATGCAGCCTGAGAAAGGAAGACGTAAAAACATTAAGAATTTGCTTTCCTTTAAAGTTTATCTTCAGGCTTTGCGTGTACAAATAAACACCCGCAGGGATGAGAGCAAAAATCCTTTCAACGAGGAAACAATCGAACCGCGAGCTTTTCTTGATGAATCGGCAATACTTGACAATTCAGCGTCGCCCCGGTATAAATATTCCAAATTTGGAAACGTGTAAAGTGACCCTGACTTGGCCGCCTCGTAGCAAAATGTTTTGTAGGTGCTTTTGCTTTTGATTGTCAGCCGAGCTGTCGCGGCCGCTCTAATCAGAACCTCCGACAGTAAAAAAAAATACATCTTTATTATCTCTCTCGTCAAGTGAGTCGACTTGATTTTTGTGATCCGAAGTCAAGACTTGATTTTTTCTCGGACAAAGAGCCTCATCCCACGCAGACAGCTTCGGATAAAAAAAGGGACGACTCATTCGAGGAAAAACAAACACGCTTTAGAAATATGATTGACTCAAAGTGGTTTCGGCGCGTCTGTCGACAAATCGGCGATCAGATAAAAACGAGAAACTACGGCGTAATGGAGCTGCATGCGGTGGCTCTTTTAGCCAACGTTTACTTTTGTCCTCTCTCTCTTCCCAACTATTGTAATTTGTTTGTGAGGGTGGGGCTGCTCAGCTCTATACGACCTCTTCTCTTTTACAAAGAATCAAACGACGACTCGACCAGGTATTTTCGTAATCCACCTGCTCCCTCTGAGCGTTAATCTTCGCCGGACCCAGGAGAAGCGCAAAGTAATAGGCTCAGCTGCGAGATCGGTCCGTAATTGGAGCGCACCGTCCATTTTGTTCGGCCGCAGAAGGCGGATCAAGCGCAGATTTAGAGCCGCGTTCACTCAATTTGAACCAGCGTCGCCGAGCTTGAGACATTTTGTAAATCCGCCCGCCACTTCATCACGCTTAATTTGATTCCGACGCTCAGCGAGCGGTCGATGGACAAGCGAGCGAAGATGCATCCGCCCTAGTTATCGAGTCGCCAATCGAGACTCCTTTCCCGGCCTCGTCGCACGCGACCCAATGCGGCTAAATCGATCGACGTCGGTGTCTTGACCATGACGACCGTCATCCCCTCCGCATGAAGGGAATCGCTTTAGCAGCGCTTTCACGTTGTTCCGACAAAGCTGCACTTGTATCGATAAGGTTGATAAAGAAATGCTTGGCCACGCACCCGCCGGATTAGACATCAAATCCCGCAGCAGCCAGACAGCAAACACTAAAAGTCCCCCGACGATCGACAAGCTCCGCCAGGGAAGCAAAAAAATGTCATCGCCCTGTAGATTTGTTTGTCTGCTCGGGTAATGCGGCTTTTAGACGAGTGTTTTACAGGAGATTTGGACACCGGGAAGAGAAATAGATTTGTTAGAGGCGCTATTGATTGGATATAAACGAGTGGCGGGTGACATTTGAGAAAATGAATTCCAATTCCAGACAAATTGCTAGCGCCGAGACGGCGCGTCGCCACGAGAGGGAAGCTGGAGATTGACTACAGAGGGGGACCGGCGCGAAGCAAACCTGCGCGTGGAAGATACGGCCGGCCGGCGCTGTTTGCGAGCGGCGCCTGCCCTCGCGCAACTCTAAACCCACCAAACACGCTGAAAGCAATTAATGAGCATCAATGGGATTGGATAGGCCCCGCATTGGCGCACTTGTCAATCTCGTCGGCTTAAATGGAAAAAGGGATTGAAAAGCACAGAGGCTGCCCTGCGCCTGTCACATCTGAGCTACGACTCGTGTCTGTGATTGTTTGCCTCTTGATCAAAAGTTAGCTAGCAAAGACTCCACCTCCAGCCGTCGAGGAATTTGCGTCCTATCAGCTGAAAATACGATTCCGCGTCTATATTTTGCGGTATTTTATGACGGGCGCCAACGATGACACTGCTGCGTCTTTCATCTGTCTCTGACTTTAAAAAAAAAAATTGGTTAACATGTCAACAATGTCCCAGGGTAACTCATTCACTGCCAACCCAGTTCATATCTGACGTCTATAATCAGTCAAAGTAAAAGCAGCGGCGTGTTTGAAAGCCGCTAAGTTTGGGTCAGATGGGCGTACGCGGGCGTTCAAGGAGGCCCGTCTTGTGATTGACAGGCGGGTAAAAGGTTGCCAACCCCCTCCCGGCGTGATGGATGCTGTCTCCGCCGGCGGAGCAGCGGAGCACATTTGGAGGCGCTTCATCAATGCGCTTTGGAGCGGCACTAACCATTAGTTAGCACGTCTACCGGCTGACGTTTTCAATTTGGGACACATTTGCCGCGCCGCTAGCATATGTCGGAATCGCGTATCAAGAGAATCAAGGCGTAATTATGGGAATCCACTTGAAATATTGACACACTAAAGACATCATGTTACGAGGATCAGCGTCGTATATTCCAGAGAAAATTATATGTTGGTTAATAAAGGTTAAATGTAACAATGGGTATAACTTGGTTTATGAAATTTACCAAAATGTAAAACTTCCAGATAGATGCGCAAATCGTTTTTTTAAATTATTTTCTAAATGATTAATTTATGACAATACCGAATTTTGTGGGACCAGATGTACTTGCAAAAATAAAGTCAACATTTTTACGAGTAGAAATAGGCAGCAGGCATCTGACAAGTCGTCGAAGTCATTGACGTCGGAACAGAACCGTCCAAAAAAAGTCGTATCTTCAACTCCTCGCTCTCGTTGTCATTCGTGCACGACGCCACCGGGGAAGGAGTCTCGGAGCGTTCCGGCTGTTGCCCCTTGACAAGCGGCGCAGTCGGCGTTTGGCGTCGGCGCGCACCGAGGCAGCGGGACTGCCGAGTGGGATTAAAGTCATCTCCGGCTTCATTACGGCTGTGAAAGCAGAGCGCTAACCGTTCGGGAGCTTCCCCGTCCACCCAAATCTTTACGCCGCTCATCTCCTCTCTAATCATCTCCACCGAAGGACTTTTTTGTCTCACTTAAAGCAAAGCAAGATCCGCTCGTAGGAAAATTGGATGCCGAGAGCCGTGCTAAGGCCAAGGACATCTTTGCCAATTGACGATAAGAAGGAAATATCAAACCTATTTTTACCAAGTGTACTCTTAGTACTCACGTGGTCGTGCCTTCATAAGATGTCCAATTAAATTGCTTAATGGAAAAGTTTTCCTTTTCGCGTCAATATTAGGCTTGAGTCACTTAAGGAGTCTGCGTTAAAGCACTTAATGGCACTCAATGGTAGTTACTCCTCATTACGAGGTCCTCTTAGAATTTTGCCAAGAACGTTTTTTTAAGGGGAAGTCAAGAAAAAAAAACGTTATTTGCAATAATACACTTGACGATAACCCGTTTCGGTTGACAATGCGAGCCCGAAGGCACTTGGAGTCAACAGTGGAGGATGAGTGATATTTTTGTCAAATATTCTAGAAGGCAAGTTCTAAGTATCATGCTTCTGCAAATGTCTTAAAGCACCCCCCCCCCCTCAAAACAACCTTAAAACCCAAATATCCACAAGCCTTCAAATATATTCTAGCCAGTAAGCAGACAGAATAATGGCGGTGCTAAAGACGTGATCCGTATGTTCTATCGCCTCGCGTTAAACAAGACAGAGACGGATTGCGGCAAAAAAAAAATAAAAAGTCTTTTATAAAAAAAGGACGGGAAGAAACTCTCGCCAGCAAACACCTGTTAATTTTATATGAACAGCTGTCCCGTCGCAACCTCGGGGAGGAGATACGGCAGCCAGCAGGGTTTTGCTGTAAACATCTCAGCCACTAAAAAAAACAAAAACAACAAAAAAAACCTGAAAACACACAGGTGAGGGATAAAGTGCAGATTTACCGTTTGCACGCATCCTTCAGTTGACTGTCCATCGATCTGTTTTGGACCGCGTTTTCCCCCCACGGCAGGGCCATTGATTTCCGTCACACCGTCGCCATTTCCCCATTTGACGCTCGTTAAAGCCGCCCGCCCGCAAAACGTCGAACGAGACTCATCGAAGAAGGAACTCGTGTCGGACTTTGACGTTTCTTTGGACAGCCGCTTACGTAACTCGGAGCCCGGGAACGTTCGTCGACACTCAATGTAGAAAAAACAAATGATTCAGCTGTTGCCGGGTACATTAGGAAAATCTGACATATGTTCCTAGTCTCAGTAAAGATTGGAAAAGACTCCACTATGCTCCAGATGGGCACTTATGTGAAAATGCTGACGTTGATTCAAAAACGGTGACTGCCGCTCATCAGTTCCCCCCGGGGGAACTTCAATCAGGTGCGAGACGTCCGCACACGGCGAGCTCGCCGCCGCCGTCTATATTTGTCTTCCCCGTGCGTCTCAGAAGGTCAGCTGCATTCATGTCTCCTTGTCATGTTCGCAGCGGGGCATTAAAGAGGCTCGTACTCATTATATCTCCGCGCATGCATATGGACACACACAGACACACACACACACTCGCATCCTGCTGAGGTAAATGAGCTGGATAAGCGGTTCGAGACTGTCCAAAGGTGAGGATGTGGGAGCGGCAAAAGCCTCGTCAGCTTGACAACTGTCCACGGGTGGTGTGATGAGCGTTGCCGGATCCAACTCAGACTGATGTTGGTGAATCTGCCGTTCGAACATCCCAACATATGACCGCTGAACCAAATTTTTTATTCTAAACCTGGTTGTTGACAGTCAGAGCAGCAGATGTTTCAAAACATCATTTTGGATCAATTGCCATTTGACTTCTTGCAGTCGTACTGTGATTGTTTGGTCAACCTACATCTTCCACACGGTTCACATTGACGATATTTGTGTTACAATTAGGCTAGGCTAAGACGTGAGATTTCTTAGCTACGCCATACGCTGTATCGTCCACTTTTTTTTCCCCACAATCGGTTTTACCGAAAAGTTCAATTGGCAATTGTAATGAGCAGCGGTCGGCAACCCGTCTGGCTTGCTTCCATCCACTCCCCTCTCATCTGGCGCTTTGACACCGAGCCGCGTCGCACATCTTTGTGATCTCATGATGAATACGTGGCGGGTGTCTTGACTTTCCCTTCAACGCTGTCCTTCATTCATCTGAGTTTTGAGATCCAACAGCTGCCAGTTGTTACGGCACGAAAAATCATTACGTAGCCGCGAAGGAAACAGATGGGCGAGCCGGCGAATCGTGACAGGCCTCGTCTACTTTCCGCGACGTGTCATCAGCGTGGAATATTTCCACGTTGCGCCGCGATTACCCCCCCCTTGTTCCGTGTCGGGAATATAACCATTTGGCATGGCGACAGATGCAAACTGATGCAGGGTGCCTTGTTTATCGCCAGGGAAATGTTTCAGACCCGTTATTAACCGTCGTCCAGGTTCATGATGGAGTGCCGAGGACCCGAGTGCAGGGAAGCAAAGAGCACAAAGATTTATTTTCAAAGACAAAAAGGCAAACAAGAAACGCCGAGTAATTAAAATACGAAATGAAAGAGATCAAGTGAAAACGAAAACCTAATGAGCAAGACATGACCAAACAAAATCTAATCTCAGCACAACAAAAACATTTCATTTAAATAAAATAATAAATCATATAAATAATAAAAAGATAAATATAGATAATAAATAAATCATAATAAATAAAAATAAAATAGTTATCCATTATCCACACGTTTAAACTGACGAAAATACGTTTAGCCGAGACGTTAAAAGTAATTATATCCGTTCAAGCAACGATGATTTGATCACACAGACAGGGCATGCAAAGAGAGCTTGCAAAATGTTCTTCCTCTTCCGCTAGTGCGACACTTAACCACTACGTAAAATATTTTAATGAGTGCTGAACACAGCTGCTAAACTCAAGCCGTTTTTTTTTGTGAAACATTTTTCTGCTTCCTTGCAGTAGGTTGGTACAGTGCTTGATTTTCATTGCCCTTTTACCACCCGACGGTAACTTGGAGCCAATTTTCGACACATTGTCGCACATAAATCCAAAGCGGGCGTCCACGTTTCAGTTCCATTTCCCGCCGCCTTTTCCCACGCGTGACTGATTACCGCCAATGAGCTCGGTCCATTTTGCCACCCGTTGCTGTACTTTGCGGAACTCGGAAACGCCGCTCGTTTTTCACCCCCGAAGTGACTTTAATTGTTGCTAGGTGAGATTTTCCAATCTCCAGCCCCGTACCATAAAGTCGCCAAAGCCTGAATGTGATAAAGAGACACTTTTGGATGCGCTAGCACACACGCTCGCACGTGCATATAAACCACCGGCGTCTATTTGACAAGATCACGGGAGGTCGGTGCAAGGTTATCAATATTTGTCCAACATATTGATCAGAATGCACCGCCGGGGAAATGAGAGGTCGCAGGGGCGAAGAACTAAATCAAAGACGGATACTAAAAGCGAGGTGGCGGGGTGCAGCCGGCGCTGCTTCAGGGGGCGGCACTTAGCTCGTATCAATTACGCTAAAAGTTGAGAAGTGACAAGTGAGCCAATTAACGCTGCAGCGGCCGCAGGGCGCGGCGACGACCGCTCTTTCTTGGAGGTCAACGCAAACCGTACACACGGTCGTAAAGTACTTCTTCCATTTAACATGTATTATGGATGCCTATTAATGAGGCCAAGTGATTGATTGTCTTCCCATTGTTACTAATGTGACGGACATTTTGTTTTTGTTTTTCCGCCATATTAATTCAGCGACACAACGCTTCACGGCTCACCTCATAGATCACGGCGTTTTTCAGTGCATTCAAGTTCTTGTATACAAACTACAAACTTTGATCCAATGTGTTTCCCTTGATGTAGAACAAACGGAAGACGCGGCGGCGATATAGCGGGGATCATGAAACGAAAACAAATCGGAATCTCCTCCGATACAAGCGAGACGGGAAAGAATTACTCGGCTCGGGAATGAGAAACCAAAATAGAACAAACGGTACAGACGTTATAAAGTCGAGTCGGTAACGAGGCCCGAGAAGGAGCGCTGGATATGAACGCAGGCAAAGGTGCGAAGAGAGTTGCTAATGAGAGGAAGCGGCGAAGAAAGTACGGTACGAGGGAAGGCCGAAAAGCAGTGACAATTTGAGCGCGTCAGAGACCTGTGACGACTTACCACCCCATACTTAAGCGAATTGTACTTTTTCATATTGTACATATGTCAAAAAATGCCTGATTAGCCCTCCAGGGAAAAACTCGGCTAAAAGAAGCCACTTGAGCTATAATTGCTAACTTGCGCCTGACGGAGAAACTCCAGCTCTTCAATCAAATCACTGCAAACTTTCTTGTTGGAGTAGTTACAAAACTTCTTGGTTGCCTTCTAAATACTCGGTTACCTGTAGTATTCATATATACTGCCCAAACAATTTGAAATGCTTTCTGCCTCTTCTTCTTGCTGTTTATGACACTGCATCTGTTTCAGTGGAGCTCAGTGCTGCCCAGCAAATTGTGGCACAACGTGGCACTGCGCTAAATGTGCATCTCTCTAATTTTAGATTTGCTTTAAAAAGCCATTAAAAATGATGTTTGAAAATCTACGACATAGCAGAGAATGGCAAAAATCTGTCCTTGTTCTGCCTGGTGCTGAATATAATGGGACAAAGGCCCACAATGTGCGTATCCTTTAGCTCTGTCTTCTTGTATTTTCCACACACCCGTAAAGGAAGACCACCGAGGGCATCGAGCTGATGACATTGGTGACAGGTACTGTCCCATTTTTCTCACTCCCATCGCACCGCAGCGTAGGTCCCCTTGTTCATCATGGCTGCCCTCCATCCATCCCTCTTCGCCCTCTAATGGCTCCTCTTCGCCGGCTTCCGCTAACTGTAATCGAATTATGCCGGAGAATACGTCCCGGCTGGCTGCCCCGTGGTTTTTTTCCCCTCCCTTAAACTTGTCTTTCACACAAGCCCTGAGGAGCATTCAACATGACAATGAATAATTAAAAAAAAAAAATCAAATATAAAAATATATAAAATAATTCAAATAATTATTTGCGATATGTCAAGACTCGTTGCAGAATTTTATAAAACAAAAGGCGTTATTTACACAAGAGGGTTAAAAAAAAGGATTATCTGATTATCTCGGCCCCTAACGTTGGTAGCCTAATGTTAGCGTTATGCTTAATGAGATAAGTAGCTAGCCTCATTAACTCAGCATAAAAGCGCAAGCTAATGTAAAGCCCCGTAAAGGAAAATAATAAGAATTTGATCAGTATGCGCCACTTAAGCCCTCCTCTATTCTTAACACCTCTCATTTAGCTCCCCACTATCTTATCGTTTGTATGCTTCGGATGAATTCTAAGTACCGTCCAACTTTTTGCTGGAATTCAGGCTTTGTAGTCCCCTCACGTCTCTAAATTGCGAAGATTCGGAGAAGGTAATCATTTCTGCTTCACTCTACTCTGGAGAATCATTTTACACAACACCTAAATGTGCTAACGTCATCGATAAGTGACGCCGCCGTGGCCCCACGTGAGCCCAATTATCAATTCCAAGTGAAAAAGTCATCTAAGTGTTTAGCTTGGCCTGTTTGCTGCAGATTCAGAAAAATGCACCGAGCTCAGCATAATTATATTAATAGGAACATGAACCTGAGTCAGAGTTGTCCAAAATAGTGCAAAAAGAGAAAATGACAATTATCAAAAAAGAAACTTTTCTTTACTAAACCAATCATATACAGTCAGTTTACAAGATTTTCTCCAAGATATGAGAAATGTCAAAAAGTAAGAAATGTTTTCCTGAACTTTCCTTTCATACAAATGACTGTAAAGAAATTAAATATATATATATTTTTTAGTCAGGGTTCATGTAAAAGGGAAAAAAAAAAATCCCATTGACGCATCCAGCATGATTCATAATCGCTATCGTTGATACTGGCCTTGTATTTCTTCGTTATCTTCTCAATACCAAATCTTGCACTTCTGCTTTACTGTTATTTACGATCATCAAAGCGGGACAAACGTAACACCGTCTGTGGTCGGCACGGAGAAAAACAAACAAACGTTGACGAGCCGGCCGGTAAATAAACGAGCGCCGTTGGGACGATGCGAAATCAATTAAGCGCGGCGTCCGTCGGGATACGGGAGAGGATGTTTGCTGTCGCTCTCCGATAAGAATATTTTCTGCGCTTGATTTCCGTCTGCGCCAAGGGAAGATTATCGCCTGGCACGAGCAGCACGAAGTGGCGGGGCCCGTGCCAGCTTTCTCGGCACCGCAGCCAACGAGTGGAAGAAACTCTTGGCCTTGTTGATTTCTGCTAAACACATTTCTTCTTAAGGATTACTGACGAATCTTGATCCAAATTTTAACGCCCGAGGTGGCAAAGTTTTCACAAGTCGCTCGCTTTATCCCGACACGGGACATTACGTCTGCTTTCTTGCCAGTCTCGCTGGTCGGCGCAGATTGTAGGATTGTGGGCGGGTCTACATTCAAAGGGGCGGGGGCAATCTAATATTGGTTTTGGGGCTTGTTTGTACAACACGGTTCACATTGTATTGCATTTGCAATTCAGTGTTGCTCCTCTGCGACATTTTGTCGACAGTTTGTCAAATGACTTCACGTGTCGGATTTTGGCCGTTTTCCTCCCATTTTAAAGTTCTATTAGTAGCCGCTTTCCTCCAGGGTGCTGTTCGCTGCCACCGTCGCTATGTTTAGCCCGGCCCGTGTGGAATTCCAAACTCTCCGAGCTTGGCTGACAAATGATTATTATTATTTTGGATGTTATACTTCAAAAATGAATTGGATGGGAAGCTTTTTTTTTTTTTTTTTTTTAATATTTAAATTACTCCCTGTATATTAGAAAATGTCAATTTAGTATGATGTTATACAAGCACAATTATTTTTAGTGTTCCTTTGAAAATCAACGAGATGGAAGGCTTATGCTCGGCCAGAATTTTTTTGCACTAAAATTAGACTGTTAGTGGGTAATTATAAATCATGTCAATTTAGTATATGATGTCTCAATAACTGAGAGAACATGCACTTATTTGGAGTGTTACTTCAAAAACATTCACACAGTCATATGGTTTGACACCTTTTTAATAATATAAAGCTATTAAAAAAAACGAATGAAATGAAAATCATCTGGCATAAACCCTGTCCGTTTTGACATCTTTTTGTTGTTGTTGTTGTTGTTGTTGTGTCAAGCCGAGCATATGCAAATGCCAAAATTGATCCCGCTGGGAGATGTCCCGCTGTGAAAATAAAAAGGATTTTCACCTGGCTGCAAGTGCACAGGAAACTAAGTGATTGGTCGGCAGGAGAAAAAAACGCAAACTAAAGGACACGGCCATGAAAGACTTTTGAGATAACACTCAAAACGTGAATAATAACATCACCGTATTGTTAAGCATATCAAGAGAATGACAGATATCACTACCACTTCCTCTGTAGTGTTTCCGTATGCATGTATTATACTGCCCCCTGGTGGCCAAGGCGCACACACCAGAAGGAGCAACACAATGTGCATATTGCACATCTCAACCAGATTTATGCATAAAACATTTCGATACAGTTTCTTTTCACTCCCCAAAATTGCAAACCTAATTTGCCTTGACTTTGACTTTCACCCATGTCCCACATGCTCGAACTCATTGACTTTTTTTTTTCCCCCCCCTGACCCAAGATGAAAGAACCCGAGTCACTTTCATTCCGCTCGTCGCTCTGCCGTCAAGACGTCGCCCCCTCCTTTCCCCGGTAACCACTGTAACGTTTCAGCCGGTGAAAAAAACTTTGATTTTTACAATTTACGACGGGTCATTTTCATTCTCCTCGGCTGCCGGGAGTGCACCGGGCAAGGTGGTCCATTTTCATTCCGTCCTTTGGAATTCCTGTATTACAGGCAGCGCGGTCAACGGGTGCACCCGAATGCGACTGGGAGGAGAGTGATGAAATCGTTGTTTTGGAACGAGACGGTGATAAAACAGCCCCCTCCCCCTTGGGTTGACTTAGCGCACGTTCATCATTTCGGAATATTTACACGGCCGGGCTGTTAAAGCGGCCACCTTTTCCCACCTTTTCTCAGATGTAAACAGCCCGAGGCTGCCGTCGAAATGAGCTCGACCGCCATCGCGTATGCAAGGGATGGGAAGACGAATGACTACACTAAAAGGTTCGAGTGATACAATTAAGATTGTTGGAGAGGCCGCTAAACTGGGTTGGGGTGAGACTCATTTATGTCAAATATTAAATGTTGGCCGGAACTACTTAAAAAAAAAAAAAAAATCCTACAAACACTTACTGAAAATTTCCCTCTTAGACCTGTTGTGTAAAACCTCAAGATGCTAGCTTAGCTAGGAAGCATAACAAAGCGCACATTACGGTTAAAAGTTCCGGTAATGATTTAATAAGAAGAAGCGCTATATTGGGATTAGCTACCTGCCTAATTCCCAATCCGCCGGAGAGGTTGCGGATCGGACACAAAATGGAACATTAAGGCCAACTTATATTCCTTCCGCTGGGATCCCATTAGACGTAATCTTGTTGAAGTTGTAACCGAAGCAGGAAGTGGTTGGCCCCCACCCCCACCCCGCCTTTATCCCCAGCGAGTGTCGCCCTGGAGGAGGCCCTGCAGATAATTGCACACCGCTCGAAAGATGAGCCCGTCGGCAAACATTCGAGAGTCCTTTAAGGCCCAGGGAAGCCCATCAAAAGTCTTGTCGTATATGGGGACAGGAAAAGGAGCTTCGACTAGGAGGGAGGCCTTTATTCTTACAGATGCAGGTTTAGTGAAATATATTTCGATTAAAATACAGAAATGGCCCCAATGTTCAGGTTTGAGGAGAGTCTTCATTTTCTTTCATTTGTGTCACGTGTGATGCAATCGTCTCACAAGTCTTGGTTGTAGCCAGCGTCTAAAGATTCGCCCTCCTCCGTCTGACCACTTTTTTCTATTCCGAGTTGATTTAAGCAGTACAAGAAGACATTTTCTCTGTAAAAGTCACTGCCTCAAGGGAGAAGAACATGAAAAAAAAAAAAAAGAACTTTTACTGGTGCCTTAATTGCAGCCTTTTCTTTGTGTTGTGCTTCTGAGAAAAAAGAATCGTCTAGTCTTCTTTTTCTGGTTTTTTGCAAATTATCAACCACCGTGGCATTTTGTGGAAGGGTGAGCCAGCCTGCCATGCGTGGAGGGAAAAAAACCAAAAAACAAGCCAAAGGTGGGAGGGAGAGAGATGAGGCCGCATCTCTAACAGCAGGCTGCAATCGTTGAGATAAAGCAAGCGCGCATCCTTGGAGGACCCCCCCCCCCTTCCACACTTTCTTTTTTAAGAATTATATTGTCCCGCCAGAAGTGGGCGCACGTTCGAGATGGATGCTGTTGGCCGCTGCGAAGAAGGCGTCCACGAGCCCCGCCGGCTATTTCCCGCCTTTCAAGTCATTCCTATTATTGTTGTTATTGTAATATTTCGCTTCGACTCCCTCATCCCCAAGCGAAGGTTGGCAAATTGAACATCTGTGCGCTTTGCCTGCCATTTTTACTGCACAGTTTGCACTTTCCCATGAGCCCCGCATGCCCCATGGGCGTGCAAAAAAAGGGTGTAAACTGCCTCTTTCACCTCAGTCGAGATAAAAAAAAAACAAAATATATGTAAGGTGTTTGTTTGCAGTGTGTTTCACTGCAGTCTGGCTTTTTTCTTTCTTTGACATAGAATTTGTTGTTTATTTTTCGCCTCTCCACATGTCATTTGGCGTCTTCCGGGTGACGCTTCTTGCGCCGACTTTAAGCCGCCTTTTTTTTTTTTCTCCCCCATTTCCTCTATGATTCCTTAGCTCATTGTGGTGTTTTTGTGTACTTTTCCATTGTGCGCACAGACCCCATGTGGTGCTCAAGCTCCTGGCCTTTTTTAGCTGGATGGAAAGAAAAGTGCACACTTTACTGCAGCACCTCTCGCCCCCTCTAAATAATATGTATAACAAACCCAAAAAAAAATCCTTTAAGTCCACTTAAAGCTTTTTGCTATTTGAAAGGAAATCTGTGAATAAAAAATAGCAGCCCGAATATTGCAGCCTGGCCCAGCGGAAATTAGCCAGATTGTCCTGATTAGTCACTCTGGGCCTAATAACATCCACCGTAATATACTTAATAGACTGGTTTTGTTTCACAATTGAGCGAGCACACCAGAACTGTGACGTGGGAGGTGCGGAAACGGACAAATTGCGAGATACAGTGTGAAACAGACAGGCAGCATAGTAGCCGCTTCAAATGTTCTTGTGGACTTTGCCACGGCAAAAAAGACCACCTTAAGGCGCTTGTTGTGACGTCCCAGACGCTGCCACCTCCTCTCCCCTCCCCTCTCCCCCCGTAGGCATCTCCGTTAACGTATGATACAGATGATGACAGCTCATCATCATCATCATCAACATCATCTTCCTCCTCCTCCTTATGCTCCGGCGTGTTGCGAGAGCCGTTTATTCATTCACACTTACTTGGTGTCACTGCGCTATGATGCGCACGTATACTCGTGCTCCGTTTCTCGTGGAGGGGTGGGCGGCCGTTGATTGACAGGCGGGCGGGAGCGCACTAGCGCAACGGAGGAGCGCGCAGTTGGCTTGCTCTCTTTTGCTCGGAACCAGAGCCTGCGTGGATGTTGCAGAGAGGAAGGAGCGTCCGCGGACTTTGGCTGAGAAACCACGCAACTGGAACATAAGATTGATTTTTGTCATGGAGTAAAAGACTTTTTCTGAGTGGGAATTGTGCACGTTTTTTTCTCTTTTTTGGGGGCAGAACATTCCCTGCGGAATAATCCGAAGCAGCAGTACACCATTTGCAGCAGAAGCCGACTACGAAGTTCCACGCAAATGGAGTAAAGGCTGCTCGCGGGACTTGCTCGGCTTGGATGTGTTGGCGTCGGTGGATGTAATGCGCACATTCTCCGCGGGACGCTGACCGGCCGATGGGGGAAACATGGACACCTCTTCAGAACTCGAAGACGGGACTCGCCACAAGAACCAGGTGCGTGGACGCGATATGTATGAAGTGTGCATGCGAGTGTGCGCGGTTATTGCGAGTGTGCGCGGTTAGCACGCGTATGCTGCTGGTAAAAAGTGCGGATATCGCTCCCAGCCAACCTCATCTATTCTATCCCCGGTTGGTGGCACCCGCGCTCCCCGGTTTGGCGGCGATGTGCCCGGTCGATATATCGCCGCAACCCGTCCTCAAAACGTGCTTGGGGGGGGGTCGACTTTGAACAATTAGATATGCGCGTTGTTTTTAAATATAATTTAACTGCATGGTATTAAATCACATATATTTGTTTTAATGGAGTAACTTTAGATGTGGTTTTAAGTGCTTGTACACTTGGCATTAAATCCCCCCCCCCCCATTTTGATATTTTTCTACACATTATATGTACACAAGGTCACGGACATGTCACAAGGGGATGCCAGGCTCAGATTTCAAGACACTGATGCACTTTTTCCCCATTCTGAACGCATCCGCACAAGATGCCTCCTCCGAGTCATTGTGGGGATGCAGCGAGCAAATTGAGAATTCCAGCCATGCAGGTGCTGAGAATCAACAGAATTATTCATTCCTTCCTAATCGATATTCCACGAGCCGCCCAACCCCTCGGTGAAAATGTGCGCTGCCAGTATTTGGTTTCTGTGAATTCAGAAGAATTCCAACAAGATCATAGCCTTTACCTGTCTTGTCCAATCACATTGCACTGATGTCACGCTAGTGCTGCTCTTAACCTCTAGGGGGCGCATTTTCCACACCATTTTATCACTTAAGTTCCCCCCCATTGGGTGCTTTTTTTTTCACTCATTTGTTGGTAGTCACAGGTTTTTTCAATAACCTGTCACTTCTACTTTGCGAGCTAATGATTACATGTGGCATTTTGGCAAAGTCTGACAAGTTTTCCGATGATATCCGCCCGCCTCCTCATCAAAAGGAGAGCCGGTGAGTCATTTGGAGGCATCCTGAACTGCTCTCAATTCATATTGACTCAATACGTAAGAGGTAATTTGTCACGTATGACGTCCGGGCTAAGCGTGATACTTCTCCGGAGGCGGCGATCAATGGGCGCGCAGGAAATGAGATGCGCAAATGTTGTTTGCTGTTTCGAGTGTCGTCTGAATGGCTTTAAATTAGCAAAGAAAAATCAACACCATTATTTTGCGCTGCAAAATAGCTCCAATATACAACACACTGTTAATATGTCATCAGAATACAAGATGGCACTCGTGTTGCAAAAATAACTGTCAAAAATGTTGATTTCTCAAAGCCGAGTGTACGTAGTTTTTTTTTTTTTTTTGGTGGCAAAATGTGGTCAGCCATTTTAGTGGAACTTGTCTGTGACACATGTTGCTGCGGCAGCCATTTTTGTTCTGGATAATTGGAGCAGTATACTTTATGCTTCAACATTCTTTTTGTGATTAAATGCAATATTTTTTGGGAGGAGGGGGGGGCTAGTTTTGGATATGCCTGTCCGTCTTTTTTACAGAATATGTAGCATGTTGTCGTGACGAAATTTGCTGGAATATTTACTTGAGGGAAGAAAGAAGGGAAAGAGCAGGCAGCCATTGAGATGAAGCGCAAGCGCGAATGACTAAATGAGACTAATACGCCGAGTGGCTCCACTGCGAGGATTAAAGGCGAAAATATGTCCCAGCACCCCCAAACGCTCGCCTCCGATCACACGGCGATAGGGAACGCCGCCAGATGAGCCGCTTGCGCTTTGCTCTTCATTTCCCCTCGCACACTTCTGGCATTAAGTGAATAGATTGTTTTTTTCGAGGGGGGGGCGGTCTGTGGCTCATGCAGACCATAGATCCCCTCTTTGGTTTTTGATGCTGCCCATCTCTGCATATATGATTTGCTGCCAGGCGTGCACCGTCACCCCCGGTGCCCTTTTTCCCGCAAATGGAGGCCAATTAGGAGCAAAGCATCACTTGAAAGTCTTAAATCTTGCGATGGCAGACGCAGGCAGCTGGCACGAGGCGGTCAGACACGTCGCTAATTGAGATTTAAAGAAACAAACAAGACTGTCTGAGACTGTCCGCTTCGTGCTGCCTAGTACGCATGGTTCTAAAGAGCATTAAAAAAAAAATGAGTACGTGTTCATATTTTAATTTTTGCGGTATTTCAGAAAAATATGGCAGATAGTTTGAAATTTAATATTTGTATCATTTGACTACATACTGTTGGATTGTCTCTATTAACACCATTGAAATATAAAGAATTCAAAACCTCCAGTGTGCAATTTGGCCACCGGGGGCAGTATGATAGTCATCAAGACTATCACAACTACTGTGAGTGACTTGATTAATTAATATGCCGTTTGTAGTCCTGCCTGTGATTATCGTTATGGTGCGTGTACTCGAAAGATTCACACACCGCAGCTAGCCTGTCTATGGCGTTTTGCATTGATTGTTAGCATTAAGCTAAACGATCCTCATTCAAGCCAATGTGTTTTTTTTTTAAATGTTAAGTTTGATTTGACCTAAGTTAGGCTTAGCCTACACTAGCCACTGAATTCTTAATTGATTACTAATCCCGTTCATATGAATTGGCGCCATTCGCTCTACGTCCCTCCTCTTACGGTTTACTGTTTACAATGGCATCACCCCCGTCGTGCTCTCAAGCAGCTCACTCTTTGACGATTGCGCTGAACCGACTCGCCATTGTTCCGCAACAATTGTGCCGGCGCTCTCCGCTCTAGCGCCAGGGTAGCCTTCATGCGCTCTGCATGCAGTCTCCAACATAGCGCGGCGCTACCACAACAACGGTAAAAAGTCTGTTTCAAAATCCCAATTAGGGGAAAGAAAAAGCAGCCGGGGCCTCGGAGAAGCCGATTATACACGCGGTACAGCCGAGAAGTATCTCGCAGGAGTCGCCCATCAGTTTGGAAGCAATCAATAGCACTCCGTACAAATCCTAACTTTTCCAAAGCACTAAAAGTGCTAAGCCGCTTTGAAATCGATAGCACGCCCGCACACCAACATTTCAAGGCGTACGTCCTCATTGCTCGTAAAATTTAGGTACACTGGACACATAACGGTGTTTTATCAAATTGATGGAATTAAAGTAAAAAGTCGCATCGTACCGATTTATGAAAAATCGATTTCCATTTCCACCGCCGTCCCACAAAGGACTCGTTTTTTAATGGTGTCTTGCAAGGTGGCGGAGGCGCACCTAATAAAGTGTTTGCCGTTTGTTGATTTGGAAGCCGAGCGTCCGCATCACGAGCACAAATCAAGGCTCGACGCCGCCGATCGCTGTATTTATGTACCCGCAACGCGATCATTCGCCGAGTTTAACAAAAGCCCGGACGTCCCCGACGCTCCAGGCGAGCATCAATCCGCCGAGTCGGCTCGTAAATTATGTGACACTCAAAACGCCTCTCCGCCAAAACGCTGAAATGGAAAGAGTCCGCATTAAAGCACTCGTCGAATGACAGGCGGTCGAATGCATTTGTCCACCGCGCCACTTCTACTGTGTTCCGGGTTTCGTTGTGGCAGTGGTAATAACGTGCTTGTCAGTCACATGGCTTGGAGAGAAGGCCGCAAATAAATCACAATAGTTACGTCATTGCTTCAAGTCGCTTTTTTGTTTTGTGAAAAATCATCTTCGCACATTGTCTTTGGCTTTTTGTTTTTTCTTTGACTTTCCCATAGCTAAAATAATATTTTGAAATTCCTAAAAAGCCGGGACACGTTCAGCCTTGTTAGCTTAGCTGGTTAAGACCTCACATAAAAAAGTAATTATTACTAATTATAAAATTAGCAAACTAAAGCAACATATTATTACACTGCATGCTTTTGAGCACATTGTTTTTGTTTTGTTTTTTTTCTTACTATGTGGATGACCGTATTACGTAATTGCAATCGTTAATTCGAGTTTTTGGAACGGAGGTAAAAACACGACGCTAGCTAATAAGGGAATTAATTAGCCTTTCGGATCCAGCGAATCATGAAAGATCAGTGTAATCGAGCTACGGTCGTGTGGCTGGATCCGGATCTGGAGCAGAAAAAGAACACGGCTTTGTGTTTTCGCAGGACAATTGTGGCGGAATCAGGCGAGAGTACAGAGAAGAATACTTGGGCGGTGCGCCAGAGCATCTGTTGAGTGCGGACTTTGGCGTCCGCCCCGCTGTTTGCTGAATAGCGGCTCTTTTTGTCATCATCGGGAGTCCAACTGGCAGAGAAGCTTTGATTGAGCCGCCTTTTGCTCTTTAACGTTTTTTCCAGCCGCGGCACGATTGCTTCGCCTCTCGCTCCAAATGGAGCAATTTCCCACCGGCGAACGCCATCATCGCTTAACAGATAGCCAATCTCAATGAACTCGCCCATGATGAGTCTTTGAGCGGCTCTCGGCGTGATCGGCATCTAACCGAAACGAAAAATGTATGTACGTATAGACCGGACATGTTCCGAAACTCATTTGCTAGCACCTTCGGGAGAAAAAGGAATAAATAAAACCCTGACCCCAAGTTTTGAAACTGTTAATGGACGTGAAATTCAGTTGAGGTGTTTACCATACATGAAGAAGTCTCATGAGAATTTTGCTGTGAAGCAGCCAGCTCTGAAAAATTGAACAGGAATTTTTCTTCTTTCATTTTGGGACAGGCCGACGATGGCATCGCCTCAAATGACCCCCGATTGTATTTGCGGCCTTGCTTCGATTGTCGCTGGCGTCGGCTGCGACCGTGAGCGAAGCGGTGAGTCGCTTCGGGGAGAGAGAGCTAGCAAATGAAATGGTGCGTGAAAAGACGACACAGGCGAGGTATTTATTGCCACCGTCTTATTAAATCGCAAAGACAAACGGGCTCGTGTCTCTCCGGCCGACATTTCCTCATCATCAAAAAATCAATCGTTGATGTTGGTGTGTCTTTATTTCAAGAGCACTTGCGGGTGGAAGTTTTTTTTTATTAGCTCGGCCCCTTTCTCGCTAGCATTTCAATTGTTAGCTCGGCAAATGCTTCCAAACAATTAGCTCCATGTTGTAGTACATTGTTGTCTGAAGAGAAATTTCCCCACCATGTTAAGCCAAGCACTCTTTTCTTTTCTTTTTTTCTTTCCCCATTTCATACAAAAACAACAGCTATATCATTCCAAATTTGCAGCAGATCATATTTTCGCTGGAAGAAAAAAAATCCTCCATCATTTGCTCCGTGAGCAGAAGCGCTGCTGTTTTGCACCGCCGGGCTTGTTTTTCATTAGCGGCACTGGCAAACGTTTTTCGAGCATATCATTCCCGACGAGCGAAAGCTCCCGCCCCCTGGCTACGGCTGAAAACAAGTAACATATTTACTATTTCCCTTGTTTCCTCTGGTGAGACGTTGCACTGCGCTGCAATAGCAACGAAATTGGATATGGAAATAGCAGACGGGCGCAGGTCACTACTTTCTGCTGATGCCGCGCAACTCGGGCAGCGCGACGGGGTCCTCGGAGAAAACTGACACGCCGACGCGGATAGCATCTCTGAGGCGCGCAGACACGTGAAACCTGGCACAAATGCGAGCCCCCCTCCGAGATGCAGAAAAAATGAAAAGCCACGCAGTCGCTCGGTGCGGTCGATAGGAAATCAGATAGTTCCTTGCGCTCAAAGCTACTATGTACTCCAATCCTCCAGGGGGCAGCGTATTGACAGTGAGGACAGCTCTACTTTAGCGATTGTAGACCTTCACTGTAACGTTACGCACAGTTTGAACATTTGTCATGCTTCTCGTGCCAATTATGAAACCACCATTAGCAAAAATGTTGAATTCTCTTTTTTTTTTTGTTTGGTTCAACATGGCGGCTTGACCTTTCAATTTATGCGTATTCAAATTCATTTCCATCCAAAGTCACTCCAGCGACGCTACGTCAGCTGTTCTCCTTCTTCCCCAAAACCCTAAACGGGAATATTTGTCCGGGCGAGCTGTCAATCATTGACGTCGGGAGTATTCTTTTTAAAAGCCCCTCTCAAAGCACATCCAGGCTCGAGCCATTTGTCTGCCGTCTCCAGTCAAGTCTCCCTTACGCACGCCATGACTAATGCATGAAGATGTGATGAGGACGGGAATCGTCTGCCGAGAGTAGCGGGCGAGCGGCGTCGGATGTCCGCAATTACAGTGTGCACACAAAGAATGTCAAGAGTACGTCACCCGGGCTGCTGACGGAAAGCGTAATTGCCGTGTAATCGCCGACAAATTGTTCCTTGGGCTTGACGTCGCCCCTGTTTTAGGTGCTCCCCCCACCCATTTGTTAAAAACACTCTTCCTACTTTCTCGCTCGGGACGTTGAAAGGCGCCGATGGTTTGCTGGGCCTTCTATGATGTGTTAACATAAGAAATCAATCAGGCCCACGCACCTCCCGCAGCCCTTCGGCTGCTATTGATTTATCACTTGCGTGCCCGAAATGAAGAGCGACTCCGGCGGCGTTGCCATGCCCGAGAGACAGACGGAGAGATGATGGTGCTAGGAGGCCTGGAGATTGAGGGGAAGGAGCAGGGGGGAAAAAAAAGTTAGGTGAATTCTGCTACTTTGGTGCATTTCCAGGTGGTCTTCAAAGGCCGAAAAAAATTGTTTGCCCCTAAAGCCGATTTCACTTAGCAACACTGAATTTGGTCAACTTGTCTACTTTTAATAGACCCACAAAAAAAAGCCTCAAAAAACATGCCTAAAACTACACAAAAAAGCCAGAAATCTTTTTTGGGTCATTCCAGCCAATTCCAGGTGTCCTTCAACGGCCAATATGTCCTTGAGATATTTTGAAATTTTGAACTTATAGCAATATTAAATTTGGTAAACCTGTCGAGCACAAATGGACCCACCAAAACAAATCCACTCGAATCTATGCCCCAAATGACCCCAGATCTCACTCTGGATATTTATATCAAATCCATTTGCCTAGGGATGGCGCCTTTAATTTCCTATCATTTATGTGCATGTTGCGGCGCTGACAGCTCACTGCAAAAGAGGTCGGCGGTCACCCAATGCGGCGCCGGCGACGGCTTCCATTCCCCGTAGGCGCCCCGGTTAAACCCGGAGGCGACTTGGACAGCTGCTCTCGCGTCATTTGCATCGTAATGAAGCCCACGTTTGAACCCGGCGCCGCTGTCGTATTAATCACGCAAACTTTAAATAAAACTCATTTGAATAAAACGGGCCAGAGCACCAAAGACCCTCGTGAAATTGATGTTTATTATTATCCCTGCGACAAATCAACCGTCCACGCCCGGCTACTTGTTCGCATGTGCATCTCGTTTCTATTTTTGAAGGTTCTTGACATCCTCTGGAAAGTTTTAGCATCAGCACAGAATTTGGTGGACGTATCTAGTTCAACAGGATGCTCAAGTGTTTGCGGTTTTAATAAATGGGCCAATTTCCGGGCTTCTCGTTCCACACTTTGACTTTTTGTGCATGCAAATAGATTCCAATGCTAATATGAACTTTGGGCATTATTTCTAAAGACGGCTTCATTAAAAAGTGATTGCGCTCACACTCTGGTCGACAGATATCTGGTTATTAGCCGCCCAAAATCCAATGTTCCCTTCCGGGACAATTCAAGGATTCTTCGTCTTTGTCTTCTTTTTCTAATTATGTCCTCAATGATTTTTTGTCTCATCCATGACTGATCGGACGTCTATATCCAATTTACTTTTTACGTCTTATGAACGATTTGTTATGCGGGGGCCTGAGCCGAGATTCCACGGAAAAACCTTTACAATGCGTTTTGTACTTTCGTAGTCCGTCGGCACGCGATCCGATAAAACGCTATGTTTATATAATTCCTCTGGTAGATTAGGAGTGCGTGTCGGTGGCCATATGTCGCTTAACAGAAGGGAACCAGGGGGGGGGGGGTACCTCGCAGCGGGGGTGGACGAGCCTGATTGAAGGGGTTAAAGAGAAGATTAAAGTGATAATGTAGTGGATTAATCCCTACAGTACTTTAACCATCTTCAAAAGCAGAGCCCGAAGGGTTACGTCAAGGGACGTCGCCACGGCAACAGATTACTCGGAATCATTATCCCGGCATATGCGTCCCGTCACAATTAGAGCCCGGGGGTCACGGGTCAAATCTCGCCCCCCCGGGGATTTCTGACAGGGGTCACGCACACGTACAGTAACCGGACTGACTGACAGACACACTGATAAATTCCTCATGGAGTCGAGTTCACGCGGGCTCCCTGGGAGAAGCGGTGACAAGGTGCAAAGTGGTTTATCCTCTGAAATGTTTCACTCCGAGGCACTCCAGGGTCCCTCCGAGTCCCCATGAAGATGATAAATGGCTCCTTGGTCTAATGGCTTTTAAGTGGACCACACGAGTCTTCAGTCTGGTGTAGTGGTCCCAGGTCTTTACAGTTCAACAGGCGCCCACGAGTCTGAGGGAACCTGTGCCGAAAGTTCTCACGACTATTTTGAACGTCGTTAGCGCTCTTGCAAAAATACCCCCAAAATCAATTGCTGCCATTTTCCTCGCCAGGACGATATTTGCGAATATTCCTCCTCAAACATTTACGCGCCTCGTAAATCTGCTGAGTATGGAGATTGTCACCCGCCACCTTGTCAGGGAGCCTGCTGGCACTCGGGGAAAAATAATTACATTCTCAGCGAGTCTTAATTGCTGCCTTGAAAGCTTCCCCCTTCTCACACGCTAACAAAGCACCCTTTTATGCCCCCCCCCCCCTCCGCCCCCACCTCACTCTATTCCCCCGCCGAGTTCTGCCTGAGCGTCCTGTCCTGATTTAAGTGGCTTTATCTCCTTACTCCAGAACGTCGCGTCAGAAAAAAAACACTAAGTGGTTCCCGGTATGTGTTGCTTCTTTTAAAAGAACGTCCACGCCCGCTTTCCGCTCGCCGTCTTACCGGGCCGTCCGTCCGCCCACCTGAAGTGAGTTGCTTCGTTTTTTTGTCGTGACGAATGCAAGCGTCCAAAATGTCCCCCATTGACCTTTTAAACGTGAACCAATGTGTTGATTTGTAAACTCGATGAGAGTAGATGAGCATCGCAGCGCCGTTAATCTGACACCGTGGATTTGATATTTTGGAAAATGGACTTTTTAAGTTCTTGTCTACAATTACTTACTGGTGTGAAATGAAACCACGTAAATATTTTATCTGCCCGACTTTGTGTATGTTAGCAAGACTGACTTTTTCCACCGGATATTCACATACCAGCGAACAAAAAAATACAGTCTAAATAAGTCAAATCTTTAGCTAGGATATGTTTTTAAAAAAAAAAACTCATCTGTGTGGTAGGAGGGACAAAAAAAAGTTGTATTTTTTTTCCTGGGACCTGAGACGACCCACAATCCGATGTAGCGAGACTTCCCCTGGAGGCGGAGGAAACGGGGGCAAACATTGGGCACTTAGCACCCGATAGCGCTCAGGCAGCAAGGCCTCCAGTCACGCCATACACACACGTGCACACACACACGCACGGAATAAGAGTAAAAGAGCAGACAGCATATTTGTTGCGTGCCATCAGCATCAAAATTGGATCTCCTTGCCAACCAAGGTCACAACGTCAACAAGTCTTCGCACCAAGTCAGGCGCACAAATACACACGCACACACCCGTGCGAGAAGGCCACGTAGACAAAGACAAATAGCACAGCTTGCGCACACACACGCACAAACACGCAACTGCCTTCACGCCCCGAGCAGCAATCTGCAAGGTGGCTGCACTGCGACACGCACCCCCCCCCCTCCACCCGATGCTCCCATCCTCACATGCACGCACACACGCACACACTCATCAGTCTTCTTAACATAACATTATGTACGAGCGCCGGCACATGTGCAAATGAACACGCTAAGGCCACTCGGTTTCTCCCCGTCTGCCATCTTGCTTCTTGCCATTGTTTGGATGAAAGTTTAATTTCCCAGTCAGGACAAGTCAAGTTTGTTTGTGTGGCCCGGCGTCGTATTTCATGTTTCAAACGAAGCCCAAAAAAAGCCAAGTGAACTCTGTGACCCCCCCACACGATGAGTGAACCTTTTATAACTCTGTGTGTGTGTGGCCGATTGCTTTGTAAGCTCCAAGGACAGGCAGTGGAGAGTCGAGTAGGTAATTTGTCTCATAAGATTGAGCTCATCTCCGGCATGCCTCCTCTTCCTCGGCCTTATTATTGCTGAAATTGCTTGTTTTTTTCCCTCCCATTATTTTGACGCGCATCCACTTACATGTCACTCATGCGATTAACATCATTTCAATTTCAGCGCGTTCCCAAAATTCACTCCTTGCAAGCTATTGTTAAATTTCCCCCCAAAAATTCACCATTTATTCTACTTCCATTTTCACTAAATCGACAATTTCACCACTACAATTTCCAGAAAAAAAAAAAAAAAATCCCGTTATTCACCATGATACATTCAAAACATCATTATACGAGTCGCATTTGATTGTACGCGGCGCCACTGGGTTAAGTGATTAGTCGGCCCGCTGGTTAACGTATGCAAAGCCTCCCCGGCCGTCTCGCACTCCATCAGCTCGAGCAACAGTGGGATTAAACGCACCTCGCTTCCATCCACGCGTGCACAGTTCAAGGCCAAGGACGACGCATAAAAGAAACGGCGGCATTTTGTTTTGGCTCGGAGGATTTCAGTGCTAGCATGCCACTTGTTCATTGAGAACGTACGCACGTACACGTTCGGTCACAGCTGTGCCTGAGTTTCAGCCTTTTTTTTTTTTTTTTTTTTTTGTCCAGCGGGCTCCATGGCGTTTCAGTGAGGACGCGGCGAACATGACAATTTTTCCATTAGGTGTAAATCCTCTGCAAGGAGGGAATAAAAAGCAATGTTAGCATCACAGCAAGGGTGCGGCGTTATTGCCACGTTGCCCCACAAATTCGTCCAAATTTGATTTACGTGACAATCATTGCATCATGTAGCTTCGCTGACATCAGATAAATCGATGCTCAGGTAAATTGCCGATGCCTGAAAAAAAGCTTTGTCAAAAAATTGTACCAGATGACTCCCCGCCGCCGCTGCCAGCTCGCATTAGCGGCCATCTTGCATTTGCCGCCATCTCCGCCGGCGCGTTGGAGACGAGCCGTCGCAGTCGTTTGTCAGCCCCCTTTGGCGCTCGAACCTATGAAGGCGGCGTAGCTGTGAGCGAGGAACTTAAAGGCGAGACTGTCGCTGTGTTATTTGTAAGTTGGAACTGAAAGGAGATAAAGCGGAAGGAGAAGAGGCGCAGAATTCTAATGGCCAGTCAAGGACGTCGCTGAAATACAAACTAACCCAGGAGCTGCAGAAACGGTGACAGTGGGAGCGACGCTCGACGAAGTCGAGAATCAAACTCCACCGTCGGACTCGTTTCGTTTCATTGATCACTCTTTGTGTTAGCGCATAGGTAGCCATGTCATTAAGTTGGCCTTGTAAGTAAGCAGGATAAAGATCTTATGTGTCCATTCAGAGTTTTGAAGTGAATCTTTTCGTTGCAGTCTTTACTGCAGGGCAAAGACTCACGGCCTACTTTTCGCAAATTGTGCTTTTCATTGCACCGTTCCAGGTGCTTTCAAAGACTCCTGTTTGTCGTACCGAAAGAAATAGTCAAGTACAATTCGTTAACCTTTCTGGACCCTGGAGACGAGAGAAGAATCAGCAGCAATAAAACAAAGCTAAAGAAGCTAACAAGGCTAACAAACGGCATTAACGAGGACACGAGTTAACTTAGCATCACAACAACGCACAACAAATGCTGTGTGTGTGTCCCGTGCAGACGTTCTGCGAGTGCGTGCCCGGCTCCTCGCAGCTCAAACATCGCTGGTCCGACGCGGAAAGCGCCCGGGAGACGCCGGCCAAGGTAAGGCCCGCCCTCCCCCGTCGCTACAGCTAGCTTCATTTTTGCAAATCAATTCTGTTGATGAAGATCAAGGCAATGTGGAATTTCTAGCGATCGGCCCACTCCGACCCCCCCGTTGCGTTCCCGATTAGTGGCCCCACGCTGATAAAGTCGAGAGGTTCATTTCCCCCCAAAAATTAATAGGCTGTTGGCGTTGCGTGGGCTTTCACCTCCTGCAGACGGTTTTTACTTGAAGGGCCCTTGGCTTCCCCCCCCGGGCTCCGTCTGAAGGGTCAACGTAGAAAGTTGCTCGAGGGGATGGCCAGGCTTGTTGGCTATTAAATCATCTTGTTTTTTCCCCCGCACTTGTCACTTTGGCTAACTAAAACAGTTTTTGTAAATGAGCCAATTTTGGGGGTTTTTTTTTACGGCTCAGTGGCTTTTAAGGCACCTACTACCTGCTGATAAATGCAAAATTGGCTTAATTAACATCGAGCCTTTCAGCCTTCGCCAAGCTTAAAGTGCTTCTACTTTGTTCATTCAAAGACCGTGATTGAGCGAGCGAGGGAGGCAGGCCTAATAAAGTGTCATTTCGATACATGCATTATTTGAAATTGGGCCGACGCAGCTCTGCGGATCGTCTAAATGGGTCTTGCGCCCGTCCCCCTAGTGGCCGCTGTTTCAAATTAGCTATCGTGACACCTCAGCTCCAAGTAGACTTAAAAGTACAACGTAGTCTTTCTGAGTCACCCTCCGCTCCGCTTTCACCGGAGATGAAATTAGCGCAAAGTCTCGCGTGTTGGCATCTGCGTGAAAGCGGACGAGCCTCGGCTCGTATGAGCGGCGGAGCGCGAGTCGCTGTATATCTTTTCTGTTTTTAGCGTAACGGCCCAGCGAGCAGGCAATGAATGTTTACTGCGGCGCCGCTGTGCTGATGGCCCCCGTTGATGTCTCGGCGGGCCCGCCGGCAATAAAGCTCAGGCAAACTCTGCTAACGTCTGCAGCGGTGAGGACATTAGCAGCGGCGGATGCGAGATCCTCAAGTCGTTGCACAACAGCAGAGCTGCAGTTTGAGAACCTCAATTTAGAACCAAATACATTTTGCAGATTTTTGGGCCAGGATTTCAAATCGGCCTTGATGATTAGAATTCCAATGTCTGGTTTTAAACGTGACCTTGGCTCTGAAATCCCAAATAGTTGCGCTCCTTGCTTTCATTTTGAAACATAGGGCTGGTGTCGGCGGACGAGAGTGCGGAATTGTTTGTTTTTTTGCCCGCACGGAAGTGACCTTGCATCATTTTTTCATGAGTATAATTTGTGTGGCTCATTTGTTAGCTTCCCGCACAAGCCAATTGATTTTCTGCACATTAAAGAAACCATAAAGCTCTCTCGTCATAAAGCATTTACCGTTAGCCGTCTATTAGCGCGCCGCCCTGCGCCCGGGCGGCTCATTTGCATATTAATAAGCCCGCCACCTCTCGCACGGACGCTTGCACATCCACAACATTAAACAAACACAGCACATTCCCGCTCCGCGTTCATCCTCCCAGCAATAATAAGAAATCACGCGCAGATTCATCGCCGCCGAGCTTGTAATCACGGCGAGCGCGGGGCCCAGACGCCTCCTCGTGTCCGCTCCCGCCCAGCTGACAGAAAATCGAGGCCAGTCGTGAAAGGCCAAAGAGGCGGCCATTTTACGGTCTGGTTAATAGCTTCCAAAAGACGTCGGCTTTTTCCTGTCTGGAGCTTGCCCAGCTTGTGGTTGTTGGCTGAAGACGTCGCTGTTTTTGGATGGATTTTGAATAAAAATATTTTTCAAGATTCCTATCACAACACATCAACATTTCCTGTCCCTTGACACGTTTTTTTGTGTGTCCTCTCCCGACAGCGGATGAGCTGCAGCTACTTGCTGTGCACCATCCTGCTCTTCGTGGCCGTCCTGCTGGCCGTGACGGTGACGGGCACCATCCTCTTCATGAACCACAACCAAGCGCCGCCCATGTCGGACGGCCTGCCGCACATCTCCACCAACCAGGACGAAGCTAACGCGCTGGTGACGGTGGAGCGCGGCGACGGCTCCCGCGTCAACATCTTCATCGACCCCAACTGCCCCGACTACAGCGGCAACTTCCTGCGGCTGGAGGGCGTGCAGACCTCGCTGTTGCACTCGCTCACCGACCACGACTCGGACCTCAAGTCGGTCAAGGGCCAGGACCGCGCGCTGCTCGTCAGCCTGGCCGAGGAGGTGGCCAAGCTGTCGGCGCACGCCGGGCAGCTCAAGATGGACTACGAGGCGCTGCGCCGGGGGCAGGGAAGCCTGGGCCAGGACCTCAACACGCTGCAGTCGGAGCAAGCGCGCCTCATACAGGTAGGAAGGAGGTGGAGCTTTGGCTTTCAAATTTGGATTTTATTGCGGCTCTCTGTTGCTATTTTTCACGCGCCGTCGTCCGCTAATGGCAATCGATCCGCACGGCCCAAACAAAAAGTCCCTGTCCCAATAGTGGGCGAGAGGCGACGCCGCATCATCCCAGACGATTGATGGCGTCTTTGGGGCGGCCAGGCGTGCGGCGCTCGCTTCCGCCGCTCCCGGCCGGCCGGCCGCGCGCGCGATCAATGGGCCACCTGCGGCCGGGATTGCCATGCGGACGGTGACGCACGGCCTCGCCAATGACTCGCTTGTGTGTTGTGAGGGGCCCCCTGCGGATCGCCCAGACGTTCGCCATCTCCAACAGCAAAGAAAAGGATTGCTCAGTCCCCCAAAAGTATTGGAACAGCAATGTCATGTATATTTTAGAACAGAGCAGTAATAGGTTGTTTCAAATTAGGATTTCCTCAGAGGTGTTTCTTGATTCCAACGTGTTCTTCCATTGTGGGGTCGAAAGCAAACGTTTGCATTGGCGTCGCAGTGATCGCGGCCTTTGGGGCCCATCAAGTGCTCAGCAAACATAACACCGGAGTCCACTTTGACACGAATGGCAGCTTCGAAACTCGGCGGGACGTCGGTCGAATATTAACGGCGCCGGACCGAGTCGCGCCACTCTGGGCCGGAGACGTTCATCGATCCTGACACGAGGTCCTTTGAGGTGACACGATGACAAAGAAAAGCTCGACGCTGCGGCGCAATTAACTTTGAAAGCTCCACCAAATAACCGCGGATAATGATAATTGGATCATTGGCGGATAAACATCAAAGTCACGTCGGGGATTAAATGCCAGCCGCACAATTAAGCAAATGGGCAGCTGAGAAGATTCAGGACAAAAAGCACTCGAGATACACTACTTGAGACACACGGTACTTTGCTGTACTCTCTGAATTGGACCCCCCCTCCCAAAAAATACCCCTCATCCATTTCTTACTGTTCATTTTCTCCAATACAAGACCTTGTAACACGCACTCGATTCTTGAATACTCGTTTTGACTGGCCGCCCTCACAGTACGGCGGACCCCGGTACCCCAAACATACGCTGCCATTTAGCGCTGATAACGAGCGTTTAATGACTTGATAATGACTGAATCTGCTGACTTACCCCGGCAGCCAGTGTGAAGGGTGTCTAACGAGAGCTAATCACATCAGCGTCCTAATTGATGAGCCGCCCCTCCGCACTTCATGATGAGCTTTTGCCTTGCTGTGGACGTGCCCGCACCAAGTAAGGGAGGGCTCAAGAAATGGGGGGGGGGTTATTCCAATACAGTTAACCACATTTGTCGCTAATAAGCAGCAGTAATATTAGATGATAAAGAAGAGTATCGTTGTATGCTAATTTTTCTTCCGTTGCCATTATTTGTGATTATATCCAAATTGTTTAAAGGCTTCAACGACCGCAGTACGAGTGCTAGTTTTGTAAGCCCGTCTGTGGTGTTTCCTATTATGTGTTAGCATTAAGCTAGCAGACCCCAGGGCCAAATTATGTACAACGGTACAAGGGGAAGCCAAACACCTGGCGGCGCAGGGCCGCCAGCCAACTGGGGCGCCGAGTCCAAACGACCCCCCCCTTCGTCAACGGTGGAGGGAGGGGGGTCCAGGGACTGGGATGGCACATTCATCATTGGGCTTCCCGCAGGACTTTAGTGCTGCCATGATGCCCTTTTTATGTCTTTGCTTGATGCAAGTCTGTTTATTGTTCTAGCTTAGCTTTTGGTTTTGATTCTCGGCAGTGTTTTTTACCTTGATTCATTTTGTGTATTTATTCTATCACACTCGCTTCTTTATTTTTAAACCCCATTTTTATTTCCTCAGCTGCTGTCAGACAGCCAGGTGAACATGGTGAAGGTGGTCAACTCTGTAAGCGACGCGCTCAACGCCATGCAGAAGGAAAACGTAGGCCTGAAAGCACGCACCAAAGCCGACCTGCAGAGGGCGCCGGCGAGGGGCACCCGCTTCAAAGGCTGCGCTAACGGTAAGGCGAGCCGTTTGCGTGTTTTGTGCGTGCAAAAAATCGACCTGGGTAGTTCCCAGCATGAAGTCCTTTGAGCCAGCAAATGGCGCACCTTGCTTCTTTTGACCGGAGAAGAAAATCTAGAAAGATTTTGCCGCAATTTCCGACCTTGTGTTAAAACTTTGCCTTTGACAGACGCCTTGCTTTTTTCCTCCCCCGCGCTATTCTCCATTACAGAAACGTGTTCTGTGTGTCGTCAGCCCGACGTCGGGCACGACGGCCGACGTCGGGCTGACGGGCGCATCGTCAGCGCCACCGTGACCGCCAGCGCCGGGTCCTGTCAGGGAACGTCTCACAAAGCGTGCGCCTTCTCATTATTTTCGACAAAAAGCCTGCCGGCAGCAGGTGTCCTGTTGGCTCAGCTGTCTGTCAGGGCTCATAGGTCAACTTCCAAGCGCGGCGGCGGCAGCAGAACCTTCTCCCGCCCTCATCTGACAAGCAGCTCATGCATGTTTTATCAAGTCGCACAGCGCAGACGATATATCAAATGTAATATTTATCGGGATTGTGGAAATACACCGATCGCTTCTGTGATCAACTTTCACCAGTTTACTAAAAGGAACAAAATGTCCGCCGGAGTGGGTGCGAACACTGTCTGTCGCTCATTGCAAAGCTGCGTTTCACGGCTGAGCGTCGTCGTACAGACGAAATATTCCAAGATCACTTCTGACAAATTTGATCACAGCCTAACAGCAACAATTTATTAGTCAAAGTGTTAATGATTTTGTTACGTTATGATAATTACGCTCTGTTTACCTCCCCGACGGGGGTTAGCTTTCTTTTTTTTGTCGACAAAAACTGATGCGGTGATTCCGACAAAATTCAACACGACCTGATTTCTGTTTTCAGTCTTCGCCCGGTGGGAATAAGACTTTTGTTTTTCTTTTGCCACATATTCCAAAATTGTCACAAAGGAAAAGAGCGTGAGTACAAATGGGCCAGATGGACGTCTTTGTTTTGTCGCTAATGACCAGAAGAGAAACGCTTGGCTAGCATTTCGGCGCTCTGATGAAGAACGTCGGAGCTCGTTAGCGGCTCGTGACAAGACGTGAAAAAAAGAACCAACCTTCGGGAGCGCCGGGGATAAATCAACAGACGGTTTTGATGAATGGGTGGCGACTATTGATACATAATCTATGTATTCATCCATGAATCTTTATTTCCACTCTTTCGTCTCAGCTATATTTTGTATCTCCAAATCGTTCAGGCGGAGCGCCAGCCATCCGTCCTTCCTCCATCCATCCGCGTCACATTAATCCCCTTTTTGTTCTTTTTTTTTTTTTCTTTCCCCCTGTTCAAAATGCGGCCGGCGACGGATGCGATTGCTTCGGCGAGCCGAAGAGAAGTGTGTTTACATGAACTTGGCTCGGCGGGAAAAAAGACAAGCGGACATAAATCAAATGTGACCTTATTCACCCAGCGTGAACGACTTTGCGCCGCGTCAGCGTCTTTCTCGTCTCGCGGGGGGAAGAAGCCAAAGAAAGAAATGAAAGGAAATGGATGGCAAAACAAAAAAAGTTTGATGACGACGCTAACGCTGCCTATCGACTATGAAACACCCTTTGAACGTTTATTACACATCTGGCCCACTAGTAGGGTGAATAAGAGTGACTTAGTAGGATAGCTTGCTTGCTAGCTAGCTAGGTAGTTAATTCGCTGGATGGATGGATGGATGGAGAGGTTTTTTTTTCTTGCTCAAGTCTCTCCTTTCCTCTTGCCAGGCTCGCGTCCTCGCGATTGCAGCGACCTGTACGCTAGCGGCCAGCGCGAGGACGGCATCTATTCGATATTCCCTATTCACCATCCCAGCGGCTTTCAGGTCTACTGCGACATGACCACCGACGGAGGCGGCTGGACGGTGAGTCTTTTTATAGCATGAAGATGTGTTTCAGATGATCCTCGTGATGAGATTTCCGTTTGGGTTGTAATGTAATATATTGTCGGGCTGCGAACGTGCGGCCTTGCAACGGTAAACAGCATCGCCTGCCGCCGCCGCTCGTAGGTGAACAAACATTGACGCGGTGGGGCTTTTTCAAGTTCTCTTTGGAAATGTCTTTTTAATGTGTTTCTCTGACGCACGCACGCACGCACCGGCAATGACACGATATCAAGTGAGGCGCGCTCCTCGGAGACGTTTATTTCTGTTTGTTCTGAAGTGTGAAGGGCTGCGCATGTGTCGCTAATGGAGAGTCGACTCCTCGCGACATCTTTAAGTGTTTACTTTCACATTTTGGGAATCTTTCCAAAGTACAAATCAAGAACGGTGTTAATCTTTTCATTCCTGGCTCTGAACTTTCTAGAAATAATTGGTTCCTTTCATGTCTGCCAACTCGTGCGTGAAAATGGCCGTGCGCTTAAAGGAATGCACCAAATTTACATTTTAAATAAAGTTAATTTCCGCTTTTATCCTCCCGCTATTTTGAGGACTATATTTAAAGGCCTTGGAGGAAGGAAGTTTTGTTTTTGGGAGGGGGGGGGCGGATGCCAAATGTGTTTTAAAATGAAAATTGACTCAAACTCAAACAGTTGCTCATCTTCATGTCGTGCTCTGACGCCATCTTGTTGCATCTGTTTGCAAAAATGTCTTTTTCCTCTTGCTTTTTGGGGAGAGACATGCCGCACTAAGCCGAGGTCCGAAAGGTTAAGTCTGAGGAAGACAACCTTGACAAGACCTTTTCACTGCATTCTTCTGGCGAGAGAACAAGAAGAAACGTGTTCATTTGCGTCTGTTAGCGGCAAGGCGGCAAGTTTCCTGCCCTTTTCCTTCAAAAATGTTTTCCCCTAAAAGATAATGACCGGTCCTAAAAAAAGAAGAAAGATTCTTATACTCATCGGAGCCAAGAACCGATACAAATACTTATGAATTTCACAATGACAGATAATTGCAGCCCCTCCCTAATCATTTTGATTTTTTTCAACCCACCAGTGCTCATTAGGGTTTGGAAATGATAAAGTGCAAGCATAGCGTCTGTCTGACAAGCTCCCCACTTTGGTGTCTCAAAGTGATGATTTTCGGTTGTTTGTTTTTTCCCACCTCCCCTGCGGTGACAGGGCACCCGCAGTGCAGTCGTCACTCGCGTGACATCGCATTTGCCAGACGGGCAAGGTCGCGGCCTCGCAATCATCAAATAAAGCGATACTATCAGAGTGACGGATTGCTCAGCGCAGCGTAACGGGTCGGCTCAGGTCGGGACGGACCGCCAAAGCCTGCTCGTCACTCACTTAAAAAAAACAACTAGCTCTGCGACACCTTTTGCAGGCGTAACCTTCTCTTTATCGGATTTGCGATAGCTGATCCCGCCCGGTGTGTTGAGCTGATTGCCATCGCACTTGAGTCTCATTAACAGATCATCGCGGCGTCATCCGCAAAGCGGGCGCCGAGCCCAGGACGGGTTGAGTCGCTGGCTTTGCGGTCTGTCTCTCGTTCGGCTGAGCTTAAATAAGCAATGAAGCCATATGCCGCAGCCGCATTAGCATACCGCCGTGACATGACGGCGTCTTGAGGGATCTACGGGTTAGCTGGAGGGAGGTGGGAAGAAGAAGACGACTGGAAGGCTTGGAAGGAGGGTGGGGTGGGGGGGGTGAGGTGTCTGACTGGGATAAAAGGGAGAGAGTTGGCAATGTGTGATGATGACAACCATAGAACAGGGAATGAAAATGATTGCGACGTCTAAAAGTGCAAGAATGGACTTTTTTGAATCCAAATGTGCAAAAACTTAGTCGACAAAGGGGACGCCAACCATCGAGCGGGACCTTTCAAATGCTTTGCGTTCCAACCTACAGAAGTAAAAGCTAAAACGCTCGCAAATACTAAAAGATGCATCGGCCGCGCAAACCTTTTAAATGCGGGCAAATTTCTCCGATTGTGACTTGCGATAAAAGGTATATGGTGTAAAAATAAGCACGGCCTGCATTATTGACGGTGCGGCGTCATCAAACGCCGGAGGGGCTTTTATCACGAGTCGCCGACAAATCAACCATTCAGACAAATGTAAAAGTTTCATCTGCAATGTCGGAGTCCGCCGTGTTTGTGCGCTTCGGAGCCCCGCCCTTCCCCCCCGTCCGCACTCCCCTGTTCGAAGAGTTCTCCGACCAATGATCGGCTTCAATATTTCATGTTTGTTCGTTTGAAAGCAAATAGAAAGAAGAAATGGAATGCAGGGTCGCTCGCTTGTGGATGCACGCGTGTCCTATTCACGTTTTTCTAAGGCAGCAAACCTTCAAAAAAGAACTTTTCCTTCTCTACCGTTTCAGCTCCGTTCTCTCAAATGTTCATATCGTGTGGCTTCTCACTTATGCTTCTCAGGAAGAAGAAAATATTTCACCCCCCCAACCCCAAATCTCCTCAGTATCATTTGTCTAATAAATGTATGCCCCCCCAACATCTCCCCAACTCTGTTGCTAACCAGAACAGCAGCACCTACAGAGTCAGCAAAACATGACCACTTACACCACCATTAGTGTTCCACTCAACTCGGATGCTAAGAAATTGATCCTAATCAAATGTTGTTGCTAATCAAAACAGCAGCACGCAACCGAGTAACGTCAAGATGGTAATCGCTTTGTCGCAGACAGCCAGGAATAATCTTATCAGCCAAAAGCCGTGCAAGAAAGTGCCGGAGGATGATTGCCGCCACGTCGGTAGCGCATCTGTCTCTCTAATAGGATTAGGGAACGTTCACCGGCATATGTTGCTTTGGAAAAGTCGACTTTGGCTTTTCGCCATTGAATTTGGCCAATCATCATATTGCTCAGCAAAGCGTTAGCTAGCGCTTGCGTGTTTTGCGCTCCGCTCATAACAATCGTCGTCGCTTCGCTGCTGCTCTCCCGTGCCAGATTGTAAATCTCCTTCAAACAGCTTTTTTTTTTTTTTTTTGCGGCAAACAGCTTATGCTGGTTCTGGCCCGACGTTGCGTCAGGGCTGTCGGCGTGTCCCATCTGCACGTGGCGCGCGGCGGCGGCGGCCTCCCCGCCGCTGACAGAAATCCCGCTGAAGTGCTTAAGGCGGCTCGCTAAGTAGCCTTCATCTACTGCGGCGATTACAGCGAGGTTAACGCCTCGCATGCAAATCCGACCGCGAGCGCCAAGGCGTTGCGTCGGGCGCGAGCTTCCGCGGGATTGACGTTTGGGCAGCGGCCTTGGGGGAAAAGAAAAAAAACAAAAAAAACAATGTCAGTTCATTGACTCGATCGTCGACATGACTTTAAAGTTTCTAGCGTAGCTTGACTTTGAGATTCATGTTTGAGATTCAAATGCATACAGCAAGCTCATGAATGAAGCCACTAGGGGGACTACAGGAACAGGCCTGACATATTGACTCAGTCATTAACACACTCGGCTAATTAATAGAGCAGCTCCCCCCCCCCCTCCCCCCTTAACAGTGGGTACCTTGCATTTGAGATAAAAGCCAACTTCTTCCCGACCATCCCTCACATTGTCAATGGGGTCTTTAAAGAGGATCGAGGCGCCTTTGGCTCAGGATAAACCTTTCCAACACCTCGGGATTAGCGCCCGACGAGACTCGCCTCCGCGGCTACCAATTGGTATTTGCGACCGGAGCTAGTTCTGCTCGGCGGATCAAAAAGAAGTGCGGCTTGATAGAATTAACGGCGGCGGAGGGGATCGGGCTTCATAATGGGGGCGCGCTGTCTGGAACGGCTCATCGCGGCAGACGTCGAGATGTTGAATCGTGCGTGTCCACCGTTCAGCGCCACGTGGTCGATCCATTTTGCCGGATGAAGATTTCGGTTGATCCTGCGTTCAATTTACCGGCTGTATCAAAGGCGTTAAGTTAAATTTTCTGCTTATACAGCGGCAAAGAAAATTGTTGCGTATAAAATACTGTGAAAAGGGAGAATTAGCTGCCATTCTGATTTCACTCTGCAAATTAGCACACGCTGGCACTGAATAATCCAAACCTGAACCCATTATGACACTTTTTGGGGAAGCGAGACTTAGTCCCGAGTTACTGCCATTGTGGAAATGTGGAGCACTTTAGCCGTCCTTCTTTGTCCCCCCCCCCCCCCCCTTCCACTCTTTTTTCAAGTTTCCAAGCAGATTGTCAGTGACCTCAAAGTGTCTCTGTTGACAGTTTTCTTTCTGATGTCTGAGTAGGTCGCAAAGCAGACAAGACAGCAGGTGATTCCGGGGCCAAAATGGCTTGTTTAGACCTCGCCGAGCATGTAGAACAGCTCCAATCAAGAATTTAATAGCTAAGAGCTGCACGGAGGGAGAGATTGAACTGCAGAATGGAGACGGCTTGATGCAAAGAGAGCGCGGCGCAATATAAAAAGAGGTTGCCACTGTCCCAGATTCAGCCTTGATATATTTCTTTTTTTTTTTTTAACTCCGCAGGAGGTGAAGACAATTGATCTTTTCCATTCAAACTAGTCGGTCGCAATAAAAATACAATTTTCAGGCTTCAAGTGTTGCATTAACCGTCTGGTTATGAACGTCGATAGTCTTTTAAAAAGAAAAAAAACGATTTGGCAGCAAGCCTGCGCTTCTGCACCGTCTTTACAATATCGGCGACGAGCAAAGCAGACATTTTTCACCTCCACTTTGACGCAACTTTGATCACCTGATGCCCTGCGGCTAAAGTGCGAGCACGCTGGGATTTCAGAAGCGGCTCGGTGGCAGGGGCTTGTTTTGATGTCTGCTACAAACATCGGAGCTCGGCGACACCCTCGCCGATTGTGTTTTGGAAGGTGTCAACGTGACGCTTTCTCGGCTGCGCGGCTCCAGATAAGGCCAACGTTTCGGCCCGGAGGAAATTATAGTGTACGTGCCGAGTCTGTCTGGCTGCCTGCCCGAGGAGAATAGAATTTAATTGGAGATAATTACCCACGATGCTCGCTGAAATCAAGTCATGTTTATTGAGGAGTCTTAAGGGGCCTCAATGGGTCAGAGTTCACCAAAAAAAACCTGGTCTACACCCCCCTACTCTGATCTAAATCCGATGGACATCGGAGAAAGATGAGGAACAAAACGTTTCAATCCAGCCGCTTGCTCGGAAAGGAGAGCAATAATTGTCCTGTCGCGGGGACGGCCAGATTGCGACCCGCAAGGTCGACTTGTAATTAAAGTGGAGACGAGAACTGCCCGCTCGCTCGCCTAAGGATGGCACGGCGCCGATTGAAGAGAGGCCCGAGGCACTTGAACCCGCCCGCGGCTGCACCCGACAGCGCCACGCTTGACTCGGGCGTGCTTGGGCCGACCTCGCAAATGTTTGGAGGTTTTTCTGGAGACGTTTTTTTCTTTTTACCCGTCATAAAATATAGTAGCTCACCAATTGGTGTGAGAAGTGGCGGTTGTGTAAAAGCTCGATCGAACTCAACGTGGGAGATTACGAAGCGCAATTTTCCACTGTGAGCTTCACGTCAACGCAATTCACAGTTAATTACGTCCTCTCTTCATTGCCAGGTAGTTCTTGTGTTCATTTGCTGGCTTCATTTTTCCCGTGCTGCACGTCCGGCCAACACTGTAGCGCTTTGAAGGAGCCATCACAGCGGCAGGCAGGATGAAAACGCTGGCTGAATTTCTCTCTGTCTCATTGAGTAACCCCCCCGTCCCGCTTTGTCCTGCTTTGTCCCGTCCTGTGTAGGTGATCCAGCGCAGGGAAGACGGCTCGGTCAGTTTCTTCCGAGCTTGGGAGTCCTACCGTGAGGGATTTGGGAAAATCACTGGGGAACACTGGCTCGGTAAGTGTTTATGTATTTTCCGCTACTGCTTCCCATACTGGCCCGTAGTCTCCTGTTGGATAAGTGTCTTGCGTTGGTAGTTATCTTTTTGCAGTTCGAAATGGCAACAGCTTACACTACATTGCAGTTTAGAAATACCGATACAATGGGCCCTTAGTCTCCATTTGGATAAAATGGGTCTCATGCTGATGGTGGTTGGTGGTTATTATTTTTTTTTGCAATTCTGTCTTGAAATACTGATGGCGCAAAAAAAGGCAGAATAAAACAAATGGTACAGTAATGCAAAGTAACAGTTGCTGCTGGGGCCCTTAGTCTCCTCCCGGAAAAAATCGTTTTAACGATCAGAAATAGATAAATGGATCATCATTTTTCTCTATTGGCATTATGATACTTGATTGTTTATATTTTCCTGCAGCGGTTCTTTGCCCACTGTCTCCTATTACATCGAATTCAACTCATGCTGCTTTATTTTTTGTTTCAGTGTTTGATAGTCCGTAGTCTCCCTTTTCGACTGTTTCTCTAGCTGTCTTTAGTCACCTATTGAATAAGATGCGTCTTAAACTGAGAAATACATCCTGGATGCGATTTCAGCTTTGGTGTCAATATTTGTTTGCAAGTCTTGTAGTTGCACTTAATCTCTTTTTGAAAAAGCCCTTCGGCGGATATTTGTCAAAACGGTCGCGGCAGCCTTCGGCAAATTGCCTAACCTTGTAACCCTCTGACGCCCCCGTCTCCGGGATGCAGTCGGCTTCATTCAAGCTGCAACTTTCTTCCAAGTTAGCCAGATGCCTTTCAGACAAGGTCGCCGCGGAGAGGGAGGGAGGGAAAAAAACAAACCCTTAAACGATACAGTAGAAACACTTTGGTGCCAATTGACTCGTAAAAAAAAAAGAAGGGGCAAAAAAACACAGCCATCCCCCACGCCCAAAGAAAGCTAATCTTTTGCTGAGATGTTGTTTCCTGAGGAAATTTGGCTTTGGCCTCAGCATTTTAATGAGCTTTCACAGTTGGAAGCGTGTTGTTTGTGTTTGTGTGTCTTTGAAAGCTCACATCTCAGCCGCACATCACTTTGGAAGAGCAAATGGAGCCTGAAGAGAAAAAAGACGTTGGTCTCAGTGGCGCACACGCGTGCGCGGTCAAGGTTCCCGGACGCAAAAGACGTCCTCTCTCATCTGCACTCTGTATAGAAAGCACTCTCTTGAACACTTTGGGAGCGCAATGTGCCCGTGGGGAGGCGGCCCCGTCGCAAAGCGGAGCGGACAGCATGTTTGCAATGGAGTGGAGGAGCCCGCCGAGATTTTGGGCAAATAGCCGCAAAGTAAAATAACTAGAATACGACTCGTTTGGATGGCCAGATGGTTGCATAGATGACATGTCGCCCTAGGCCCTTAATCTCATCTTGGATAAAAGTTGTCTCATGAAAAGAAATGAGATCAGGATAATGCTCTCCTCTGAGATACCGCGCTCCATTGTCTGCTTGCCCTTAGTCTCTCCTTGGATAAATGTCTCATGCCTAGAAATGATTGAAAGTGACCCTTGTTCTCCTCCATTGTTTAATTTTTGTGATCCTCCACAAGTTTCCACTTGGTTGCAGCAGTCAGTTTTCATATTGCCCATAGTCTCCTGTTGGATAACATTTGACCGATAGCAAGAAATAGTCTTCTCTGATGTCTTTTTTGCTAGCTTGTTGTTTTTGTGCATGCGAGGGGGGCTAAACGGGGCAGTTTGCGATTTCAAAGCAGAAACAATGGGCGGGGGCACGGCTTTCCCGCCAAGTGTACACACGCGGCGAAGGAGCCGGCAGACTAGACGCACTCGTCGCCTTTTGCGGCTCGCCCAGGGTGCGCTATTGTCTCGTCACCGCCGTCATCGATTGCCCTCAGGGCAAACATGAAAAATGGATTGAGTCTGGGGGAGAGAGCGGGAGAGCAAACGTCATTGCGGCTGCCGCCTCAAGACGAATAAGCGTTGTTTGCAGACACGGCCTTCTTTTTTGCTCTACATATTGCACCGCTTCACAAATTGCCTTCTTTCTTTTTATGGCCGTGGGACGAATCCAGATGTAATAGCTCCAAAACGACGGCAACCAGATGAAAGATGTTGCTACGGATGGGCGACAACAGTCGTCTAACACACCAATGGGAACGCACCGTAGAGGGTCGTGGACTTTTTTGGGCTTAATGATAAATTACAAAATGTAAAAGCACAAACAAAAGAGTTAGACATTCACCCATCCTGGGTTCATGACCCCCGCAAGGCCACCGTACTTCCAGCACAACTTCAGACGCCGGTTGTCTTTGGACATGGCCGACAACTCCGGCGTGATGTTTGCGTTCTTCTTCATCTTTTTCTTCCGATTCATCTGATGCGGCCAGTCAAGCCCGACTTCTTCTTCTGACAAGAAGAAATGAGGACAAATGGCCGCAGTGTGCAAAAAAAATAGCTGACGCGTCAATGGAAAGCGCACGGAGGGGCGAGCAAAAGAGATTTTCTTTAAAACGCCGACATCAATACGGCAACCTTCAAGCGCATTCTGTCGCCACCGATTCCTCCGATAGTTGGGCGCTTCCCCAGAAGTTCAGGTGTTCGAATTGGTAAACTCACCTAGTAAGCGTAAATCAAGAAAGCGTCCAACGAGGACCATTCCGAGTAAAATCCATAGACGTTCTCCGTCCGTCCCGCTGTGAGCGGTAGCCCACCGAGCCTTTGTGAGCGTCGTGTTAAAAAGCTGTCAGTCAGTCAGCGTCTACTATTTTATTTTTAAGCCTATTGACCAAGCTTCAGAAGAGGCATTGAGGACAACAAGTCTGAAAAATCGAACTCAACCAGGCGTGAGGTCGCTTGACAACTGCTTTCTCGTTTGTTTGGCTTGTGGGATGTGATTGTTCCTTGTCACTCACTGGTGACAACTCATAGCTTGCACAATAGCAATCAGCAAACATGCTAAAAAAAAAAAAAATCCAGCCATCCATTTTCTGAACGGCTTATCCACAAAGTGTAGCCTACAATGTCGCATCAACACAGTTTCAAATCATTTACTTTAACCTCCAGGATCCTGAGTCGTAACTTTCTAGGGTCTTCCTAGCTAGCGCTAAGCTGGTTTGTCTCTCAAGTTTGTTTGTAAACTCCATTTAGTTTGCTTTGACGCCGAATTGGAATATTGGAGTGTTTTTGTTTTTTTCGAATAGCCAATTCGCTACTCGATTTGCGTCACAGCTCTACTTCATACGAACCCATTTCAATTACTTCTTATATTTCTCACACAAGGTGCAAAATAAGAAAAGCGCTAACGCACTAACAAGGAGGAAAAAATAACAAAACATCAATTTCAAACCAATCAAAACAGGAAAGAACCAACTTAGAGAAAAACCTACACCTGACTCAAGAATGCCGGTCCGAAATAAATGCACAGAGCACGCTCGGCCGGCTGTAGCGACCGTAAAAGACGGAATAAGTTGTATTAGCAGCCGTAATGCAGACAAATGCGCTTGATTGGCGGCGGGCAAATAAAACACATGTAAGCCCTTATGGATTGCCGTTATCCCAAAAAGCCCAAAATGCTAATGTGCCTACTCGAGTGTTTAATGAGCCAGCTGTAGCGAGCGTCAAGCGAGACCTCATCAAATTCATTTGATACACAACAGCTTTCGCCCGAGGACGTCAGACGCGCCAGCGGATGTTATGGATCGGCGAGGGGGGGCTGTCGTGATCGGCGAGAGGGTGAGTGGGTGGGCGGGAAAGCGAGAAAAACAATTATTTGTTTGGGCTAAAATAATCTCAAAGTTAACGTCTGAGTGTGCGCCTGCATACTTAAAATATAATATCGATAAATTTTCCGTTTCAACTGTCACTCAAGACCGAGTTTCTCATTGGTCGTTTTGTTACACCCCTAATATATGAATAATATTTTAATTCGGCTATTACCAGATCCTGATGTTTAAAACGAGGCCCTCGCGAAACATATTTTGTTCTTTACAGATTTCACGTCCCAGCACCCGTCCGTATCTGGTCCGCGCAGAGCTCTAGTAAAGTCGCCTTTCAACAAGCACCTCTCGTATATTATACGGGCGACCTTCCGCGGCCGACGGGAGCGAGTCCTTCACGGCGGCCGTAAAAGCCGAGGTGGCCGTGCATGTGCCAGGCGGGTCCTTTTTAATGGAACACTTTCCCCCGCCGCCCGCGACCCCTCCGACTCTCGTGACGTCTTTATGTCGACGGCCGAATTGCCATGCCTCTCGTTCGGATTATTCATTTTCATTGCTTTTTAGCGACTGTGTCCTCACGTAATGTTTTTTTTTTGTGGGTCATCTAAGGTGTCGTCAATCAATGGAATTCAAAACAAAGTTGCACTTTGTTTTAATGACACGGGCCCCGCTAAGAATTACTTTGTAACAATAAGCCAACGGCACACAATCTTGAATGCCACCCTCGGTTCTTTAGATGTTTTTTTTTTTTTACCCTGCATGTGTCTCACAAATGTTCTTTTTCTATAAAGAGTGAGCCATTGTTACACGCCATTGTGCGTGCTCACCTTATCAAACAATCTAAAAGGAGACACAAGGCGCATCTTTGGTTCAATAGAAGAGAATAGAAGAACGGTGTGAAAGATGTTTACATCAGACTTCTCCAGTTTTTTTTTATTTTCATTTTTCCTTGTCCTCAGGCTGCAGTCTATTTTATTTACACTCTTGCCATGTGACTTTTTTAATATGACTATACGCCATTGATGTATTTTATGGCGAATGTGGCCCTTAATCTCCCTTCAGATCAAATCTTTTGGCCTCGTCATCTTCCATTGTTTGCTAGCTCACTTTTTTTCCTCTCCGTTTTCGGCACTACTTTGAAGTCAGGGAAAATACAAAACAACCGCTAGAGAACAAACAAAGGCGTAGCAACGAGCTAAGCGAAAATGAACCTTTGTGTTTAGCGTCTTGCCTCTCCATCCAATGTCCCGCTCTGCTACTTAATATGCAGCGCGAGCAGCAAATAGTTGCGCGACGGCCACCTCAACTCACCTGCAGGTGACCCCCGCGGTCGGCAAAACTCCTCGCCGCTCGCTCGCTCGCTCGCTCGCTCGCTTTCTGCCCACACGGTCGCCTCGTGCGCATCGTTCGCCTTTTGGCTTTCTCGCCCCGAAGCCTCCCTGCCGCTCACGCATAATTACAATCCACCGCGGCTGCAGTTTAATTCGGCACTCGAAGCCCAGAGTGCCACTTTCAAGTGTTTCACGGCGAGTGTTTGCCACGGGTTGCGTGGACCGTTTGTCGGAAAAGATATTTATGAAGCTTGTCAGCGGCGTTAATACTCGATAAGAGATGCACTCACTTATACGTGTCCGTGTTCGTGCTCAACCACTTTCAATCATAAGCTAATAGCATTCTTTTTTTTTTCCCTCCCTCATTATTGCGCTTACGATTTAATGTGTGGTTATGTTATTATACGTCAATATTTTCATATATCTTAACCTTGCGCAGAAATAATGGCGAAGGTAACTCATCGACTGTTCATTTATGAAACGTCTCGTTCATTGCCATTGGCGGTTGGACACGTCGCCCGATGACTAAATTGTAACAACCGTACGTACCAACCAAGCACTTGAACGGATTAAGTCTCCGTGTGTGTGTGTGTGCGCGGCCCTGCCAGTGATCCGATAGCACGATAGCGTATCCCGCATGACCAAGTGGAGACTACTAGGCCGATCCCCAGTCTTCATGTATTATTCAGAGTGCACCTAAGTGATTTCAGTTAAGGCTCCTCCAATCCGGCATTCCAATGTCATTAATTATTCACCGGCGTCATTCCTGCTCAGCAATGAAGCTTGGAAGTCGCTCGGGGTGGGTCCGCTCTGATAATCGGCCACCGCGCTGACAACGCAATGCCTCAGCCGGGCCCGGGGCGTCCCGCGCTTCTTTCGGGAGAGGGTCAGGCGGTGCAATCATGCCGATTGGTCGGCCGGCGCGGCAGAGGCTCCATCTGCTCCAGATTGCGGCGGCGGCGGACGGCCGCAATTTGCCGCAATTGGCCCATCATTTCGCTATGTATGAGGGGAGCATAAAAAGCCCCCCCTCCCTCCCTTGCCTGCCTTGCCTGCCTGGCTGCCCCCTCTCCACAAAAGCCTGAGTGCTTCGTTTGATACCTCTCATCGCACGGCTATTTTGCCCGCACTGCAGCTGGAGTCAGACTTGTTTTGGCTGCCGCCGTGATGGATGGAGAAGTGGAACGCACGCATGGAGGAATCAGACGTGCCCAGCCGGTCGGTCCAAGATGGGGCAATTAAAGTTGAAATGATTAGGATGCTAATGAAAGCACACTCGGTCCTCCCTGGCCTGGATTCAGAAAGGCTCATTAAAATTGAACAATGTTTGTTTTTGCACTTTTTTCACCATCGGGATACCGTCGGTCATTTTTCTTCATGTCCGCAATCCCAAGTTTGTAAAATAGTCAGTGGCTGAATCTTATTGTTCTTTCATTGAGTGAGGGTCAATGTCAGGGATTCCAGGATTTTTTTTTTCCTCCCCTCTCATGTCGATGAAATATTTATCCGACAACAGGCATGTACGGCGCTTTTGAGCTGTCAAAAGGCATGTTCATGTGTTAAACATGACCGCCGTGTCCTCAGCAGGTCGTACTTGAACATGAGTTCACTTTTTATCCTCCCCAAGCTTATTTGTGCTACAATATAAAGAAGAGCTAAACTCACTCTTTCGTGTATTTAATTTGTGGCATCGGGGTTCATTATTTGTCACAAAATAGAATTTCTGCAACTTAGCGGGAGTCTTTTGAAATGGTAGCATTTTAATGATGCCCCGCGCTTGATTAGTGATGAACATGCAGCAATGTCACATCAGGCAAACACTGCTGGAGGCTCTTAAAGCGGCGGGCTCCGTTTGGACACTGGCTCGCTGGCTCGCTCTGGATTCTCATTACTTTCGCGAAAAAAATCAGTCAGCATATCAAACGCGTAGCTTCAAGGCTTTGCGTCCTGTTGTCCGGCGCCCCCGTGACATGTCGTCTCATCTGCATTCCGTCGGGCTCGCTCACTTGCTCGCTCGTCGTTTCATTGACGTCTCTCGAAAAGCAAGGTCAAAGCCTCGGGCGACAAAATGGATGTAAGCGTCCAATCGGTTCCAAGTAGGCCTGATCTCGGATCTGTCATTCGTGTCATGTTCACGGTGCCGTTTCAGTGGAACGCTGAGTCGTCTGATTCTTTTTCTGAATCGTACATCACATACGGTGCGTGTCCACAGATCTGACAGTCTTGAGTGTAAATGAACATTTCGAAATTCAGCTTTAAAGAGAAAAGTCACACGAAGGTTCCAGTAGATGGCGCTGTTTAGTGTTTACGAATAGCTCCTCCAGGACGATCATAATTAATTGCTTCTGATTTCACCTTCTTTATATTTCATTTAAATCTTTCAAACGGTGAAAATGAATATATCATCCTAAGCTAATGAGCCTGCTAAGCTATCAAGGCTAGCTAGGTGTGACTCCTCATTCTTTTTGGATCTTTGTAACTAAACGCAAAACTAACCAGCAAACAAACACAGGCATAGCCTGCTAAGCTAACAAGGCTAGTCACGCGCTAACATAAAATAGCCTTGGAAGCTAATGGGCCAACGATGTGCTACCGATTGTTTATGATTTGTATAGCTTTTGAACGATTATAATAATAAAGTGACAAGCCAGCCAACAAAGTTGTATAACGTAGCCTCGCCTCCCAAGTTAATGACGATAACAACGAGCTCCAAGCTGCTACGGGCACATAACCTTCTTGGCGGAGGTACCATAATAAAGTCACACCCCATCCATCAAGCCGGTGAATGGCGTCGTCACGGCCGACATTTTTTACTGCCTCCTCAGTGTTAAATTACCTGCGCGTGAATTATTCTCGCCGCCATGTTTAATGCACGACGTCACGCGCGAATGTGGCGACACGGGTGGGAAATGATTGCGTGGGTGGCTGACGCCGTGATAAATCTACTGCCGTGCCGATAAATCATCATCAACAGCTGCCAATTAGCATGACACCCAATTCTTACTTAGGAAAATATACCTGCCGGGCAATCGCCAGAGGCAGCTGAGCATTGACAGATTAACAATCAATAGTATGAAGTATAGGCGAGTATTTTTGTTTTTATTATAAAATTTATATTTTACAGTATGAAAGAGGGTATTTCTATCTGGATCTGCGTGTTTTTTTTATTGCTCTGTACAGATATTTGAACTTGAGTCCTTTTACTTGTTGCCTCTCGGTACAAGCGGCACACTTGTTTCCCCGGCTGGTAGTTGGCTCTGAGCTCCCACCATCGGCGTCAACAAGCCACCGAGAGCCGTTCATTCATTCGGAATGAGAGCTGGGAGGAAACGTCGGGCCGAGTGACAGCTGGCGGGAGCGGGGGGGGGACCAGAAGGAGGCGGGGAGTCGAGCGGAGTTCAGCGTGAACCGAGATGGTCCTGGCAATGCTCTGAAACCGAGTAGTCACATTGAATCTTGCAAATTCCATCTTGCTCCTCGGAGCCAAGTTCATTTTTGGATCCGGCTGTCGTTGGGGAGATGAAGTCTGCTACCGCATTCTTTGCCTCCATCCTGGTTGCTATGAGCCGGTCTATGGTCTATATCTGATCCATAGTCTTGTTTGCGAGTACAGGGCGTTCGGTTTTGAGTCATTGAAATGCACGATGACATTAGCTCTCCATAATGGTGCGTTCAAGTTGACCTCACGAAGTTGTTAGCGCTTTTGTACGCTAACCTCTGCCCCAGTTTTATAGAACGTGCCGCAAACGATGACAAAGGCTGGCTCTTCTCCTCTATTAATGTCAATTTTGGACACGGGGACCAACAAAAGGCACAAATAGCTACCTCGGAGAACAATAATGTGACCATTTGAGATGCTTTAGCGTCAATTGTACCCACATCATCATCATCCCAGAATACAAAGCAACGGGTCATTATCGGCCACTAATTTGTTGTCGCCTTTGGAAATCGAAACGGCGACCGCCCTTCGAAAGAGCACCCTATAAAAAAAAAAGGTGCTCGTCTCAAATCGGCAGCTGTGCAAGAGTGTCAAAACCTGTGCAACGTCGCTCGCGAGAGGGCTAATGAGGGCGCTGTGGGCAAAGTGAACAAATATTCCCATGATAATGACTCCCGAGTTAGACTCTGCCTGGGGACGCTCCATCAAGAGCTCTTCTTTCCGAGCCGGAGGAAAACTCCGCCTCTGTCTGGCGTCGAGTCGTCTCCGTCAAACTCCGGCTTGTTTTCGTGCTCGTCGGGTTGAGTCGTCTGAAGGAGAATCAGACCGATTTTCCTTCCTGCGTAGCAAGGCGAGGAACGTCTGGAACCTTCCGTCTTCCCCCGTCACGAAGCGTGCCTTAAAAGGGGGAATTGTCTCGATAAGCAACAGGCCGGCTTCCGACGAGAAGCCTTAGAAGCAAAAATCAGATGTGACAGAATCCGACAATTATTTTCTTTCTTCCTTTGTCCTGCCAAATGTCACCGCCGCCTTTGGGAACAGAGTTGCGGCGGCGGGTGGTCTTAAGGTGTCATAGTTCAGCGCACACCTGTCTCTGTTCTTTCATTCCAACCTTTTGATATGGAGTTAGCGACAATGCCAAAGCTTTGGCGTCACCTTTCAAAAGCGGCAACAGACGATGGGTTGGGCCGACCGCCGTCACCTGACTTGGTGGATGCCATCTATTCAAATATTGTCCCCCATCACGCCACGCCGCCTGACAAACATGGCAACGTTACCCCAATGACCGTCCTCGCAATTTGAAGAAATCATCTTCCTCTCAGCAGAGCTCGACAGGAAGATGAAGTCTAAGGAAGGGATTGAAAGGGTTTGCTGGGGGGTGAAGCGGGGAGGCGGGGGCGGGGCTAAGAAAAACACAGTCGGATGGGTTGGAGTTATGGTGATGCAAGGATGGGAGCCACTTCTATCCTGTCGAGCAGGAGCTGCCCCCCCAGGCAACCGAGAGAGAAAAGCATGATGAATAATTAACTGGCAGAAATGTCACGAGCGCCATTGAAAAGTGTAATCATTCCTCTGGTGGATTTAGGGATCGTCTGCCTTTAACATGCCTTTAACGGTTTTTCTTTTTTTCTCCCGCTATCTTTTGCTCGGGAAACTTTTGTCTTTGTCGATATTTGAACCCAAAAGGAACAAATATCAAAATGTGTGTCGCTTTCTGCGAGAAAGCTCAGCTGTGCAAAATGAGTTATGGATCACGGTGACCCACTTAAATGATGTAATTGCAGATATTCATCATCTTTTATGGACGGAACAATGCTTTGTTCCCACGTGGAGGGAGGGCTTCTAAATTTAATACCGCCTGTTTGTTTTTTGGTTTTTTTTCTTTTGTCTTTTTCCATGAGTGGAACTGGAGGACAGTCTTTGTCTTGTCATCACGGTTCATGTTTTTTTTCATGTGAGGATTAAGATGACACAATTGCATCATGTTCCATCTGTTTGTTTGACTTGAAAATAATACATTTAAGGAAATGTTTGGTTTTCTCTAGAAAAAAAAAAAGGGACATCCTTGGGAGCAAAGTTGTGTATTTTTATTATTATTTTAAGTCTGTTTTTGTCAGCGATTTACGTGCTTTGTATTTTTTTATTTCTATTTCAAATATTGCGGGGGGGATTATTTATTTTTTTGTTCAACATGTTGCGACTTTTGAAGCAACATTAGCCTCGTCTCGTCTTTTTCCATTATCAGAATAAATCGTGCGCGCCTCCTTTTCCGCTCGCCGAACACAAACTCCAAAATGTCGCGCGGCAAGTCAAACTCTTGAGGACGCGCGACAGATTTGGAATCCTTGATCACCAAAATAAATAAACAAAGAAATAAACGTTTGACAGAAATAGTTTGCATGCTGTTCCCCTTTGAAAAGGAGCGCCCCGGCGCTGCGTCACCTCAGGGAGCGTCCCCCCCGGAGTCATTTGACAAACTTCAAAAGACTTTGGGCCGTTTTCTCTTTCTGAGGAAGAAAAAAAAAAAAAAACAGCAAATAATAATCGAGATGCACATACACACACACGCATGCAACTATTTATAAGACTGCGTGAGTGTATTTACATAACTTTAATTTGGTCTCTAATTAAAGCCTCAGAGAATCCCGGCTCGGCTCTAATTTGAAATAATTAAAGAGCAACACAAGCCAAGTAACGCCAGCCGCGCCTCGGCATCTAAATGCTCAGGTGTACCTGCCTGTTAATTAAATGCTATTGTTCCAAACGGGCGGGCGGGCGCATTTGCAGGTATTTTGCTCGCTGAATTAACGCGCCGGATGCTGATTGTCCCGCCGGGGGAAAACTCCGGGATGGGCTGTTTAGCGGCGCCTAGCAAGAAGTCACAAATGGCAAAGAAGTCCTTTTTTTGCCCACGCGGGAGCTGGCCTTGGTGCTAATTAGCGCTGAAAGCTAAAGCAAGGCATTTGCAGACGCCAAATCTCAGCGGTTGATTCAGCCGCAGGATTTGCTGGTGGCGCAAAGCAAAACAAGTCGGCACGCTTTTGAGGACTGCGCAATAAAGGAGCGGAAGTCGTCTCGCAACAGTGTCAGATTGCGGCAGACGCACATCAATCTCTTGAAATGTGCCGCAAGAGAGGCCATTTTCTTTTTTTCTTTCCAATGTGTTGGCGTTCTGAAAAGCTTTTCTCGCTTCTCCGTCTCACCGCGGAGCTACAATTAAAAAGAAACTTTGACACGTGAAAGCCAAGTTGAAGCCAAGTGGTCCTTTTTGTTATTTTTCTATTTCTTGAGTCTTGTCAGAGAAAATGCAAGTTTACCTGGCCTGGCAGCTGCGTCCGCCTACGGCAAATGTAAAAGCAGCGTTTATGGAGTCAACACAGACAGAAAGTGTCAGGCAACGGAAAAAGAATATTTGGAGAGAAGAGAAAAAACTGTTTTGAAATGAGCAGGCAAAACGTATTTTTGGGGGAAAAACAATATAAAAATTTTAAGGATACAGTTTTTTTCAAGAAAGAAGCCGTAATGTTGACCTGTTGTGTCTATCCAGGGCTGAAACAGATCCACGCTCTGTCCATCCAAAGCAATTACGAGCTACGCATCGACCTGGAGGACTTTGAGAACGGCACGGCGTACGCCCAGTACGGCACTTTTGGCGTGGGCCTCTTCTCGGTGGACCCGGACGACGACGGCTACCCGCTAACGGTGGGGGACTACTCTGGAAATGCAGGTAACGATTTGGCGGGATGTTTATTAATTCATTCTCGGTTTGGAAAACCAAAACAAATCCCTCATTTAAACAAATATATATAAATGTATCAAAAGAACTGCTAGTAATATTCTCAATTGATGTTAAATACTCATGTCAGCCATGAGACGGCGTTCCGTGACCTTTTCTTGTTTTCAAGCGCGGCCTTGTCATTTTACGCTTTGTCACCCACCGCTCGCCTGCTTTGCTCGTGAATCGTAACGTCCATTCAAAAGTTGCTCCTTCAAAAAAAATCTCGCCTCAGATGGGAGGCGGCTCGCCCGTCATCCTGATAAAATTACAGGAGATTAATTGAGCCGCAGCATAAACAAAAGCCTGAGGTGGAGACATAGCAGAGGGGAGGGGGAGAGGGGGTGAAAAAAAGCAATTTACCGAACCTTTCGGGAGCATCGCTCTGCCCGCGGAGAATGGGGGGGACAGGTGTGAGCGATGGAGCCCGCGGAGGCGGGCGATGGAACGATAGCAACACAAAGCCACATGACAAAATAGGATTGGGGAAAAAAGTTCAACTTTTTAATTCCAAATTCATCTTTGCTGAGGAAAATAGTTGAATTGAATTTGAAGGAACGCAAGTGCTCACGTAACGAGAACTTGGGCTAGCAACCCGGGGCTAAAATTAAGCTCCTCCCACTCATAAGCTCCTCTGTGAATGAAGCTCATCCACTCGACGGCTCCAAATTGCCACGGACTGGAGGCGCTCGCTCATTTCTATTTATCGCCCACCACCTCCCACACATTACGCCTCCCCCCCTCCCCTCGCCCATCCTCCCCCTCCTCCCCCCATGGCTGCAGGCGACTCGCTCCTGAAGCACAACGGCATGAAGTTCACCACCAAGGACCGCGACAACGACCACTCCGAGAACAACTGCGCCTCCTTCTACCACGGCGCCTGGTGGTACCGCAACTGCCACACGTCCAACCTGAACGGCCAGTACTTGCGCGGCCAGCACACGTCCTACGCCGACGGCATCGAGTGGTCGGCCTGGACCGGCTGGCAGTACTCGCTCAAGTTCTCCGAGATGAAGATACGGCCCACCCGCGACCTGGACGGCAAATGAGGGAGAGGGGGAGAGCTCCCTTGTCCTGTGCCCGGTCCGATTTGTTTTTTTTTTTGGTGTCTCCGCCCTTTTTGTCTTTTTTGGGGGGGGAAAAAGAAATGGGATTTTATTTTTCGTGGAACCAGCAAGGACCAAACGGCAAGTAGAGGAGGAGACAATGGAGGACATCTTTCCTCCAACCCACGCCACGCAGATGGTTACCTGATGTTGTGTGCGTGCTCATGTTGATGTGCACGCTAGAACATAACAAAAAAATAATCAATTCAGTCCCCTTCTGTTCTACCGACCTAAATTGTTTCTTTTGTCCTTTACGTTTATGCAAATGAGACGAAAAGCACCGTATAAATATATATAAATAATCTCTATATCTATACATACAAAAAAGAATAATGTTGCGGAGAAAGAGTGCAATTCAAATTTGTACGTCATCTTATTTTCATTGAATTTCCACAAAGAAGCGCGGTGGGGCCACGTGGGGGGAAAATACGCAACGGGAATCAAGTTGTCATCAAAAAACTGCTAATTTTTCCGTATTTTTTTTCTCCCCACAATAACACAGGACAAAAATAATGGTGTGCAAACATTTTTAAAAAATCAGCACAACATGTTTGCCGCGTTCTCTCCACTGCAGAATTAAATTTTATCAAAAAAGTATCGTATAAGTGTTAAATGTTCTGTCAGTAAGTTGTTTTGATTGCATATATAATTTTTAAATTAACCAAAAAATGTCTCAAATATTTAAAAAACTTCGTTTTTAGATGTTTGCATTTTTCCTCAGTAAAAACATCTCATTTCCTAAAATACTCCACTTTTTTGAAAATGATTTAACTCTCTTTGATGGCATCTTTATTCTCACCATATAATGCTACATTTTCCCTCCAGTGTCGCCTTTTCCCTCCTTTGTCCCTTTTTTGGATGTACTGAAAGCTTTAGAAAAAAAAAATGTAAATTTGACTGTACAGCGTGTATGACTTTTAGAGCATGTCTGGTTTTTGTTACCATGCTTAAAAAAGAGAAAAGAAAAACCCAGAACTGAGTACATGCAAAAAAAAATGGAGAAAAAAAATGAAAATGCACAAGGTGGAACATTGCAACCATCAACTTGTCTGAGAGACTCTTCCTAGTGGCCAGCGGGAGTATTGCACACTGCGTGACGTCTGGCAGAACCTTGGCCCCCAAAAGCACATGTCCACGTGCACACGAACGAACGAACGCATGCACGCACACACGTCCCTTCTCCGCCGATGTTCTTGAACGTCGCCGGGCGTGAGGATGCGACAAACAAGCCGGAAATAGCCGCTGAAGAGCCAGCGCTCGGTCCGACCCAGTGCGGCCACGCATGCAAATGCACATGCACGCGTGTGCACGTGTGGGCATTGTGCGCACGTGGACAAAACAAAAGGATGAGCCAGCGAGCGAGGAAGAAAGAGCGAGCGAGCGAGAGAGTAAGGGCGTGCGAGGCGAGTTCCACACGTACAAAAGGGTATTTAAAAATTCCAAACGTAAGGGCCCAAACTGCAAATTTGCAATTTGTTAATTTGCAAGTTATTTCAACCAATCAGAAGCAGGAAGAAGGAAGGAAGGGAAACGTTAGTTCAATTAAATTATTTGATGCGTATTCTGTTTCATAGAAAATGGAATTTTCCACAACTCCCTGGTTTAAAAAAAAAAAAAAAAAAAAGCAAAATTATTAACTTAAAAAACAGAAAATACCCACGTGTACACGTGGATGCGTCCTCGGCACGTCTCGTTAGTGAGTCCAAGTCACATGATGCTTGTGTACGACCCCCCCCCTCCCCCCTTCCACCCCCTTTTGCTGCTCTTTGTGTTGACCGACGGAAAGATTTCCGCATTGTTCTAGACGGAGCTTTTACTTCTCGTGATCGTGAACCCAATTGAGTGAACGCCGCCTACTGGTACTGTGTTGAACTGCGCTTGCACCCTTGCCCCTCCCCTCACGACTTCAATCACGTTGTGCTTATTGTATACGTTTCTGCTTTGTTCAATAAATGTTGGAGCCGAGCGTCACCTAAAATTGCCCTGGTTGCCCAACTACCTGCTTTTTTCCTCTCTCTCTTCGACCGGACGATACAAAAAAAACCCGAAAAGGTCCTCAAACCTCCCTAAAATGTTTTCATAGCTCCCCAAACATTCACGCACTTGCCCAAATGTCGAAAATTTCTTCCCCCAAACCAAATCCAGGTAGATCCTCAAAGCTTTTCCTAGAAGATCCTTAAAAGTTCCCCAACTCTTCCCCAAGACCTCCCCAAAAGTTAATTAAAATAGAACCCCCCCCTCCCGACCTTCACTTTCATTTCCCTGTGACGTGCTAGCGATTAGTTTCATTTGCGTTCTTTCCTTTTTTTGCGGGTGCTGGATCTTGCTTCTGTGTTTTATTGTTCTCGCCAGCATTCAATAAACGTTCCCATTTTCGAAAAGGAGGGGAGAGGAGAAGATGCCTCAAGTGTGTCTTCCTTCCGTTGGAGCGCTGATGAGCATTCCTTGATTAAAAAAAATCGATTCAGCCCCCAAAGACAGTTTTACTTTGTTTACTAAATTTCATATTGCTATCACAAGTAGCGCCACGTGAAAGTTTGCTTGCGGCGGCCATTTTAGGAGTCATTGGATAATTAAGGCACCCTTAAGTCCCATAAATTCTTTTTTTTTTTTTTCTTCGGTTGGCCAATAGTGACAGCACGTCAACCCCCCCCCCCCCCCCCCCCACCCGACGGTATTAAATACTTAAAAGACATTGACAAAAATTCAAGCCGCCTTGCCTTTAATTCAACCGGGGCTTTGGGAAGCCATAAAACTTTGATGATAACAAATGTTCTCACAATTGCGTTTGATGCTTCAATCTCCGCTGGAAGCTTCTTCTTGTGAAGACGTCGCTGTAGTAATGCGCTCAGACCCCCCCTCCCTTCCTTTGGGCGTTGGCGCGGGCCAACCTCGCTAACAACTGCGAGTCGTCTTATCGGTGTCAGCGCCACCGGGTTGAGACTCTTATCAGATTGAGTGCCGCAACCAAACGGACAGAATTTAGCGCTCGGATGCGCCGATAGCGAGCGTCGTGGCGGCTGCGTCTTAATCCAGTTGGCAAACGCTGAACCATTCAAGATGGGAATGCTAATGATAAAAAAATAAATAAAACAAAGTGCAGGCAAGCTGCTAAGCAATCGCGACGACGGGTGGAAGCGAGCCAGGGCTGACGTGACCCGCTGGTCAGACAAGTCCCCGGTTTTGTTGGAACCCAGCGATGCGGGAAATGGAAGTAGGACCACCTCGGAATACAAAACGGAGAAACTTCCTCGGTTCAGGACTGTGACAAAGGAATGTGAAATAGAAATGTTACTATTATATGGCCATTGCTTTGTGGATTCTCCTCAATTGAAGGCAATTGAAATGGAGGTACAAGTCCAGTCTTAGATTGTTCCATTTGTCACCGATGGCGTCCGGGCCCAGGTCCTGTTTCGACAACCCGTCCGATGTCTTGAGAATCACGCGTGACCTTTAGCCTTTAGCAGGCTGTAATGACCTTGCAGAACTAAATACCTGGCAGACGGAGATAACCGGAGAGGCCCGGAGGGACGGGGAGAGATGGAGGGGGGGGTGTCAACTCGACATCTCTTCCCAAAAGTGCTTCCCATTGCTAACCTGCAGCTGCATGCCAGGACGAAATTGACTTTGGAATTGATATTTTCGTCTATTAAAACCTGAGCTTTTCGAGGATTCGCTACGAATGGAACGAATTTCTTACAAGACCAGAAATACGAAATTAGACCAAAACCTAGTCAAGATACTGGGTATGCGGACTTGGTAGTTAGTCATGTGACTTGATTCTGGATGACTTGGAAGTGATCCAAAGCGGCAAGGTTGAGGCAGGGGGAAAAGAAATAATATTTGGACAGGCGTTTGACACGAGTGTCAAAGGAAAGGGATTGGTCTCAGGTAATCCCCAAGTTTCAAACGGCGGCTTTGATGGAGGATGACGGGGAACCTAATCTGTGTTTCTGGGGCGACATGAAGTGTCTGGGTCTTGTCAGAGATGAGTTGTTGCAAGTTGAAGGCTGTTCAGTCCTTGACACTCAAGGAGATTTGAGATTATTGCAAAACATACTTATGAGTCATGTATTGTCATTTGGTTCATATATTGAAAGTCTAGGGGCCCTAACATTGAACCCTGCGGGACAGCAAAGGCAAGGAACTGCACTAAGCAAAAAATAAAATTGCAAAAAATTAATTGAGATCGTCACAGATGAGTAAAAATTGTGAATCAACGCTTTTTAACCAATAAGGAGAGCCGAGGGGGCGGGCAATCGTATGCATCGTCAGTATCAGCACGTCCATAAATGATGAGGGGGGAGATGCGTTTAGCACTTCCTTCGCTCTTTATTTATTCCGCTTGTATGTTACGCGGCGAAGGCGATGCAAATGACGGGGGAGGAGAGTCGTAATCTGCAGCCGAGACTGATGATATCTCCACGGATTTAGGAACCAGGCTGGTGGAAAGAAAACTACTCGGGCTTTCTCTCTCCTAGGAAAGTGGCGGTTATAGATGCCAAAGATATCAACTGGGTTGGCAGTGAATGAGTTAACGGCACATATAAATGGTTACGTTGACTGCTTTCAGAGAGGCCCGTGAAAGACAAATTAAAGATTGTGTGCAAAAGCACAAACGTCATCTGTTGAATGGCGCGCTTGTTTTGCTAGCTAGCTGAATGCACCACCATTCAAGTTTGTTTCTTCATACGCATCAATGACGTCTTCCACAAAAGCACCAGTGAACAAAAACACAAGGTCGTGGCGCCGCTCGCGATTTCCATCCATTCTCGGAAGACGCAACACCGTTTGTCAGATGACTTGGAATTAAACCTACCGGTACATTTCTTGGCTTTATCAGAAGAAAAGCTTTGGGAGGGGCGAGCTATTCTATTCCCGCGCAGATTGCCAACATAAAGTCCAGACGGACAAAAGCCGCATAGATCAATACGGCGAGAGCTAGCGCCAAGATTGCCATCGCTACATTTGCAGCTCGGTTGTTATCGCGGCTGGAGTCGCACAAAGCCTTCTGCTTTTTACACACGCTCGCTAATGATAAATCCGTGCGCTGGTTTCCAAAACAGATTCGGGTCGTACAAATAAAATCGCATCGGTTGCCGAGTCTTATATTTGCTGGCCTTTGTTTTGAAGGGAGGAAGGTTCAATGAACTAATGGGAGCAAGTCCTGAGGTGCTGCACTTTGGTTCAGGCAATAAAGGAGGAAATCTAATATGGTGGAACTTTTTGTCCCACAAGGTCCACAAACGCCATTTGTTGGGGTCTCCCCCTCCTCCTCCTCCTACACACACACACAGTGATAAATCTTGTGTGGCATTGGGCCGTAACCTGATTGCGATGTTTATTGGGTAGCGGCCATTTTGAAGTAACCTCGTTTTGCTTGCCGGAATACCGAGTCAGCTATTTGTTCGGGCCAACGTGCGACAGCCTTCGAATGATCGGCTCATAACAGAAAAGCTCATTTTGACATCTTGTCGTAGAAGTTGTCCAAAATGGCCGCTTCGAAGCAGCTCGGTCGACCAAAGTCCTCCACGGGGTCGTCGACCGAGTTAGCGGCCGTGTCACTTGCGCGGGAAATCGGAATGGCAGCCTTAATGACTGGATATTCCGTAATGGGAAGAGTGTGAACTGCTGTAATTGAATTCTCCGCGCTACATTTGGAGTCCGCTGGCCTTTCCGCCCGTCAGGCGTCATCAGGCTCCCTGCCGTCAGAGCGTGCGACAAGGAAAGTATTAAGACTACCGCTTGGGAGCAAATCTTTTCATCCTCCCTTTTCATGGAAGCGGCACTTAGCATTTTTCAAAACAAAAGCTATTATTGCCGTAATGCAAGGGTGTCATTTTCTTCAAGGGCTCTTTAATTACCTCCCACGCTTCGTGAGGCAACAACAGGCAACGTGACACGAGTTGCCCTTGCAGAACAGAATTTGCTCGCGGCTATTTTGACACGCGTTTGACTTATGTCGTTTGATCAAAACGGCGTCTTCGACGAGTGGATTTGTGACCACTCCCACAACGGCGCAGTCCTCGCTCTCTCTCTCGTAAGATCTGCTAGCCTGCACTTGTCTGCTACATGATTAGCACGGGGTCTCTGTGCAGAGACGCCCCACGTCGGATTCCCACCAGACGCTAGTCAAAGTCTTTTAATGTTGTTTCATTTTGGGCTCCGGCGTGACATGCAGCGCTAAGCAAATCATGCGCACCACTCGCCGCGGTGAGCCCCGATTTAACACCTTGCGAGAACAAGTGTCAAAAATATCGACGCATATTTATGCCCGCCTTCCAACCTCCATCTGGCCCCAAACTCACACCCCGCCCCCCGCCCTACTGGTTGTGCAGCTTTTAATGGTCTGTATTAATTGTGCAGGTCTGTTTGGTTGTGTGTGGAGGTGCTGTGCACTGCACAGATGTAGTCTGCTTGCAATGACATGCACGCTCATGCCTGGCGGGCTCCTGCAGCTGTCCTACAAGTCCTCCCTGGCATATTAAGGCAAGCCACTTGGGACAAACTGTCCACGGCAAGTCTTGTGCCCAAAATAACCGCCCGCCGGCAGTAGGGAGACTTCAGAGGAGACATCCTAATCAGATGCTCCCGCCGCCGCCATTCGGGCTGCCTCACTTTGACACAAAAGGAGCAACAGATTTGGAAGATTTCCAAGTCGAATCATCCCTTGCATCTGCACTTTGGCCTTTATTTGTTTGGCAGGCCTTTGAACGCTAAGGAAAAGATCAGGATTGACAGAATTTCGACGCAATTCAACAAACCCGGTCAGTTTGTTTTGGTAAACTTCAAAGACAATTTGGCGAGTCTTTTCGTAAGGGTTGAAGACAATTTAGAACCTTCGTCAGTCTTAGAACACGTGTTTTTGGAAACAAAGATTCTCACATATGGTAGTTTCGTCAAATGTGTTACACAGGAAAGACTAACGAGGCTAGCGCTTAGCTTCTAGCCGTTAGCATCCAACCGGGATGCCACTCAACGTAGGCCGCCTCGGTATTACCCGTCCGAACTTGCCGTGGCTTTGATTCCACTTGGCCAGGTGGTGGAAGGAAGGCTGACCCGACCCGACTCGGCACTTGGCTCGCTTTCAACCGCTTCCCCCCAGGAAAACAATTAGCGAGCGTCACGGCTGCCACCGGCTGCCCTCGAGACGCTTTGTAGCTTTCAGCTTCGCGCTCAACGAACAGCAGGACTCTGCATAATAAATCGCCGCCATTTCCAAACCTTTTAGTAATTGTCACCGCACCAATTATGATTCCGTTAAATGCACTTTGTTCCCGTTGGAACGCCTTCTTCATTGATGCCTGCTAAAGTTGAACGGCTAGCGTAAAAGGCACTTTTGTCCAAATCTTTCCAGCTTGTTTATTCTTCAAGCACTTGACTTTTTCAAGGTAAGCTTGACTTCATCACGGCGTTATGATTGAGCCTTTTCCGTGCGGAATCCTCCCGGGAGGTCTTCAAGCGGCGGAGATGAAGAGCGTAGGACTTTTTCAATATGCACTTTGGCTATTTCTTTCCTGCCGCTGCACTTCATCTGGTGTGTTCCGAGCACCTTTTCGGTGTAATTTCAATCACACCTTGTTTGCCTGGCTGAACCTTAACTTCCGCCGGCTGACATGGCTCAATTGGGTGCTCTCGTCAGGGTGCGCCCGAGTGCCCGCCCGCCCGTCCATTACGCTGCCGCCACTCGGCATTCGCCAAGCGTCACTGGTAGTAATCAGACTCCAGATTAGCGACGCCCGTGTCTGTCGGCGGCAATATCGGACTGCCGCCGCCGGGTCCCCTCGGGGCTTCCCGCACAGCACTTCCATCACGGCGCTAATGTACGATGACGTCTCCGACCGCGGGGAGATCGCCGGCGCGGATTGTTTGCACATGTCAGACGGAATGAGAAGTCATTTAACTCGGCGTATTACGGAGCGCTCTTCAAAATGCACGTTGGCTTGGTAACAAATACGAACGGGGCTCGCCGTCATATCATGGGGCCGTCTCCGCATTGCGAGCTGTCAAGGGCGGCCGGCTGGCGCAGGGGTCCTCAAATGAGCTTTGGTGTCCGCTGACAGGAGCCGTGATGTAACTCGGGCTGCCGCCGATGGATGGCAAACAACCGGGTCAGGCGGCGGGGAACCCGAGCGGAGGCTGCTGATGGACAGCTCGCTCGCTGTGAGCTTTTATTTTCTTATTTTTTTTGTTTTGACAAATGGGGAGCGCAGGCTTTGTTTACAGACTCCCGCATTGTCAACACTCTCCTTCTTTTTAGAGTCTAATCTTCATTCATTTATTTTTTTGCTAGCAAAGGACCGCTAATACTTAAAAGCGATAGGCCGTTGTCTAACTTCCGTCGACGGCACGACCTTGACCTCAACCTGCTTTCTCGCCCGCAAAGCTGATCCGCATTTGCACTTGCGAGTAATCGACCGTTTTCTGATTTGACTTTTGAAATTGCGTCTGTCCGTCAAGCCGCCGCCGCCGGCCCATTTGGACGTCTTTCAAGCAACGTTTTTAGAGGCTAAGCCAAAGATGATTCGTCCTTGAGGAACGCGATGAGGAGCCTTCCCGACAGGCCAGACAGATATTTGACGGCGTTGTTTGAAAGTTCTCTCTTGTATTTTCTAAGTCTGATTTTTGGCACCATTCGTGATGTAGCTTCACACCATTCTAACTCTCCTTGGAAGTTCCAGAGACTTCTACTTAGCCGTAATGGCTTTTCGATGATCACCGCGCCGCCGTCCGTTTAAGAAAGAAGCACTTTGAGGCCAGTGAATGGCTGACGATCATATCAAGCTTTCTGGAGTGCGGGACGGGGGCGGCGGGGCGACTTTATGAAGTGGCTATCGAGGTGCGCGATGGCCTCATCCATCGTCTTTGCTTTCCTTTCAGCGTTGATTAAATGAGCGTGATGGATCCCGCCGTCATTAGGGGAGCTGAGGGCTGGCACCTCGCGCCCGCCGCAAATCACTTTTATGCGGGACGACGGCGGCACGCCGGCGACAGCTTTACGGCCGCCGCGCTATTAATGGAGCGTGGCGTTTTACATGGCGCGGCCCAGCCGCCGCCCCGCTGCTCTTTTGCCCCATTATGACTCTTTCCGACGGTGCCGAGTCAGCACGTTCCTCTTTGTCTTCAGGTGGCTGCTCTTGAAGCCATTTGCTTTGTTTATATAATTAAGCAATGTGCAAACAACCGCGGATAATGAGCGGAATGGCACCTGGAGCCAAAGGTGGAGAGGACAGATGACCGTTGTCACCTGAAGCTTAATGTCGTGCGGTTCGGTGAAAAGCACGACTTTGTTTTAATTAACGTGGATTATCAATGACACGGTATCAGAAGAAGAATCAAGATGGCATGTGTCTTTACCTCGAATGTATTCTGCAAATTAGACGAGCGAATGTTTTGAGGATGCGCTACGGAGGTAATTGGCTGTTTTGCTCTCCGTTCAGTTTTAAACGTTCCTTTTATTCCGAAGGTCATTCAACTCGCATGATTTGCATGTTTCCAGGCTCTGTACTTTTTTTTTTGTCCTCTCTAGTTTCACTCTTCATTCACTATTTATAGGGTTCATTAACTCACATTCAGAGTTTGCCCCCCCCCTCAACATTAAAAAAAGCCTTCGTGGCGCAGAAAGCTGCCACAGATTCATCACAGTCGGGAGTGGAGGTCACCTTTCCAGGGGAAAAAAAAAAAAAAGCATCCCAGCTCCAGTAAATTTCAGGAGCAAGCGAGCGAGACCCGTAAAGAAAATTTCACGCAGCAGAGAAAGAAACACCAAACGTAAGCTAACGTAAGCTAACATACGTTAACATTGCGCGGTGGCTCACTATTGAGTCATGATTATACAAGATAAATAGAAAGAAATAGAATTCATTGTTCATTTAAGATAATATTAAAAGACAATCTTGAAAAGATAATCGTTTATGAAATCGTGATGGATGTAGAAAAAAAAAATCACAATTATTTTTCTAAATTGTTCAGCTCTACTTAATGTGTCCTTTTCATTTTTACACTTTAATTGTCATAATGGGAATTTAACAGCGTAGTTCTACTCTACTAGAGGAATGATCGACAAGCCAGTGTTAGCCTCTGTGTATTCCGGATGCCGCTACCGTGTTTTTCTTCAGTAGTGACGGTTTTTATAATTGCGGCGCTTGGATTAAGTCGGCTAAGTCGGCAACTGAAGGCCGAGATAGCAAAGGCCCGGCCCGCCGCTGCTGCCGGGCGACAATAACGCAGCAGCCTTGTGAAGCAGACGAAGGCTAATAAGAGCCTTCAAGCTGCTTAGACAAACGCCAAGTGAGCAGCCAAGGCCGACATGTCTTGACAAAAAGTGACATCTGTCGCCGCCACGTTCACGAGGTGAACCTGCTCGCCTCGGTACGTTCTCTAAATTTAAAACATAGACGGACGGCTGCGGTTGGAGGCTCCAAAATTGGACTCATGCTCAACATATGAGGTCATTTACCGAATTTTGATTTGGAAAAAAAAAAGCAATTCTGCAACTTTGATGTGCCTCGTCTTTGATGCTTTCCTTGACATCGACCTGGTTTACCTGAGAGTGACTCAAAGCGCTATTTTCCTACAGACGCCGTCAACTCTTCGTATAATAGCCAAACGTCATCAGGTGCTTTTTGGCACCGCGATAGGGCGACGCGTACGCTGGCTCCGGGATATGGTTTGGCACGGCGTGTCGTCGAGACGCTGAGCTGACGTGTCGCCTCTTTACCATTTTTGCGACGGAGAAGGCACGCAGACTTTTGGGATTTGTCGCGACTGTCACCCGGTAGGCGGGACATGTGGGCGACGTGACTCAGAATGTTCCAGCATTTTTTCGACAAAATTAGCGCCTGGATTATGCACTCGAAACTGAGGATTTTTCCAGAGGAAGCTCTCAAAATTTTGAATCTCTTGAGTAATCAAGGGTTAACAAAAACTGAGTGACAAAGCCTGAATCCTTCTCTAAAATCTTGGAGTCATGCTTCCACAAATCACCAAAAAAAACCCAGACGTCATCACACCTTTTGAAAACGATAAATTTATTTGGCACTCCCAACAGGACCGGCGTCATTTTATTCATAAGCTTTTGAAAAATCAATACGGTCATTTTCCCGCTCTCGCACCCATCCTAATCAAATCTTTTCAAGCGTTTCAAATATTGCAATATGTCCGCTGCCCCCCCCCCCCCCCCCCCCTCCCCGACAGCTTGCCGCTTGTTTGTCGGACTGTTAGATAGAAATGTCAGGAGAGGAAATAGTTGAATGCGGTACACCCGCAAGGCCCTTTCATATTTAGCCATCGTCCAAAGAGGCAAACTTGTTTCTTAATCCACCTGCTGAAGGGATGGAGAGAAAAAAAAAATCAATAGTACTTTGCCCACCCAAGCTGAAAAAGATTGCGAACACCATCTCATCAGTCCACTCCAGTAGTAAGTATGAATCAAAATATCAACCTGGAGGGCTGCCGAAAAGTTTGCTCTCTAGAATTACACACGCAATCATTTGGATCCAACTAGCGGTGATGCTAACCGATATATTTGTTTTATTTAAGCGGCATTCATTTCTATATTTGAATGAAATGTGCAAAGCCATACCTGACAAATAAGCTTTCAAGTCGTTGAAACAATTGCAGATGACGAATTTTTTGTTTGAATTGCCACTTTGGCATCAACGTTCTCACCTTGCTAGGTTGTCGGTAGCACAACCCAACAGCTTTTCCCGCGTGCCGCTCAGGTGGCGGATAACCTGTCGACATTATTGCCTCATGTCGGAAATAGTTTTTCCATTGTGCCCCAAACCAGTCACTGTAATTTCCATTTCTTCATTTAGTTATTCATCTTCTCGCAACTGTCTGCTAGCTAAAATTAAGCTAATGGCTTCTCCAAAAGATTCAGCCAACCTTCTGTTTGTCTTCTAACCCTCAAGACCTCGAGACCTTGACGGTCCCGGTTTTGTCTTAAACTCAAACCCCCAAAGTCTTGACTTGGTCTTAACCGTTAAAGATGATGCAAGTTCCCAGCGCAGAAGCAAAATCCTAGCGCCACACTTTCCTCCCATCTTCGCAAACCGTCATGAGGGTCCCCCTCCTTTCAAGCGTGTCCAATCTCTTTGAGGCCGAGTGTGACAACACAAGCTGTCATATTTTAGCAAGCGCCATGCAAACGGCGAGCGCCCGGCCGGCGCGACCTCTCCATCAGAGTCATTATCTACCAAGGCGAATAAGATATTTCGTCTGGTAATCCTCTGCTGGTGGATTACCGAGGAAAGGCTCTTGTTTTATTTTCCCTTTTTCTTTTTTTTCTGTCTTATTTTCTTTCTTGCTCTCGTCTCCAGCCCGCCGGCGGTTCTTCTTTGGCCTCTAATCCTCTCCTCAGCATTCCAGGTAGAGCGAAGACTGATGCAAGCGCTTCGTGCACTGACAGGGCCAAGCAGGTTTCCGAGCGAGATATCGGGAGCCTCCATCGTTTATTTATCAGGCCTCCATTCCGAGTCCTTGAGTGTCTTCTGTAGTTGTTGGGGTTTTTTCGGGTGGTGACTGGAAACAAAGTGTGACGAAGACGTCATTGATTAGACTGTCAGGCCGTTTAGTTTATTCAGGTTGTAAGCGAGTGCAGCAGAAAAAAGTTACAAGTTTGGTGACGCTTTATTTTGTTTATTTTTTTTATCCTTCTTCCCAGTAATTCAATTCCGAGGAATCGTTTGTTTGCTGGCTTGACAATTCCGCTTATTGACCGGCGCCTGGTGGCTGGCGAGGCCGCCTCGAGTTGTCGTTGTTGCTGTGAATAATCGCACGTAAATTTCTTTAGAGGACAGAGTGGAATGTGAACTTTATTTATTTGTTGATTTATCGAACAGGGTCGATGCACATAAAAAAAAACATTGCTGTAAATGTGCCATAAGGCGTTTTATTTATTTATTTTTTTTGATCAGCCTAAATATCAAGATGGAAGAGAATGCTAACGCCATTGGAAGGATATTCAAGACGCAATTTGTATTGTGTTATCAAAGCCCCGCGGTCTAATCCAATAAATGAATCATATTTAATCGATTACCGTCATCCACGGATGTGATCGGTGCACTCGCAATAGCTTTCCGTCAAGACGAATATTGATTTTTAACAGTCACCAGGTTATCAACCGCTGCGGTTATTACCGGGAAGGCCGCGGTCAGCAAAAAACAAAAATCTTTGACCGGTGACGGCCGCTCCGTCTACACGCTGATGATTTTCAAGTTGGAGTGGAAATCAATGGGGCTCATTGCGCCCTGCCCCCACCGCCGGCCGCGTTATCTTAACGGGAGCGATATCAGAGCGATACGCCGAGCTGGTCTCCGGCGTAATACAGTTAGCAATGACAGGCAGAGTAATGATCTTCTGCCGGGGCGGCCCGTCGGGGCTTTCGCAGTAGGCCAAAAGCATGAATCAAAACTCTGCTCTTGCTTCTTCTCGTACTCCGGGCCCCGTTTGGCTCACCTTCTTTTTGTTTCGCTAGCCTTGTTACGCTTTGATCGACTTTTAAAGGTGAGCCGTCATGGGTTAGCATTTAGCTAGAAGTGGAAATGGAATAAAATGGCCGCATGTTTACAGTCTACTGTGTTGGGCGTTAAATTGGAACGGTGCACTCAGAACTGCAGAGTCACCGCAGCATGAAATGCCAACCGCACAGGATAAAAGAAAACAACAGAGATGAATTCTCCTACCTTGTAACTTTTCCACACAGTCGCCCAACTGGCACCTTGCCATGTCGTCGTCGAGCTGTGGCATTTTCAGTGGCGAGAATCTTCAGCTCCCAGCAGGGGATGCAAAGATGCTCTGCGGTTAATTTTGTGCGAGGTGACTCCTGTTTCCCCCGGCCATCTGTTCTCCCGTTCTCATCTGTATGGATAAGAGGACACGCATTATTAGCATGGCTAAAACAAAAGCCCGTCGTATGGCGCCCGTGCCCTAACAAGGCAAGGGCGTGCGGCGGGGCAGGGCGGGGTGACAAGCGGCACGGAGAAGGTGGCGGCGGTGGGGTCGCTCGCCATTATGTCCGTCAGCTTAACCTTGGCCTGTATGGATATTAACCTGCGCCGCTGCCGCTATTTTCCCCGGAAACGCAGATTAGCCAGGCTCCTCTCCTCATTTCACCGCGACGCTACCAGCAGGTACCAAAAGAAAGGGAGGGAGGCGGGGGCAAACCAAGGGGGATCCATTCTTCAGGAACCCATCCACCACTTCAGAAACCACAGATGGTGAACCCGCCCCCGGTCTACCTCAAGCCAGCAGGGAATGGACCCCGGCTCCGCCCCAGCTCCAACCTAACTGGGATACGCCGCAGATGAATGGCTGGATGGATTTGTGGCATGAGGGACAAGAGTCTCTCCGGCGGGCCCGCCACGGAAGGCAGGAAGCAGCCGCTCGATCCGACGCGGCCATCCGCGGCGTCCGGAGGGAACGGCTGTCCGCTTCCAGATGTTGGCCGTTTGACGGACGGACGCCTCTCGGGGACGACGGGGGAACGCGGCGATTGCGAGCACGTTAGTCAAGAATTCCTACTAAATATTTCAAAGGGCCAAGGGAGAGCGAGAGACAAAACAAAGTGGATATCGGAATCTGGAGCAGCGTTCCCAGAAGAGACCGCCCTCCCCTCCCCTCCTGCCGGCTCCCCACCACTCATCCACCCCGCTCCTACTTCTCGTGGTTACAACCGAAATAAAATCGTTTGATCTCAGAGACTCCGGCTTCCATTGTTATCCCGCCGTAAACCTCCTCAGCCCCTCCCGACAGTAAATAGGTAGAGCAAATCTCACCGTTAGTCGATAAAGTCAGCGCTAATTAGCAACATCTTCCTACTTCAATTAGGGAAGCCTGTCGCATGGCCAACAATTCACGTCTGCAAAAAACCTGTTTGGAAAAACAACGTACTAAAGGCCCACGGACGGAGCACGGTTGTAAACAAGAACCGAGAGAGCCAAAAGCAATAAGACCACGACATCTGCCGTAACCCGAGGACAAACAAGCGGGCGCCAGACGTCCTTTATACGCTCGCCTTTTACCCCTAAAATCCAACACTCTGCCAGTAAATTGTTTTCATCTGCTGTCACAGTCAAATCTTTTGTGTTGCCGACAAACTTCTGCTATAGATTTTTGTTTTGTCAACTACCTACTCCCCGTTCGAGACGAATCTACCTTAGCGGCCCAATCATCGCGAGCTCCCCGCCTGGGCGATCGACCCGCTTATCGACAAAAGCTCCTTATCAGGTCCGAGAAGCACGCCGGCCGGTTCCTGATCAAGCCCGTTCCAAATAGCATTTGAAATCAAGCGGACGCCGTTGCTTTCCGTTGATCCGCGCCGTCTTAGCCGTGGCTTTAAAGGGATTTCTTCCGGCGGCTAAGCTCGTGTTAATTGGCGGAGGTTATCGGCGACCAATAATAGGAGCGGCTTGACCGAGCGGGCCTTGCCGGAAAACGGTTAATTCGGCAGAACAAGCCGCGCGAGAGAAGGGATTTGATGAAGCGCTCAAAGGTGGAAAGAACATGAAGGAAGATGTTTTTGTGCTGGGTATTTTTTTTTTTTTTTGGGACCTGATTGGCGATAGTCAACACTAAAGTGTGAGAAATGTGTGTGTGAGAGATTTTGAATGCGCTCCATTTTATTTTTGCCTATTTTGCATGCTGCGGCACGTTTCGTGGCAGCTTCCAAGAAGTCTGGGAAAAGACGATGAGAAAGGCTGGCTTGATTTCTTTTTGCTTTATTTTTTTTGTCTGCGAGGATTGCTGGAGGATTTTTTGCTTTCCTGCTCTTTCATGCTTTTGTCAAGAAAGAAAATGCTCCTTCCTGTACTTTATTTTTTTTTATTTTTCCTCACTTTCCCCCTCCTGGCGAGAGAAGAGCTTAAAATGCTTTACTCGTGCTTGTGGATATGAACACTTTGCCTCGGTTGCTAAGCCAACGTAAATACTTTACTTGGGTAATCTTTTCTTTCTCCGGGGAGTCGGCAGGGAAATAAACGGTGTGGCATTCCGTTTTTTTTTTTTTCCCCCCTGATAAATGGCCTTGGTGTGCTCTGCTCTTGTTGTGACTTTGAGGGCGGAGGGGAAGAAAGGAAGTGGCGATCGAAGAGCAGAATGGAGGCAAGATGACAAGATATGCTGTTTGTCTGATCCCTGAGAGGGGAGAGCTTTCATTACTCCGGGGACTCTTTTTTTTCCTCCCCCGCTCTCATTTTGGCCTGTCGAACGGGGGATTTGGCGTTTTGAGGCGCTACGATGTGATGTCGGGGCAGTGACTCACCGGTGATGGAGTGAAAAGTCCGCCAAATGCACCTGAGCGCCTTCTGACTACAAAAGCATGGACTGGATGTGAGGCTCAAGTCTCCTTGAAGGTCGGGACAACGAGTATATATTTGTATGTGTAGTATATGTGAATATTTGTATAAATGTATATGTATTTTCAATAAAGACTTTACGTGTCTTTGATGCTAACGAAAGGTCGAAAGGTCACATTCATGGGAAAACCGCCTGACCCAATTTTTTTTTTTTTTTTAACGAACCTCTTTGGGAGGTCCATCGTCGTTCTCGTTCGCACTCAACGATATACCAGGAAGCGGCTTATGCGACCCGAGGGTGTCTGGTACCGTCTTCCATCCGTGATGGTGAGCCGAGCGGGACCGCCGGCAAGTGGAGCGAGCCCCTGGGCGCTTCCACTCTGCGTGACCTCACTTTGGAGCGTCGCTATGCATCACTCGCGTCTTAACTGCGACCCTTTTGCTCTGCATTATGGGATGCTGGGATGTTTGGAAATGACATGCCAGCATCGCGGAAAGAATACAGATGGCCACTTTGATGTCCCTCACTGAAATGGGCTCACGGAGTCTGCAATATTTGTCGCATTGAAGACCCAAATTGATATTTAATAATTACAAGCGACCAATATTCGACAGTGAAGCAATCCCCTTTGGATTTCCACTTTAATGATTGCTTGTGTTTTAAAGTTATTTTTTTTCCCTCCCGCAAATTTTTGTTTTACATTTAAACACCCCTAACAGAGATTAATGACATCTTCTTTGCCGAGTCTTGCCGGCCCGAGATGTAACTAGCCGGCCAAATGAAAGGAAGCCACCGGAGAAGGAGATAAATTAGCTTTCGGAATATTGAAGACGAGAGGCCACCTGTTGCCTGTAGCCTCGCCGCTGGACCGCGTCCACTCATTACGCAGACAGACACCACTTAAAAGTCCGCCTCTGCAGGGGGAAATCTGCGCTAATGTGCAGGGGATGGAATTTTTTTTTAAGGCCGTTGGGGGCGGGCTGTGATGTCTTTGGCGCCCCCTGTTGCTTGCCTGAGTCCCCATTCGGAAGTCTGAAGACGAGAGTGGGATGACTCATGCATCTCACCATGTCGCATTTACATTTCTTTTTTATTTTTTTATTTTATCGGGTGCTAAATGAACAGTCCGCTGATTTTTTTTCCATTCAAAAAAAATATCACTTGTATGGAAAAGGCATGGAGCAAAAGCGCCCTCGTGTGGATTTCCCGGCAACTACAACACTCCGTGGTATTTGAGCACTGTCAATGTTTTCTTGAATAATGTTGAATGACTACATTTTCCAAATCACACATGTTAAGGTCTTTGAAGACTTAATGAGCCTCCAAGTTTAAAAAGACATACTTTTCAAGTATTTGAAAGACTGCATTATGTTTGCGTTAGCAGGTCCAATAGTTGTTCTTTTTTATAAATGGGTAGCTTGGCATCCTTGTTTGTGCAAAGTGTGAAGCTGTGGCGCCCTCTGCTGTTTGCTTAATGAAGCCCAGTAGTGTTGCCAGATAACTCAATGTCCTTGTTTTAACGTAATCTTGTCTTTTATGTGACCTGATAAAAAAGTTGTAACTGTAACTTTATTAATGTTTGCAAAAGCATTCCATTTATTTTAGACTGAAGTGTTCTTAAATTTAATTTCACACAATTGTGCCTTTTGTGTTTAACTGAATCTTTCTTTGTTTCAAAAAATGCGCTTTATGACGTATCATGTCCAACATGTTCGGTTCAATGATGTTCATGTGGTCCTTGATGTTTTCAAAAACACATGTCCATCAAAGAACAAATTTCACGTCACGGTGCACGTTTTTTGTTACCGTGGAAACCTTGCCGAGGGTCGACGAGGTGGGAATCATTCCAAATTCCTGTCAACATTTCTATTAGTGGGCAAGTCGTCGAAGCTGCTTCGCCGCTCGCGGATTAGCGTTTGCGTTAATGCGTAACCAGCAAATCCACGCGGATGGAAATAAGCCTGACCGTGGTTCCTTTGCTTTGACGGCGTTCTGTCACGTATGGACGCTTTTATTTGGCTTAAGACGCTAGCGGCCATTGTGTCACTCCAAGTGAATAAGAAAATACTTAACACATTCTATTACATCATGCAGTGTTGTACTTGTAAATTAGATTGGATTAATAGTCTGATTTCGTCACTATTGTGTTAGAATTTAGGAAGTTTTAAAATGACTATTTCTCTATCTGTGATGTTTTAGGGACCACCTCTGTCTGTTCTCCTCCGGCCCCTCCCTTCACTTTTCTCAAGCTGTTCCCAGCATCCCCCCCCCTCCCGTTTGTGTCGCTCTCACTTGGTTTACGATGACAACTCACGCACAGGATGGTGAGTGGTGGTGGCCGGCCGACGCGTGAATTCTTCTCCTGGTTCGTCGTTAGCGCCGCAAAGCAAAGGATGGGAATGCAGCCGCAAGACAGCCTGGTATCTGATTACCTGTCAGGTGAGGCACCATCCACCTATCGATCTATCTATTTATCGTGAAGAAAGTTATCATTTTAGAATGACTTGGGCCCTAATTAGTATACAGTTTATAAATGGCATCGGTAGTAAAGTGGTGCGACACAACAAAAAGTTTAAATTGATAAGAGCAGTTCTTAGAAGTAGATGTCCGTTTGTTTTCTTGAATTATTTTTCTTGTCAAGCCATATGGTTGCAGTTAGCAATGCTAGCTCAGCATTAATTACGCTCAAACGCGCCGCATGACCGCCCGGAGCAGCATAGCAGGTGGCCAGCAAGATTATGTAATTGAGGTTATTCCGAGAGCCAGTGTAAAATGGCAAGGAAAAAAGTTTCCCGACGCAGCAGTGCCTGCGAATCCACCTGAACGACGACTTGAAAAAGTCTCTAGCTCGTAAGTGAAAGCGCCTCTGGAGAAAATTCCCAAACTTCCTGAAAAGCTTCATGGAGAAGCCGCGTATTGATCCCGGTACTGACCGAGATCGGCGGCCCGAGGCGCGGGCCGTCCTTCTCGTCACGCTCCGACGAGCGTCGCCACGGCAACACTCACTCGTGTGGCTGATTTCAGGTCATCTATTTAGCTAACAATGAAAAAGTTGCGCTTACTTGAGCAAATTATATGGTAAAAATAAAATCATTGCAAAATATAATCGTGGAGGCAATCGTATTTGTAATCAAATCAAATGGGAGAAATATTCTGAACTCCTGCTTTCATTTGCCGAAGCTTTGATTGCAGGAATATCCAAAACATCTCTTCTATTTCTCCCTTGAAATGCGCTACAGGTCATGACCTCACGGATGTAATTATTACTAATCAACTCATTGATTACAACGTCACCCCCCTGAATAAACAATCGCTCTCATTGTATCATCGTAATCCGTCAAGCGTATCTGAATCTTCGCAAGCGACTCCCCGTTCGCTCCCGCGTCGAGTCTGTTGCTTTGAATATTTCAAACATTTGAAAGCTCGTTTGCTTGTTCCGGGTCGGCAAGTTATGTTTATTTCATCGCTGCGGCTTTGTTTGTCAGCAGCCTCCGATGACACGAGCGCAGGCCAACATAGCGGAGGAAGAACGCGATCAGGTGCTAGCAGCTGAAGCTAACGCAACCTGCTATCAGTCATTTATTGAACGGTGCAAACAGTCGCCCAAATGGGAGCATTAGGCCAAAACTAGCATCCAGACGCTTCCACACAGACTAAGGGGCCAAGAAATAAAATTGACCACCTGGGGGCAGCAAAAACGCGGTGAGGCTGGCAATCGGCTATCTGATTGGAACACGGCTTATCTTTCCCACACAGCGTAGCATGGAGCTCGCTCAAGCATGACAGGTCTACACACACACACACTCGCGCACACACACACACACAAGGCCGATGAATAGCGCCGCATATCTCTCCCCGCACTGCCGCCGTCATTGAATTGCAGATTGGAGTCGACACTTGAATGCCTGATACACACTTGGACAGGAATTTCACCACAGGCTTGTAAATGAAATGATCTTGGGATAAAGTCGGCCCTCCTGTGTCTCTCCCCAGATGTCCGATGCCCTTCGCGACACCGGCTGTCACGTGGCCGCTCGTTCGACGAGCGAGGCGCCTGGAAGCCGCCGCCGTTTGGCGCCTTTGGCGATGGCCGCCCCACATTTAAGGAAAAGCAGGTAGCCACATCCTTCCCGTGGAAAAAGTACTTGAGAAGAAGTGGTGCTTGCGGGAATGAGAGCCCGAGTGTTTGCTGTTTTATGATCCTCACCTTTTTAAATGCTCTGCTGCCATCTGGTGGTGTATATGTGTACATATGTGTTTTTAGCCCTATGACAAAAGGACGGGAGACGCTTGTGCCCTCTCTTTGTTCACTTTATCTTCTGCAATCTATTCAGGCTTTGAAGCACAAAGTCCTGCCGCACGCCGATGACGTTTTTCCTTTGACGGCGCTCATTTATCACAGCTGTGTTGTCGTTTTAAAACAGCGGTGGCCAACCTAAGGCCCTTGGGGGCCATTTCTGCCCCGCCGGAGCATTTCACCCGGTCTCAAATCGGAGTGGATTGGTTGATTTTGGCTAATTGTGTTTTCTTCCATTTCAGATGTTGCTCCAGGAGCGCAGAGAATGCACGTCAGAGGGTGGCGGCCTTCTGCGGCGCACCATCAGCGTGCCTGCCGAGACGCACTTTAGCGAGTTGTCCGGCCCGCCGTCCGCCCGGAGCGGTGAGTACAACTTTTCAATCATTAGACACTCCATTGCTGCCATTTCAACACTTGACGTTTTGGGATGGAACCAAAAGTTAAATGACCAGATTCAAGTCAGGCTAAGAGTTGACCACTAGAGGGAGACATTTATATACAAAATTAGCAACCAAATGATTGCTGGGGTTGTTTTTTGTCTCCAACAAAAGCGATGCTATCCAAACCACAAGTTAGCAGAGATGATTTAGAATGAACTCTTAAAATATGAAGACGTTGAAGGCCAAACGAGTGAGAGGAGCCGCGTGGCCTTCTGCCTGCGCGTCGTTTGCATCGCTCACATTTGGAGTCCAAATAGCTCAGCCACAAAATATGATATCGGCTTTCATATCTCCTTGATCAAAAAAACTCGTCATGGGAGGGAATACGAGAATGTAAATACATCAGTTTTCTTTGACCGGGGACAAACGTGGGAAAAATCAGCTCTGGGCTTTTTATAACCACTGTAAACACTTTAGATCTGCTGTTTATTCTTCCCGAGATTTTTTTTTTTCCCCTTAACATGCCACCCTGCATGACATTTGTATTCCAAACGGTGCCAGCAAACGACCAAAAGTGACACGCTTTTCCTTGGTTTTCCCCGCTGAGGGGGGAAAAAAAATGTGCTGATCGGCATCAGAGTTAAAACCCAAAAGCAACCACAAGCCTCTCTCTCTCTCTCTCGCTCTCTCGTTCTCTCTCTCTCCACCCCCTGATGCGGGGAAACAGCGTCTTTGCCTCCTCCCTCCCGTCCACTGGCTCTCCCTCCGTGCCTTTTCTTTCACACCGCTCATGCGAGTTGAATCGCAGCAGGGCCGGAGCAGCAGCTCGCTCGCTCGCTCGGCGGACAACCAATCGGAAAGGCGGCAAAAGTTGCATTAGTTGCGCTTTTGGACCTTTGGAATATGGACGCGTGAGTTACCATGGAGCCCGAAGCGGATGCTCAGCATGGTGAGTGACCATTTTTTCAAGAAGTTATCACGGATGTGAGCAGCTGACACTTTTTGAGAGCTCAAAAGTCTTACTTAGTCAAAAGTGTCCAAATTGGGCTCAATTAGCCATTTGTCGTGTCAGATCAGCTGTGAAATTGTCTCATTGGCAACTGTTGGACAAACCCAAATTTGGCATTTTGAACGCTTATTAAAGGGACAGTGTTGGCCAGTCCAAATTTGTCATCTTGGAAGTTGAAGAGCTTCCGGTTTCAAGGTCCCACATGCGGGACGGGACGGGACGTGAGCTCGCCCATGCGATTGTGCGGCACGGGAGGGCTGCGCTGCGGTGGGCGCGATAATGCAATCCTGATTTGTATGCAGCGTGTCGCTCGCCTGTGGCTGTTTGTGGGCGGCCCACGGCGAGAAAGAGAGAGAGAGAGAAAGAAAGAGAAAGAGGGAGAGTTATGTACACAAATAAATCCCGCGAGGATCACGGTGACAGTGTAGTATTTTCTCTTCCCCCCCTTTTTCATCTTCTTTTGTGGCCTCCCCCAAGGCCTGTTTGAGTCTCAACCGAGTCATTAAGAAGACGCACAAAAAGCAATAAAAGTTGCCTTTCACTAAACCTCCAAAAGATTTAGTTAGGAATCGTTTCAGAAATCCTTTGAGATTGCAAATTCATCGAAATTTGAAAAAGCTCATTTCTTGTGTGCCTGTGCCTAAAAAGCGAAGTGTGGAGAGTCTCTGTCGCCAAACGAACTCCAAACTTTAGTTCTAAAATAACACTCACCCAAACATAACTCTTAAATAGTTACAGATGATGTCATAGTTGAGCGACAAATTTCTTCAAAGTTCTTGCTGACGTGACCCCAAAAGCCGATCGCGAATCTAAGCCGAATGAGATGAGGCTATCAGTTTGAATGTGTCCTCAGACAAAGCTCCATCTTTCCATTTTGATTTCTTTCCCCAAGTCGCCGCCAGTGTGACTTGTGCTGATGCTGGACATTCTCCCGCACTTAGCGTATGTTTTGGATCCAGGGCGACGCTGCATAACTCAAATAACAGAGCAGCGTTTGAGCTTCGCCGTTTCGCCGGCTCCCCGTCTGCCTTTGGACGCCATTCCCGTCCACTCAGCAATTTGGGGAATTAAAAGTGGAATTGTGAGAGGAGTTTTTCTCTTCAGAAGCAACCAAAGGCATGCTAATGCTAATAGAGAATGCCAATGTCAAGTGAAGCGTTGTCTTTTCAGGCAAGGGTTGTCAATTGATTTATTTTGTAAGAACACCTTTTGTTGAACCTTTCCCGAATTGACCATATTTTATCCAGATGTAAGCGGTGGTCTTGTGGTTTGAAAGCGCCGTCGGCATTTCTTGTGTGTTTCTGCCAGGGAAGAATGCGCGTCGCTTTTTATACGAGCGTAGCCTTGCTTGTTTTGTCATGTGCTAACCATCTCGCCCCAGTTTAGCGCTGCGCCAAGGATATTTTAGGAGCTGGCCATGCAGTTTTTTGCGTGTGTGTCTTTTTACGCTGTAATCTCATTTTAAGAGAGGGAAGACTATTTTGCGGCAGGCCGCAGGGTTAAATTTAACCCCGAGAACCCGGGAGTCATGAACCCTGCTAGGTCGTGATCTTTGCCGACAACTTTAATTGAAAGAAAACATCCAGTTTTGCTGCCCTCCGTGTCCTTTCTGTTGTAAAAGCTCAGGCTTTTGTTAGCTTAGCCTGCACATTGCTATATTGCGCTCCGCAGTCTCCAATTTACTGTTCCAAAAAGCCTTCTGGAACATCTGAACTTTATTTTTTGCATTTCAAACAGGGGTGTGTAGACTTTTTATATATACTCTTCTAACTTAACCTGTCGGTAAGATAATACATTTGATACAAGAGGCTCACTGCGGTATCATATTGCAGCCAGCAGAAGTTGCTCTTGCACATCAATTTTTGTGTTTGTCTCCATTTCCACAGTCGTGCAAATGCGCATTTCACGAGCGCTAATTCTTATGTAAATGTGTCGATCCCACACGGAGCGAAGTGTGCCGGGGGGCGCTGGGGAGAGTGAGATGAGAGGAAAAAAAAAAAAGCAGAAAATCTATCGCCGACATGTGATAGCAGTCAAAACAATGCAGTCCTGCGAGTCTTTTTCGACATCAAAGTAGGATGGCGGGGGCGAGATTTTACCGATGTTTAAATGTCAATAACCAGTAAAAAAAAAATTCCAAAATATAAACCGAGCTCATTAATACCCCAAATATCTAAATGTAATATTTTTTTAATAATAATGAATAAAAAATGCATCCTAAATATATATATTTTTTAAGAATGAATAAAATAATAAATGTCTATACACCATCCTACCTTCACCCAAAAGAAGTCAGACACTTGCTATTCAGCTACACGCTTGCTAGCAATCGATCACATTAAGGCACGATTTGATTGTCATTAACTTTTCACACCTTCTCAGGCGTGACAAAAACAAAGCGTGATAGTGCGGGATGAGGGACAGGGCCAGTAGATGAAAGACGCTTTGTAATTCTATAGGCCGCATACCTCAACGTATTTGCCGCCGCCGCCTTTAGCGGGTGCGCCGTTACATTTTTGACCCAATACCGTAATAATCGGCATCCTCATCGTCATCATTTTAATAAGGCATTTTGGTATTTATGCCTGAAAGGGGAGCAGCTGTGCTATTGTTTGTAATTGGACGCTATGATGAGACAAACAGACAGCCTTCTGAGTCGTGTGACTGGATGGTGGGAAATGAAGTGTCGTGTGAAGTGAAGAAAGTGGGGGGGGGCATTGAGAAGATGTGGGGGGGTGGTATCTCTTGTCGCTTCCGTGGACAAAAGTTTAACTGGACAAATGTCCTGAGAAGAAACACGAGTGTCACTCTTCAAAAATGTTGATCTAGCTACCTTGCTAGCTTAATATTGTTACGCGTGTCTGTGTAGCTAGCGAGCTACTGTATCTACCGTCATTATCCACCCATCCATTCAAATTGGCTTGACGGAAGACCAGAAGCATATTTAGCTTTGATTTAAGATTTTAGTCGACTTGAGTTTTTGCAGCGATGGTATCAAAAAGCCAGGAGGGGCTTCAGTGGCGAAGAGCCCAAGTGTTTCTGGAGAGGCCCGAGCCTGGCCCCGCGGTTTTTCGCTCGGGCCGCAACAAAGCCTCCCATTGGCTGGACGGCAATGTTGGAATTTGGCTCCCAGCTCCACCTCCTCCTCTTCCACCTCCTCCTCTTGCTCTCTTTGCCCCGAGGAACAACACGTTGTTCCCTCTACCTTCTTTCAACAATGAGGAGAGAGGGGGGGCGGCAACTCAACAGTTGACTTCCTCCCTGAAATCAGCTCCAACGACAAGAAAAGAACGGGACGCTCCTGCTTTGTGAGAAAGTGTGGGAGGAGGTGGTCGTGGTGGAATGGTCGAGGGGGGCAGGGAGGGTGAGCCCCGCAGGAGTCCTCGGTCAGGACACACATGCACTCGCTCTCTCACTCTCTTTCACACTCTCGCATAGCAGAGCCGACTCGCTTGCTCGGGCGGTTTACGGCTAAGATCCTGCATGAGGGGGGAAAGGCAGCCAAAAAAGCTCAACCGGAACTCCTACTTGTTGCTTTGGTCGGGATTTCTTCTCTGGGATGAGACTCTGAGGTAAGGAAAAGCCTCCCCCGGATTTCACACCGTCATCTTTCCCCGACGCGCCGGAAGCTGCACTTACGAAAAAGCGACTTTTCGTGTTCCGTGAGGTGAACTTTTCCGCACAGTAGTCAACGTAGTAGTAGTAAGCGTCTGCGAATGTGCGTCTGGGGGCATTGTTGTCCTATTATTAGAGCGCCGGCAGCTGTGGGGAAGGAAGTAGGGGGGGGGAGAAAGGGGGCGAGGAGGCGTTGAGGGGGTGATCAAGCGGGAAATCATTTTGGGGAACGGCAATCCCAAAAGTGCTCGTTGTCAGATTTGATGCAGTGTTGACCGTATCATAAGCCACCTGAAGATTGCCCCCCCCCCTCCCCTCAGGAATCTGCCTTCAGTGTGTCCTCCTCCTGACTTCAATTCTTTGTCCCTACTACCTGAGTAAACGCAGAAACTGAAAAAAAAAATGGGAGCGTTTAATTGGGTGTCGAGGAGAAGGTGACATAGCGTCTCTCCCCCAGCTCACAAACACCTCAGTGTGTTTTTCGCCGAGCAGGTTTGCCTTTCGTTTTCTCAGCTCCCCGTCCCAAGTTTTTAAAGAGCAACTATGTAATCAGCCGCTCGTAAATGGTAAAGACGGCCGTGTTTGCGGGTGGCGTCGCCTCGTAGCAGTTGTTGGCGCGTCGCGTGCGAAACATCAGGCGTCTCCGAGGGGGGGGGGGGGGGGAGCACGTGTCACTTATTAGCTTCCTCTCACTTTAATTTGTAGCAAAATACTTTTAGGATGTTCTGCACTGCAATTATGAAGCCATTATCCTATTATCATAATCAGCGCTATTAGGCTGAACACATTTGGCCAAATCAAAAACCTGTTTAGAGATGTACAACTAAAATTGTCCGACTCCCAACGTTGGCATTTGTCCCCGTCATGATTGTCAGGACAAGATTCACCACCTAATCTTAATCCTCTACTCAAAAGCCGTGACCTCAAATCCAAAGTGACGCAACGCTGCTTCCAGTTTTATGGATCATCACAAAATCGGCATGAAAAATATCTCAATCTACCGTACATAGAATTGAACAAGAAATCGGCCATTTTTTAGACAACTAGTCAGTTTGACATTGCACAGCTATCTAATGTGTGGCGTCAAACTTTGATTCCCATTTCCAAGAGTGGTCAGGAAAGGACAGTGAGGTTGGACTGGGAAGCAAACAGAAAACAGGAAAGACAGGAACATAAACTCGGCTCCCTGAGGTTCCCCGTTTTCCCTTCAAACGTACCTCACTTCCTGTCACGTGATCCATCCAAGCCACAACAGGGATGCTATTTTTAAGAGAAATGCTGCGAGTGTCTTTGTTGAAGCAGCTGTCTGAGGACGGAACTTTCCCTCCTCCTCCTCCTCCTCTTCCCCCTCCACCATCCTGTAGTCAATGAAGAGAAGAAAGACCTTCTTAACCTTTCTTCTACTTTTTCCCGAGCATGATCAGAGGAGTGATTCATGTGAATCATTTTAAAAGCGCTTGGTCTCGAGCGGCTTCGTAGTCCAAACATTTTATGAGGGAAAGGAATTGAATTTGACAAATGTTATGCTAGAAGCTAGCCACTAGCTAGTTAGCGTGTTTTGTTCGATGAGTGCATTAGTCACAAGTTTTATTTTGGCTATCCGCTAGCTAATTAGCCGCCGACTAACCAAGCTGAACTTTTTTCTGAACGAAATTCAGTTTTCTGCTTTTCCCGTGAGAGGTGTCCACCCGTCTGCTTTGAAAAGAAGTGTTGAATGTTAGCTTCTGGCTAGCCTTACGCTACATGAGATTACAAAGCACGTGTTTGCACTCTTGCTCTCTGTTTTCGGACCACTTAAAATGCACATGGCCATTTAACAAATTACGCCCATTGTTAATGTCAACAATGAAGCCTCTGTGGGCTGCATGAGAAGCCGTAAATTCCTCAAATTCCGCCGTCAGAACACAGCGTATTACTCAATACAACGATTGGACAACTAAATCCAACATAATGCTCCTACTGTCTTTTTGCCTCAATGTCAATATTGTTGCGTCTCAAATGTTGCCATGCAAGAGAGCCTTGAAATATCGGACATACAAATAAAAATAGATATGGTAATCGATAACTAATTCCACATCGGTGACTACAGCAATAAACAAAAGTTTTAGAACTTGTGTAAATAACTTTATACAAGAAGTTGATGCAAAAAAAAAAAAAAAATAGAGATTTCCTGTTTGACTTCTTCCTTCTTGCGCTCGTCTTGAGCTAGCATGTCTGCCAAGGGCTGGGGGGATTTAAAAGGCACTTGGCTGCTAGATTAAAAACGAACAGGATTACGAAGAGGAGGCGGAGGACGCCGGCTTTTATTTTTAAAGCATGTGCTAACATGCATGAGTTCTCCGTGGGGATCAATGAGGCCTCCGCCAATCTGTTTGGGGTAGGGACGCACTTTTGTTGTTTGGGCGCTTGCGTCATGTGTTTGTTTGATCTACGCAGGTTTGATTGGAACGGACTTTTGCCGCATAAGCGTTTTGACTGTAATCCCGACATTGTTGTCTCGCTGTCCGACATGTCACGCTTGGTAGCAGCTAACATCAGCACATTGCAAAAAAACAAACACCGGACGACATATTTTTTCACGTTGTCCATTGAGCGGGGTTGTGTGTTTATTATAAATTTTGGTGACCCCTGTAAACATTCATGCAGATGTGGCAATCTCAATAGTCTAAGTAGAAGCACAGAAAAAATGAAAACGAATGGATTTTTTTTCTCCTCTTACTTTTGGCAAGGTCAGATTGCCGATTAAGATTAGAAAAATCCACCCAGGAGGGAGATAAAAAGTAACCCGGGTTATGATCCAGTGACCTCTGCTTTAAGACTTAAATCCCCCCCTGAGGCCATCCCGTCTTATTTGGGTCTGACAAAAACTGTCTCTAGAATTGCTCATTGGGCCAGTAAAATACAGAGGTCTCCCTCAAAGTGTGACTAGATCCGCTACGTGTCCACATTTTCATTTTTAGAAAAGTCCACTGATGCACTGAGCTCATGATGGAATTTGTACGTTGCCACCTTCTCCACAAGGGGGAGCTATTGGTCTGCATGCTAAAGTCGACTCAACCAACCCTTCTGCTTGTAGTCTTTAGGGGTCCTTAAGCAAAATTAGATTCCTGCCATTAATATTATTGTGGCCAACTAAAAGTTTAAATCAAGTATTTTACACATTTGCTGTAAAAATGCCATTCAATGTTTTATTTGTGCTTTATCATGAGCAACAACCAACAAATTCAGATATGTACAAGCAACCTCAAATATTTAATTCCTTTTTTTTTTTTCTAATCTACAGAAATGCCCATAATCCAAACATGTACCCTAAAGCAAGTGCCATGAGTCTGCCGATTCTGTTATGCTCATCTTGGCCACCCGGTGGCAGTATAAGATAAAGTGAGATACTGTACATGGAGGCGGGCTCAGCGCTGTCTATGTGTGTTGCTTCACCATTTGTGTTCAAATCCTCGTTCTCACACCATGACACTGATGTTAATCGTCAGCCCATGTGTCTCATTATGTCTTTGCATTAAGATAAACAGACTTTGAAGGCGTCTATTTTTTTTCAAGTCAGCTAAGTGCTCTGACGCACGAGCGGTTTGATAAACACTGTTAACGGGAAAATGCAGTTTGGGGGATCCTGACCTTAACGATTCAGCATTTGCTGGAAATTGCGAGGAACAAAAGGACTTATCGTCATTTTCAGAAGCTTCCTGACCACGCGGGATTGTGCGTCTGTCCACCTCCTGCCGCTCGATGACTAAATAAACAACAGCAAGCGCATTCTGCGCGAGGCTGGCTGACTTTTTTTTGATACGGGAACAATCGAGCTAAGTGTTGGCCATCCATGCGGTTTCCTTTGCATCTGTCAACTCTTCAGTGATTCTCAAAGTGCACAGTAGCTGTGTTCGGGTACACAAAAGTTGTTGGCTAGTTGTTAGCTGTCCTGTCCGGTCCTGTCATTTGAAAGGCAGACTTGTTCCTTTTCAATTGAAGCTTTGTCCACCTGAATGGAACCAACGAAACCCTAGTAGCTGTTTTATCTTGTAAGCAAACCCATTTGCGTTTCACATCCATAAAAGCACGCTGTTCTCAAATATCTTCCTTTGTAGTCTTTATCTGCGATTGTTTGTTTTTGTTCCTGGTCGCACAGACAAAGAGAGTGAGAGAGTAGTTTTGCATCTACTTTGACTGTGATACAATGGGTGCTTTCTGCAATCAGGGAACACTAACTAGCCTTTTTTTTTTGGTGTGATAAAATTCTTTCTGTCTACCACACTGGGATGTTTTCTTATCCGTCAGGATACACGCTCACACACGCAGTATCTCGGACTTCTGGGATCTCGTTGTGGGAAAAACTTTTGGTGAGGAGAGTCGAGGGGGTGAGTGGGAGTGTTCTAAAGGTAGAGCTGCAGGGACAGGCAGGACATGAGCAGCTGCAATCTCCTCAGTCTACCCTGTGGAATGTGTGGACAATGGAGGACTTTCAGTGCAGGAGGACTTTACTGTGAGAATTTTTTTTTTTAAACTCTTACTCACTTGAATTTGTGAGAGAGATTTTAGAGTAGCGAGAAAAAGATGGCCGGGATTACCAGGAAGGGATCCGGGAGACGGTCGTACTACTACAGATTCCTGGGCAAGTCTCGGCTGCAGCGTCAGCGCAGTCGCTCTCGCAGTCGAACCCGGCCGGCTGCAAGGAAGGGTAATAAACGCAGTCGAGGAAATAACATCTTGTCACTTCTCCGTATCACTGTACTCGACTAGATGTCAAAAAAGACTAGTGGGAAAAAAAAGGTTCCATTCAAGTCCTGTACTTTCTAAAAGTATCCATCTGTAAAAAAAAAACCTGACTCTGGAATTTACCAAAGTCATAAATTATTTTTTTTTACTGACATGCAAAACTCATTTTGATAACTTGTCTCAACAAAAAAATAACTTTGAGGAGTGGAACAAAAACATGACACCAAACTGCTTGTTGTTGTTTGAGAGCTAGCTAAAATGCTACAATGCTCCCATTTTTTTTCCCAAAGATTTGCGGCATAGTACAGGGCTCCACCGAACACGACTTGCCGTTACACCCCGAGTAATCGGCTCATGGCAGTTTGCCGTTGCCATTCGCACACCGATGCTACTTCTCGGTCACCGTGGCAACAGTTGACAGACGATAGCTTGAGGGTCAACCTGCCTGTTCGGGGAGAGGGGGGGGAAGGGTTGGCCTCCTTTTTTGTGCGCTGGCACGTCCGTCTACTTAAAAGTCTCTTAGAGAGTAACGAAGTAGCAATTAAGGTGTCATCAGTGTACCTCCAAATGTGGAAGTACACACTTGAAAAGTTGGCAAAGTACAAACTCAAGGCTGTCGCTAAGTGCTTGTCGGTTCTGCCAACGATGAAAGCTGTATCGAAAGGCTCGCGTTAACAAAAACACGCTTTTCCTCCATGCCAGTTCGCCGTCGTCGAGGCCTTCATCTCGACCGAGGTCGCTCTCGCGAGCGCTTCTCGACATGCTCGTTATCTCTGCGGCCGAGGCGTGAGCTCACGTGTTATTGTTTTTGTGCGCGTGTAGATGGAAAGTCTGTTATCAGTTGCCTCCGTTTCCTCTTTCTTTCTCACTCGCCCGGTTGCTTATATTTGCATAGCGAATGACGACGTGCACACAAAAGCAAGCCTGGAAAATAAGAACAAAAAAAGTCTTTCAATCGAGTCACTGTAATATTTTACCCAAATGATCTAAAACCGGTGAATCAAGTTAGAATCGTTTGTATCTGCCAACTCGAGTCATCGAACCAATGCGACCGAATCATCCTGAACTTCAAGCTCTCGTCGTTCCCTGCTGTCTCAGCCCTCGAGCCTTGGGTAAATGCTGGAGATGGTCCAGATGACGGTGCTTTTTTTCTGAGCATCGACTGCCATAACGGCGACAGGTGCAGGCTAATCCCTCCTGTAATCCATAAATATGGACTCGGATTATACACAAAAGCGAGGCTGCGCTATTCACCGCGGATTTTGCATAAACACCAACTTCCTCTGCCTAACAGCCACTGCTTCTTCCTCCAAAAACTTTTGTCGAGTTCCCAAATTCAAGTTCATCAATCACAATTGAATCATATGAACGGATACCAAAGCGACTCCTTTTGAATCCATTCCGACCTGATTCTCTTGACTCGGCCACCGATTCTGCTAACTTGTTTTGTTCTTCCTTTTTTTCCGCGAGCCATAAAGCTGAGCAAAAGTCTTCCTGTTATGTGTCTCGTGACCTCTATTACACGGATCACCGTTCAAGCGACGCGTCGCTAATGAGAACTCTCTTTCGGAGGAGCCCAAATTACCTTGCGTTGCGTCGCTCCGTGATTGACATTAAGGCAACACATTTAAATTCAAGAGACGGCCCGCAAGCCCCTGGAGGCGAGTCGTCTCGCACCTGAAAGGTAGGAGGGAGTCGGGTACAAAGAAACTTGCTGACAGCTGTGTGCGTTTGTTATTTTATTTATCCGACCGCACATCTCGTTGACCCGTAGAGGATCTAAACAAGGCGCCCAAGTTTTGACAGCTTCACGAAAAAACAACACATTTTGAGTTCTGTCAGACAGACGGACTCAAAATGTGTTGGGTTTTCATTTTTTGGGAGGGGGGTGTCAACTCACAAGGCTCAACCACTGAATCATAAAACTAAAATGAGCAGCATGGAACTTTATAAAGTACAATAAAATCCATAGCAAGTCAAACCAGACCCTGAATACAAAATACGATTTCCCCAGACTGAACTCTAAATTATTTCTAAAAACTTGCATATCACTTTTTTTTGTGGTTACCTAATAAAGGTGCACCAAACCCCTGGGATTCCTTCCGCCGAGTAAAATATTCTAAAAATCCAAGAAATAAGCCTAGTCACTACAGCGCCTGTATTTTTTTTAGATCTATTTAGAGATGGAAGTCAGACAACTTGAAAGTGTGCGTGTCTGTGTTGCTGTCATAACACAAGACTCTTCATTCTCTTTGCAGATTTTTTTTTTCATCCCTGAGGGTGTCAGCTTCTTGCCACACTCAGGCTGCTGTTTATTATTTTCATAATTATCGTTCTCCATGTACGCCGCCGTCCGTCCGTCCGTCCCGCGACGGCGTTTGGTCTACAACATCTCGCCTTCTTTTCTGACATTTTACCATTTCGGTCGACAGTCTCCTTTTGTTTTTGCCGTGGAATGGAGCAGCTGTTGTCGGTTAAAAGCGGCAAACAGCGAGGCGGTTTTCCACAAAACGAGACAAATATTTGCCTGGGGTCGTAAAAGACGAGATTGTTGGCGGGGGTTGATGCATGTTTATTACGGTGGATGCGTTTAGGACCCGCCTACCATGGGTCCAAATTAGCAATATAGAGAGACCATGGAAAAAGAGTTTTTCAATATGTATTTTTTTGTCCAGTAATGAAGTATTTGTACTTTTTTTACTCCACAAAACTAGCAAGACTTCCTGCGACGGTCGTTTGCAAATGGGAATGTTCCGTGTCGGTCGACCTCGCCTCCGAGCATTAAGCCGGTGTTGGGTCGGCGCGTAGAGGAAATGTGCGGCGTGACCCATATTAGTGAATGTTAATGGAAGGAAGGAAGGAAGCAGGGGGAGAAAGCAGGCGCTAGCGATAGCTGGACGCCCAAGAAACCGATGCTCGCTCGTCCCTTCAAGTGTCTTTGGTGCTTGTGTGCATGTTGTTTCAATTGTAGTTACAAAAAAAAACGTTTTACAGTAGCTAACACTCCCCAATCCAGATGGGGCTCCAAAGGAAAAATCTGACTGGACAGTAAATCTGTTCGGTTTCATGTTTACGTTGACACCGAGAGCCGAGGTGGGCGTTTTGGCAACGGAAGGCGGCAAGCTGCGCAGCCAGAAGCCGCCGTTCCTTCGTCTGCCCAGCCAATTTACGACCCGCCGCTCGTTCCGTCAGCGGGCCCGTTAAACACGGCTAATTCGGTGCAAGTTAGCAAAAAAGGCGCCGCTGCTGACGACGATGGAAATTTTGAATGTACAAAACATGCACTTTGGTACTCTTGACGCCCACCTAAACAAAAACATGTTTAGAGTACCACATGTTTTACTTTGTTAGCTTGTTGCTAATGCTAGCGAACAGCGGGGTGCTCACATTTATTTTACTGATACACGTCTTTGTTTTGTTTTCTGCAGAGTCGCCTCCAGAGAGGTCCGGGCGCCGACGCAGCATGCCCGGCAGCCCGACGGACAAAAACCCGCCCACCATGGAGGCCGCGTCGGCCTCTGCCGCCGCAGCCGCCACGCCGTTCAGAGTCACCGTGAGTACTGTGAGTCTGTCTTTTGCTTCTTTCGTTCTTCTTTTGGTCCCGACAAGTCTCAGCCTGGCCTCCAGATGGACGTGATGTGAGCCCGACTGGCTTTGATGAAGTGGAAACGCAGTTTTTCTTTTTATGTTCACCGCCGAGGCTTCGGGCTCGCGCGTGGCTGCGCAAGTCCTCCGCAGATTTTGCTTTCATTTCTCCCTGCGTGACATCAAAGCCGGTTCAAGCGAGCACATGCCGCTCGGTCAATGTGCAACACGCACGCACGCAAAACACACGTAGGCGTCGTTTATCGTGTTTTTTTTTTTATTTATTCCAGCGCAATATGCAGCGCGCCACTTTTAATTCCAAAGACAAACAGGCGGTTAATTGAGTGGAAAATTCGGTGATGAGTCATCAATTTGAAGCTAATTAGCAATTAGCAGCGGGTATTTGCATAAATAAGAAACGAGCCAGGAGGCGCAGCAGAGGTGAAGTGTAAATACTAAATGTGTTTACAGAAAAGCTGGATGTCAAATTGACCCATTTTTCAGTGTAAAAAAAAAAAAAAAAAGAAAATATGTATCGGAAATACATTTTTAAGCTCTAGCCTTTTGGTATTTTGACTTGTATTCTTGCTAATACTGTAAACGAGCTGAACGTGAATCCACTTTGTCGTCTTAAAGGGATACATGTTAGCAACCCTGAGCTCCACCTCCCAAAATTCACATAGCATCACCCCCTGGAAAGTTTCAAACCAAATGTTTCCCACCAGTTCTACCCATGCCGAAACAAGAAGTCGGCCATTTTGTTATGAAACAGCCATTTCAGGTGAATTCACTATACTTTGACGACTTGGATCTTGACTCCAAATAAGTCCCAATTGGATGCATGACTCCAAAACAGCTGGGCCTGTGTCTTCGAAGATTTTTTTTTTTTTTGTCGTCAACCTTTTCAAAAACATTGCATGCATCCTGAGATTTATTGCTGTTTTTTCGCTACGTTAATTATAGGCCTCTCCATATACTTATTCCGTTTGGAAAACCTTTGAAATGTTATGCGGGAGCTCTGTACTGTAGATGGTTGGATCAGTGCATTCCTGCTTTCAGCTTTAAAAAAAAAAAACGCCCTCTCAATACTCTCTCTCTCTCTCCTCACGGCAACATCTAAAGTGCTCCTGTGCTAAATCTGTCAAAATGTTTCTCCGTCACCTTGTTTGGTGGAGACGACACTCGGAAAGGAAGCGGCGCTCCAAACTCCTCTGCTGTCTTCAAAGTTCTACTTCCCTAATATGGATTAAAAATAAATACATCACAAACAAGGCGTAAATGCCAGGATAGTAGTTTGTGTCCGACTGCAACCTCAGATTTCATATCCCCAAATAGAATATTGTTTTTAAACGATATGCCAGCTGTATTTTGATGGAATTTCTTGCCATAATTTGCCATCATTTTTCGCTATTACACGTCAACATGTTGTAGGAGATGTTTTACTCCAAGCCAGTAGGGGGCAGCCTATGACTTAAATTGGTTGATAATACAAAGGCTCCTTTTGACACATTTCCTGAATTTCATCGTGTTTTTCATAGCCATTTTATTGCTGCATTCACTCTTGTATGGCTGTCATGTGCTTTTATGTTTTTAATGACTCCTGTCGCTTTATTTTAAAGGTTTATTCAACCAGCAGTCATTTTCGCCGTCTATATTATTTCTTTACCAGGCCACTCAATTCTATTTCTGTCCCCTTTTTTCTCAGCATGATTCTCGCTCTTTTTTTTTTTTTTTTTTATATTACATCCCCTCAGCATATGTCTTTTTCTCTTGTCGTTTTTTCCATCGCAAATTAAATGCACTTTGCAGCACCGCCGACCTTCTGTGGCGATGGCTCCCCACCTGCCTCCGGCCCCCCTGGGGTGTGAGTGGGGTTAATGTAGATGTCAGTCATCCATTCGGACTGAATGAAAGTGAGAGAATAGGCTCCGCTGAGAGTGTAATGACAGGCGCAGCAGCCCGCACTTTTTCTTTTTACCTTCCAACAGCGGGAAGAGGACAAGGTTAAATAACATGTTTGCATAATTCAAATGACGAGATCTTCTAAACAGGTATTTGGTTTAACGTGTATGTGTGTGCTGAGTTGTGGTGAATATTTTTTTTCAGTACAGTTGAATGGTCCTGAACTAAAATAAAACCCTCAAATTTGTGGATAGATTTGCAAGCGCACTCATTGATTGATGCTTATTTGTTTTACACAGAAGTGAGTGTCATAAAGTAAAAAATTGGTTAGCGAGGCTAACTGCTAATGTCACCAACCATGTGTTTATATCAAGATTGTGTCGTCGACTAATCGGTTTAACCGCTCGTGTGCAAGGGATTAGGCAACTCTGTCGAAGCTTTGAAGAGGTTATTTACAAAAATGCTATTCCGAGCATGTGAGCTTGATTGAAACATATCTTTGTTGGATGTTCTTAGCTTACTCGAGTTGTTACCTGGCGGCAAACAAAAGGCCCATGTTGTTGTGCCTGTCATGAAGTTGCTTTCTAATTATGGCCCAAAACCCGAGGCGACCTATGCATCTCTGGCGGGTAATTACACAGTTGCCCTAATGAGCCGACCATGACGGACGACAGTGTATCGTATGACTACCGTGTGTGTGATGCCGCTGAACGATCGAGTGCAGTGGTACGCCAATTTCCAACCTTCAAGCAACTATTCCCTAAGCATACATGAAGCAACAACACAGAGTAGTAACTCACAAATATGTCTTCTCGCATTTAGCTAAGCATCGCTACGGACCGCTAACCCTAGCTATCTTGCTAATCTTGGCACTCGTTCATTGTCAGTGGTTATTGTTAATGCCGGTAACGTAATAGACAAACGCTGGTAAAAAGAAAAACCTCTGTTGCCTTTAGCTTAGCATCGCTACAGACAAAATGGCAGCTACCACACCAATGTTGACTATCATGTACTGCATTTTTAAGCTTTTCTTTGCGTTTGGTAATAAAAGTGGGAAGAAATCAATCTTCAAATTGAAAGCCAGGTGCTTTGAGCGTCACCAGGATGAAAATACTCGACAGTTGCATAAACACGCTACATTTAATTAGCACTCGGCAATCATCCTCCCGATTCAACCCCCCGCTTCTCCCGCCAAATGAAAGCAGCCTCGCGTCACGGCAAACACTGGCAGCATCCTGACACTTTTTTCTTTTTTCTTAATATTCTTCTCGCTCCAAATGCCAGCCGACAGTTGCCATGGCGACGGCGGCGCGCTTGGGGAGTGCGAGTGCAGATGTTCGCCAGGGTGAAAGTAAATGCATTCAGACAAAGACGAGTGGAAATAAAAAAACAGACGCAACGGAAGGCGTGCATCGGGCAAATTAGCGCTTGATTACTGTGTTTGAATCGAAAGCAGTCACGCCACCGCCATGATGTCATTAGCGGGGAATCACAACATGTAATCGGCGAATAATGGAGATGGTATGCGTCGCTTTAAGTTCAGGTAACGTCTTTAACCTTGTCCCGACTTTACTCGCCGGAAGATGAACAACGGGGCTCATAAAGGCAGGCAACGGGGGGCGCGCCGACTCTATTGAGATGATAAAGATGATGATGAAGAGCACTCGTAGCTTTGAAAGTGAATGTCATGTTTGCATGATTAAAGAGGATGCCTTGATTGGCTTGAGAAAAAAAACTGATTTGGATTATTTTGTTTGTAACACACTGCAAGAATACTGCAAAAAATAATGTGAATTTGATTGCGTAACTTTTTCCTGAGTCTGTGTTTTTTTTTTTTTTGGGGGGGGTGCCGCAGGGCTTCTTGAGTCGGCGGCTGAAGGGCTCCATCAAGCGCACCAAGAGTCAACCCAAACTGGACCGCAACTCCAGCTTCAGGCATATTCTGCCGGGCTTCCGCAACGTGGACAATGACAGGTGAGTCTATGACAAACCCTAGTCACCCCCCCGACCCCATCGTGGCGGTCGGAGGGGCAAAAACTGGTAGATGGGGCTGGAATTTCATACGCAGGGAATAAATGCCTGCTGTTATGTGCAGATGCAATTCAGGGAGCAAATCCACATTGCTCGTGTTATGCTTATTCATACAAACCAGTCCTCATTGGCCTCGCGTGGGTTGTTCTTTTCTTCCGGACCCCCGAGGCAGACTCGAGGGAGCGAGTTGCAGATGAGAAACAGAAGCAGCTGGACTCCCTAAATGAAATATTTATACATGATAATCAGAGGCTGGACACTCGCTGGCCACGTCTATATTTAGCTCAACACACACGCATTTTGAAAATCCCAAGTTGAACGCTATCAGAAAATCTGTTAAGATAAATCAGTGATGATGCTCATTTGCAAACATGTACCATTTTTGTAAAGCAGCAATAGCTCGTGACGGAGTCGTGTCAATAGGGGGCGCTGTCAGAGCGTGTGTGGGGCTGCCACATCCAGCCGTATAGCCAATAAAGTGATGACATTTGAAGGTATTAAATTATGTGAACACACCTCAGGTGTTGTGACCACAATATGCGGGATCAAGCCTCCCTCAGGTCTCCGTTAAACCTTCATGTGCTCTTTGTGGCCACTTGAGAATGAAGTCTGCCAAGCAGGGCTGTCAAACTCATAAATAGTAAAACCAGTTAAAATATTTAAAAAAAGAAATGAATGGAATAAAAATTGGTAGCAATAACTATTTTTTAAAAGTAAATAATTTTTTTATTTAGTAATGACACATGAAGTTGATGCACGATTCGCGGGCCACATAAAATGATGTGGCGGGCCCTATCTGGCCCCCGGGCCTTGAGTTTGCTACCTATGATCTAAATAAAGTCCATGGCAAACTTACCTAAGGGATTTTGTAAAGAAGAAGCTAATGACATAAAAACAAAGCCAATTTGGCTTCAATATTTAATATGTCGATTTTTTTGAAACCATCACAATCAAAGTCAATTGTAAATGTTACATCACGAACGTCTGCGCCGTGCACTCATCCGTCCGCCGCGGTCGCAGCCCCGCCGAGGCTTCTGTGAGCTTCTTTCTTCCTCGGCTCCCCTCTTTCGTTCTCTTGTTTGGGTAATGAGCTGTAATGGATGAGCCACGAGCGTGACGGGAATACCGAGGGCCTCGTCGAGGCTGCGGCGCACCCCGCTAGCGACCGCGCGACCCGACGCGGTCATCTCGGGCTCTCACGGCAATATCAATCTGTTCGTTGGGCACCTTCTCTGCCCCTTCCTCTTGGTCGAAACTCAGCTACCATTTTGAATTAGCAGTCAAATGAAATACAGATTTAAGGACTCACTCAACTTTTAAACAAAATAGTCAGCCCGAGCAAAATCAGAACGCAACCTTTTCATGATCTTCATTAAAATGCGACGAGACTCCGCGTCGCCATCGCAGCTTTCAAACGAGCGACGAAGGCTCTGTTGTCGTGATGGAGCATTTATGAAGCCTTCAAACGGCGCTCTTATCTCTCATCCTTCCCCTTCTGGGGCCCCATGTCTTTTTAAAGCTCCATTTAAAGCCGCATTCAGTTTCCACGCAGCTGATAAAAAATAAAATGTCGAAAGTTGAAGGATGTCGCGAGTCGGCTACCACTTTGAGGGATACGACCCAATTTCATGTCATTAGTCAGAAAATGTCTTCATCTTATACATGTTGAAATCTTCCTTGGCAAGTTAGCTTGTGTATTATAAAACACCACGATCAGGTAAAAATCTGCGCTATAGCTGCACACTATGAATGACGTCATTTTGTGTGTTTGAACTTCTCCTTATTTTGGCTGCATTGTGTTGATCCTATTTGTCCGGGAAAGAATGGGCTGAATGATGTCATATTTGATGACATCATTCAACACAGACATGCAGAGAGGCAATAGCAGGGCTGGAACTCTCACTCCCCATCGTCCATTAGCGCTAGCTCTACAAGTAGCCCCCTGGAAATCCCCTTTGTCCCCTCCCCTCCTTTTTTTTTTTTTTTTTTAAACTGCCTAATAAGTTGCCCTGGATAATTGCGTCCGACTGAATATAAACGACAACAGCTGACTGGGCCGGTGCAACTTGCACCACAGCTGACAGGACAAAGAGCACCAGTGGAGCCACAAGAAGGGTATGAGTAGGGGGCTAAGGGCGGGGCTATGCTCACCCATAGATGTGTATCTAAATATTTATTTATATGGACAGCTGACTCGATGGGTCAGCCATGTTGCATGTGGCAGACCAACTTCTGAACTAATAGCATCGCAAGCCATGTGAAATATTTTAGTATATGCCGCCGACCGCTAAAAAGCGACAGACGGGACATAAGCGGCCCCCCGGACCGTAGTTTGGATATCCCATGTCTATGGATCTCCCCTGCAGTGATTCATCAGTAACAAATAAACGAGCCAATCGTCACTTAGCCACATCTAACATGGCGCAGATGTGCACAGCGAGGCGTCTGTGCACAGGCAGTCTAGGAGCTGGCCTGGCCTGCACCACACACACATCCATGTGATAGAACACACCCTCCCTGCCCCCCAAGCCCCTCACCCCGGCCGGCCCCGCCCCGCCTGCCTGCACAGCTCGGCTCCTCCCCGCACAAGGAGACAGCGATGGGGAGGCGCAGTCAATCACTGACAGAGAAAGGGAGAGCTTGAGCCGCACGGGAGGACAAAAGGGAATCGAAAAGCGCCGTCGTCCACCCTCTCCCCGAATCCGAGCCGGGGGAAGTGGGGCACGTAGACGCGGGACTGGAGGGAGTCGCTGTGGCGGTCCGGCCGGATAAGGAAAAGCAAGGCAGGAGGAAGTCCAGCGACAAGGGGGGGGGAGAGACGGATAAACATAAAAGCATCCATCCCTGCCTCACGGGGGTTCTTCTCCTCCTCCTCCCCCCTCTCTCTCTCTCTCTCTCTCTCTCTCTCTTCCTGCATCCCCTCTTCCTCTTGTCCAGCTTCAGTCGCTCGCTCGCTCGCTCTGGAATTCTGACGATGCCTGGTGAGTTTCATCCCCGCCGCTTCACGTGCCGTCTTTTGGGTGTTTTTTCAAGGGAGGGACCGCATCCCCTTCAGTGCGTGCGTGCATGCGTGGTCATGATCTAATTCCCGCTAATTCCCAAGAGGGCCTCCCTTGCAAGGGAGGCATTGTTTGTCATTCCGCTAGAGGCGAAAGAAAGACATTTCTCTGCAGCCGGTAGGGGGGCCGCCACCGCCGCCGCCGTCCGTTCCCAGCCAAGGCGCTAGCGGGCCGAGGGGCGCAACACGTCGCGTTGTCGAGTCGTTACTGGTGATACTCTTGGTGGTGGTTAGTCACGGTTTTGTCTGGGCACCATTGATGACTCACTCGTACATTGTTGGATTAGGACAACTTCTCTTGCGCTCCTGATCGTAAACGCTTCGACGACTGCCAGTTCCGTCAAACTAGGTGAAGGTTCTGTCCTCAAAGACCTGAAAAGACAATCACACCGTAATCTTTGAGTTGCTCAAACAGAAGCCAACAAACTGGGACCTTTGCGTTAGAACCGAGCTAACCAAACCAAAACATGTGTGACTGTCCTGTACTTACAAACATTGCACTGGAGAGATCTGAGACAAACAAACCGCAATCTTCAAAGACTTCCTTGTTCCCAATGCAAAGAGACAAAATTAGCCTCTTTCATGTCCAATTTCTGTCAAATGGCCTCGGCCTTTGACGCCGTACCCAACAAACCGGGACGTTTTTGAGCTGGCCGAAGCAAAACAAAAATCTGCCTTTCACCAGGTGAACGTTCCGTCCTTAGATAAGCGATACCTTAGACAATTGATAAAAACCCACCGACGTAGTCACATTTTGCACTGCTTGCTTGCTTGAAGCAGCAAGATGCCTTTTTGCGCAATACTCACCAAAGCAGGACATTGCTGACATGGCCCCTCCACCAGCAGTCTGCTATGACCTATAAAAAAAAAAAAAAAAAAACTGTCTAACAGCCACAATTTCCTTTTTAGCAGAGAAGTGAGTCTCTGGAGTCAAATGTAACATCCAGGTCCAGTGTTTGTACCTTTCCCGTCTCCAATCGGCTTTCTTATTCCGCCCCTTCCCTCCCTCCTTGTCAGCGTAGCTCGTTATATAAATACACACGGCGTTGCAGTACGGAACCTTTCGGTCCAAAGGTCGAGTCGCGTTCGGCGTGGCCATCTCCGATTACCGATTGTGCGTCTCAGTCCCGGCGCTTGGAATCAGGCTAATGGGAAGAAGACGGTGCAGTGGTCTGTGTAAAGGAGGTGTAATTGCTTGTAAGGTCAGGTTGGACTGGAATGGATTAGTTCGAATGTGCCACAACCCCCCTGGGGGGGGGGGGGGGGGATGCGTGAGAAAACGCTTCTATGCACATGAATAGATGCTTACAAGCTAAACAAAGCTTTCTTAGTTGGGGCTCAGACGCGAAGTCGTCTTTGCTCGGAGATGGGGAGGAAGATAGAAGAAGTGACAAAGCAAAAAAAAATGAAGGTGGAGAGCCTGGTGCCGTAATTCGGTGTTGCTCTCTCCCGCATGACCGACCGGCTACGCTTATGTAATCGCCTTCGAGGATCATTTTGTGTACGCTGGGTAATTGGGCCTCAAAATGCATCCGTCCATTTTCTAAAACTCTTCTTGTCCTCATTAGGAGGACAAACCAGAGCCCAGCTCGGATTCGAATGTCAACATTTCAAATGTTCTCTTCATCTTAAGTGACGTTTTGGCTGGGATAGCTGCAAATGTTTGAATATCAAACAAACAGCTTTTGCACACTCTCTAGCGTCCGTCCGCTCTTCTCATTGATCAGGTTCTTCCGGGAGAAGGAACTGGACACCGGCATTGCGATCATTGGAGCGATACAAGATCTTGACAGATTGAGTATTGGGCCCAGTTTAGGTTTTTTAACCCCCCCCCCTCAACAGCCTGAGGTTAAACTAAATAATTAAAGCGGTACTAATGGCAAGGCAGAAAACGGCTGAAGTTTATTTTTATTGACTATTTTATTGACTATTAATGCAGCAATTTTTTGGGGGGTTAACCTTGCGTAGCAGAAGTATCTCGCCCCAGTGTTGCCTTTTCCCAGCAGCTGCGTCCCAAACAAATGCCTTGTGAGCTATGACATCATCACAAGCAGGGAGTGGAATGAGGAAAGCCCCCTTACGCCACCCTTCCCCCCAAAGCTGGCCTCCGCGGTTAACCATTTACCGGTCGGCGTTTGTTGACCCGCCACGCCAAAAAGCTGTAATGCTGGCTTGCCGGACATGTTTTCCCCCCTTCTGTTTCCTGCTATGGCGGAACCAAGGAGGGAGGGGCTCGACTTCCTGCCAGGCTGACTCGCGCTCCATATATGTCCTTGGGAGATTGGCTGTCACGCGGCTTCGGCGTCAGACTGGAAGCACTTTGGAGCGCTCACGCTGTCCATTTTAAGAGGAATTGGATCCGAGTGGATGCAGAAATTTAGCTCGGACATTTTGATAGATCTTGCCAGGCATTATTGTGCCCTGCGAACGTAGCCAAATCTTCTTTCACCTGTTCGGTAGTAGAACCAAAAACAGCAGTTTCTGAGCAAAAAGTAGAGCAAATTAGTTTTTTTTGTGGGGTTGTGTGTGTGAAGGAACATGTCAAGCAGACTTTGACTTTGTTTGCTTTTCTGACAGCTCAAACTATCAAACCCAAAGACTGATAACGGACTTTTGATAACAAAAGAATTTGACAGCTAAAAGAATTGATTGTGATTGTGCCTAGTCTTTTCTCCCAATGGCAACCTGGTCGACTCCCAGCCATTTGGAGCGCTGTCTTTTTAAATGTTGAGAGAGGAGTGTTGTGTTGCTAGCAACACACATCCTTCGGGGAGCTTGTGCTCAGAGGGGCAGAGGCTCTTTCTCCCATTGCGTTTCCCAGGACCGTCCGTAACGCAGGTCGGCAAAAAGCCGAAGAGGAAAAAAAGCAAACAAGCGACATCTGCTTTTGAGGAATGCGAGCCGCTCCAGCGACACGGGAGTCGCGCTTCCGTCCTGGAGAGACTCCGCCGCACCATGTTTCATTTGTTCAGCAGCAGGGTGTAAGTGTGCCTTTGTGTCGGGAGCTCATCCTGGGCGTGGGAATCTGCCGGGAGTTGTGCAAATTGTAGTCCGTGGAGGGATCTATGTCTTCACTTTTTAAAAGCTGTTTCATGTAGTAGTTTTGGGAAGAAGAGCAAACGGGCTGCATGACAGAGAGGAAAAAAAAAACCAAGAGCATGTGCGGGCATGACAGCAGAAAATATTCAACGCTGCAGGCAATGCTGAATGAGAGAGGCGGTCGCTTCCTGAATCAGACATGTTGATGATTCAAACCCAAATACTGAGTCTGGAATCGAGAGTTTGAGGTCCGTATTAATGTCTGGACAGCAGCCACTCTGTAGAAGGACAGTTAGCGCGATCCGGGAAACTTTGAAGACTCATGCGATTTGACTTGTGTGGAAACACACCAATGGGTTCGGGATTCAGTTCACTGACTCGAGTCTAACGTGACTTGACTCACATGGAAAGCAGACTCAAAGGATTTGGTTCACTGATGCGAATTAGCAGAATCACATGGTAACACTGCAAACTTTGACTCAATTGATTCGATTCACGTGAAAATGCAGCAGTGCATTCAAATGATTCGGTTCACTGAATCACACGGTAACGCTGCAGACTGATTGATTGAATCGACATTGAAACACCGCCGAATATTCAGTGGATTCGATGCAACGACTCACTTAGGGGAATCACATGGAAGAAACGATTCAGACTTGCGTGTTGACTCACACGATAAATGGCGGGTCTGTGTGCATATTATACGCATACATATGGAAAATATCGGAAAAATCACAACAGCCTGTTAGTTGAAGGGCAACGAGTCAATAGGTTATCAGCCAGCAGAGCACGTAGGTGTTTTGTCAACAACCCCAATAGCAGATGTCAGAACAGTGAATACATCGGGAGGCCAGAGGTCACACTAATGACTGCGCACTCAAAGCAGTGAACTGAGGTCAAGGGGCAAAGGTCGAGCTAATCACGGGCATCACACTGCGGCGTACCGGCGCTGGGTGTCATGGCAACAGTGAGGGATTGAAAGCAGCCTGCTGGCAAAAAAAGCATCACATATTAAATTTTCATCTGTTATATTGCAATAGCTAAATTTGTAACCAATAAGGATTCCGAACAGGCTACAAAATATTACTTGTGGCCAACAACACAGATGCAAACGGCGCATAATTGGCGTGTTTTTTTGTTGCACCAACTTGACTTTCAACTAGTAGGTACCAGAAAGCGCTTGCGTAACGGCACCATCAGCGCTCGAGGGTGCCGACGGACAGTTGCACGGCCAAAGCGATTGGAAAGACGACTGAAAGCGCTGCTTCTCACTTCTTGACCTGAATATTCAATCAGCCTTGTGGCAATGGACAAAGGCGGAGGAAAACACAAGAAGGGGGGGGCGGGAAAAGGAGGGCACCGAATTTCTTCCCACGCAGCAACACTCAAGGCGCAATACAAGCGGCCCATTTTTGATTTCCATCACTTTGTTGAGTTTTGTGCCGACTCCATTTAGCCGAGTGTACTTTAGTTTGCAAGACTTGATCAGCTGAATCGATAGTCTTTCCTTTGGTGGCCTCGCAGGATGCACAAATTTGCTTCTTCTTCTTCCCAAGGCTTCGCTAGATGCATTAGTCAAGCCCTCGCTCGCATCGCTGAGTTCTCCTCCAGCTCGACAATCACGTGGACGCTACTCATAATTTTTTTTTTTCCCCCAAGATACTTGAGTAAAGCGAGCAGGTTGCTGCCCAGACACTCTCGGGATCCATTACTCAGCTTGGCTTACACATAAGTGAGTTTCTATCGAGCACGGGGCAGAGGAAGCAGGCTAATGCTACTCCATCACTGGTAAAATACTGAAGTCCGGACGAGGATCTTGTTAGTCATCGTCGCTATGTTATGACTGGATTAGACGTCACCGGTACGGAAAGCCGTTTTTCATTTGACTGAACGATATTGTCCACTCTCTAAAAATCCCTCGATTAGTGATTAGGAAGTCGGGCACGGTTGACTGCTTCCCAGCTTCATTTTATTGACGTTGCTTGCTAGCAGGAAGCGTTTCTAACATTAATGCTAATCAACGTACTCATTTGATGGCGGCGATGCAGCAAGCGGCGTCCATTAGTTGATGATGATGGCGTCGAGGATGATGATGGCGCGGAAGGACTCGCTCCAGGCGTCCTTGCACTTTCCTCCCACGCACCGGCTAACTAGCGCGCGCGGCGCATATGCTAGCCCTCCCGCCGACTCTATTCCGAACTTGTTCTGACTCACTCGTTGTCCTCTTGTCTCTCTTCTTAGATCTCATCTGATGCCAAGGCTGAAGGAGTCTCGCTCCCATGAGTCACTGCTCAGTCCCAGCAGCGCTGTGGAAGCTCTGGACTTAAGCATGGAGGACGAGATCATCATCAAACCCGTGCACAGCAGCATCCTCGGGCAGGACTACTGCTTCGAGGTGAGGATCTCCGCTGTGCCATTGATTAAAAACAAACCGATTTGTTTTCATACTGGGCAGTACCGAATCGTGTTCCCTAGTGAGATATCGAAATAGCGCCTTTAGCTCAAACTGTTTGTGTGTAGCGTCGGTAATGCTAAGTTTGCCGAAGGAAAAAGGCCTCCACGCTAAGACTCGAGCGAGCGCACGGCGACCGGCGGAGGCTTTCTAAAGATTACATAAAGATTATAACGCTGAGAACACATTAAGCACTTTAAATCGTTTTTTATTTGGATTTTGGATTAGAGCGACGGTGATGTAACCAGCTCTCGGGGTGAGTGCAATCTGAAATGATTGTGCTTTTTTTTTAATGGCTGGTTGGAACTAAAGTGCAATGTGGGGGTAATCTGTTGCTTTGCCGGCGGTAGGATTTAACCTCTTGATAACCGACTTTAATTTGCAACATGCTGGGAAGAGGGCCGCTGCCTCTGATTAGCACCGCGAGTCACATGCGGCGGGCGGCGCATCACGCCTAGCGCACACAAGCGCTGCGAGCGGAGATCACGAGAGGGTGGCGAGCCGGGCGTGCATTGAAGAATTGATACGATTGGCAAAAGCAAATACACGAATGTGGTGCTGTAAAAAAAAGGTGAAAAGAACTCGCAGTTACCTCGTTAGCTAGGTGCTAATAAGCAAGCACAATCATGTAAGCGATGTGTTGACGTTGACGTTTGTCCCCCCACAGGTGACAACCTCCTCGGGGAGCAAGTGCTTTTCCTGCCGTTCGTCAGCCGAGAGGGACAAATGGATGGAGAACCTGAGGAGAGCCGTTCAGCCAAACAAGGTGAGGAAAGAGGAGGCCTCCATTTCCCGTCGATGGCCGCTGCAGAGACACAATTTCTCCCTACTTGAAATCTCGACATGAAAACTCTCAACTTTGCTTTATTGACGCACCGGCATCTTTGCTTTTCATCTGGCTAAGCTTCTTGAGATACATATGATCACCTGGTGATGGCCATCATATGGACAAAGATGCGGGTTCCTCAAGATGTGTCAGTACTTCTGACATAAAAAGGCTCTTAAAGCTATTTTTCCCCCGACTTCAAATGGCGGTATTAGCAGGTGCGCTAACGGTCCAGGATAGAGGTGACAGCGTAATTGCTTCATTTTTTTCCCCCCCAATTGAGCATCTTTTCTCAACCACTTTTGCCGTCACCGGTCCGCAGGACAACAGCCGGCGGGTGGAGAACATGCTGCGACTGTGGCTCATCGAGGCCAAGGACCTCCCCGCCAAGAAGAAATACTTCTGCGAGTTGTGCCTGGACGACGCGCTGTACGCCCGCACCACCTGCAAGCTCAAGACGGACAACGTCTTCTGGGGCGAGCACTTTGAGTTCAACAACCTGCCGGCGGTGCGTAACATCACGGCGCACCTCTACAAGGACACGGACAAGAAGAAAAAGAAGGACAAGAACAACTACGTGGGATTGGTCAGCATTCCCGTGGCCACGGTGAGCGGGCGGCAGTTTGTGGAGAAGTGGTACCCGGTCAGTACGCCCAACCCCGCCAAAGGCAAGGCGTCGGGACCCATGATCCGAATCAAGGCGCGCTACCAGAGCATGAACATCCTCCCCATGGAGATGTACAAGGAGTTCGCCGAGTACACCACCAACAACTACATGCTGCTCTGTTCCGTGCTCGAGCCCGGCATCAGCGTCAAGAACAAGGAAGAGATGGCTTGCGCCCTGGTTCATATTCTGCAGAGCACCGGCAAAGCCAAAGTAAGTCTGATTTTACTATGGATATCAGAGAAGCCCAAAGTCAAAGTCCTGAATGACCCGGCTGGGAAAGTTGCCACGGCCCAAAAGTCAGAGTCTAAAAATAGCTCCAAAAGTTTAAGTTGCCGACGTGTCCTACCCCATAATGTTGAGACCTTCAAAGTCAGAGTGCCCAAAGTCAGTACTCTGAAGTTATGGCCCAAGAGTGAAGTCTTTGATGTCCAGAACCGTCTCGGCTGGATGATTGGCCACACCGCGGACCGACATGGTCCAGCAAAAAATGCAAGCGATATGTTTCACCGGGGTCCCATGGAGAGACTACCGGCGCACATCAAGGTTAAACATTCTTGTAGCGACTGCGGTGAACTTTTCACCCCCGCAGCTGTAGACAAGAGACCAGACAGGAAGGTGATTTCCTCCGGCGTGCACTTTGGAGCGCAGACTAATCCCGTCTGCGCATCCCCCCGGAGCCCCTTGCGACATTCCAAGCTAACATGGGCGAGATGCGCTATGAAGTCTTCCTAAATCCGTTCCGGGTTTTTACCCGACTGGAATTGAAAATTGATCGACGCTAAAAGATGCAGTCGCCTTCGAGATGACGATTCGACTTGCGTGCGATCGTTTGCGAAAATGAGCACACCCCTCCCCATGGCGTTCTGACCACTGCTTTTGTCCAAGGAAATGAAGACGTGTGGCAGTTGCGCTCGGAGACCAAAATAACCGGTTGTCTTTTGCTGCCTCATCAGTTGCCGTCTCCTGATACCGCAGAGGAGCTTTTTGAAACTTTCTTTGACTTGATCACAGTTTGTCGGCTCGCTGAATGATGAGCGCTTAAGAAGCCGTGTCTATCTTTGGCTGATTGATGAGGGAGAAGTGGCCACAAAGAGAGAGCGAGCGAGCGAGAGACGTTTGCATCCTTAATTACTTTGCGTTAATTCCCTCCTTTCGTGCAGAGCTTTTGGAGTTCCTTCGCACGTCCCGGGGCGGCTTGAGTCGGAAGCAGTGGAAGGTTGCTTATCGTGTCTTTTTGACTTTGAAATGAGCTAATGTTAGCGTGCGTGTTTGCGCAGCAGAGTGGAGATTACCGAGTATAAAAATACGCAACCGGGCTAAACTAATGTTAGCATGAGTGTTATTTATGTCTGCTCAACAAGTACAGAGGAAGAGATCAAATTTAGAAAACATTTTTTTTTCCCTATGGTGTGTCACTTCTATTATTTGTCACTTTAAAAAAAGTTCAGCCATCAGTCATTGCCACGATGATGGCGTCTCAGCGGCGGCCATTTTAAGAGCATATATGACTAATTCATCCGAATGTCATTTGAGTTCTCTTGGCGAGTAAGCCAGCTCGTTCACAGAGAGCATCTCGGGACTCTATTCATTAGATGCCATCAGCCGTGTCTTCATACCACCCTCCTCCTCTTTTTTTTTTTTGAGACAATCTTGATGCCTGATGAGATGTGGCAGCGATACAAAGCGAGTTCCACTTGTGCTTATTAGCGCCCAAGTGAGCGAATGGATGGATGGAAGCTGCACTTTCCTTTCAAGCCAAAGTAAAAGAATTGCAGTTCCTGAGAGAAAACTTCAGACAGTTTGTTGATGACCATGGTGGCGGATCTTAGTGGTCTTACTTGTTTTCCTTTCAGGACTTCCTGACAGACCTGATGATGTCGGAAGTGGACCGCTGCGGGGAGAACGAGCACCTGATCTTCCGCGAGAACACGCTGGCCACCAAAGCCATCGAGGAGTACCTCAAACTGGTGGGCCAGAAGTACCTGCAGGATGCTCTTGGTGAGCAGCCATGGCTTTTCTGCCACTTTACGTCAATATTGGAGCTTGTACACAGCCGAGCTTTGTTTGTTTGTTGGTTCTGAGCGCCTCGTCCCAACGGGACGATTGGCCGGGAATACCGGAGCTGCCTTGTAAATTATGCAGTAGTTTGTTTCACTTCGGCGAAACCGTTGAAATCTTTGGAAAGCTTAAGATAAAAACAAAATGAACAAATTCAACTCACGTCCCGCTTTATTGTTTTTCTAGGCGAGTTCATAAAGGCTCTTTACGAGTCTGACGAAAACTGCGAGGTGGACCCGTCCAAGTGCTCGTCGGGGGACCTCCAGGAGCACCAGAGCAACCTGAAGATGTGCTGCGAGCTGGCCTTCTGCAAGATCATCAACTCGTACTGGTGAGCAGCTCAAGACAATCCCGGCAGGCCGGCCAGCCGCGCTAAAACATCTTTTGTGGTTCCGTGCCAGCGTGTTCCCGCGAGAGCTGAAAGAGGTGTTCGCGTCGTGGCGGCAGGATTGCGGCAACCGCGGCCGGCCGGACATCAGCGAGCGGCTGATCAGCGCCTCGCTCTTCCTGCGCTTCCTGTGCCCGGCCATCATGTCGCCTTCGCTTTTCAACCTGATGCAGGAATACCCCGACGACCGCACGGCGCGCACCCTCACGCTCATTGCCAAGGTCACGCAGAACCTGGCCAATTTTGCCAAGTGAGTGCTTCGCATCTGGCACGTCGGGGGAGAAAAAAAAAATGGCGTCAAAATGCACATTATGTATTCAAAACATCCCAATCACACATCTTTCTGCTAGCTGAATGCTAACACACCATGCAAAATGCCATAGGCAGGCTAACGAATAGCACTGTTTTTTTATTCTTTCCATTTTTATTTCACGTTTATTTTGATTATTACTTTGTTTTATCAACGGGTGCTCAGGTTCGGGAACAAGGAGGAGTACATGTCCTTCATGAATCAGTTCCTTGAGCATGAGTGGAGCAACATGCAGCGCTTCCTGCTGGAGATCTCCAACCCGGAGACCATCTCCAACACGGCGGGCTTCGAGGGCTACATCGACCTGGGCCGCGAGCTCTCCACGCTGCACTCCCTCCTCTCCGAGGTGGTCTCCCAGATGGACCAGGTACACCATGGGATCATCACATACGTTTCTGAAGGCAGCAGCATCCTCGTGAATTGTTTCGTGAGCCTTGTTAGACTCGACACAATTTATTATCCATCGGATGGCTTAATATTACTATTCATCCTTTTTATTTTTTGATTTGAAGAAGCTTCTGGTGGTTGATTTACCACAGCTGCTGAAAAAGTGGAATCACGCTCGCAATTCATCGGGAGCTTTATCGGGGCGTCCGTCAATAATTTATGACGGCGTTACATAAACAGCGCGGAAACACAGAGCAGTGCCAAAGGCCCGGGGAGGTCGCAATCGTGTTTTTTGGGGACATTCGCTTCGGTGGCAGATGGGGAGGCTGCTAATCATGAGATAAAGTCTTCCATCTGCTGGGGAAGAAGAAAAAAAAAATTGAATAATTCAGACATCAGTCAAGTCAGAGTGGCTTTGTATTTCTGCGCTCACTCGAGCGTTCCAACTCTGGAACCAGAAGCTACGTTTGATTTTCGGCCCCAAAATATCGATTTCGTATACGTGTGAAATATTGTCGTCAGCCAGGATGCGCCACGGATCTTAAGCTCGCCGTTTCCCGAGGGCAGGTAGACGTCAGTTTCAGTCAGATGGCGGCCATCGCGGCAGAACCCCAAGGCGAATTAATTAATCCGATCAGCTCTTAGCGTGGTATGAATCATAATAGTGAGGGAACATTTTTCCTCTTGAGTTCCCCTTTAAATATGCATTCACACAATTAATAGAGTTCAAACATGATGTGACATAAATCGGCCAGGATAAAGCGCAGATGGTTCAAACCAACCACCTTCATCTTTTCTGACGTTGCGCTGTTCATTGCTCAGAGGCCCCCTAGTGGTCGCAGGAAGTGAAGCGGGCGCTTGGTCAGCTTCTGCTCACGAGCGAACCAATGCTCTTTGCTTTCTTAAGAGCGCCACCTCCAAGCTTGGACCTCTGCCGAGGATTTTGAGGGAGGTGAGTGTGGCGCTGAGCAACCCGTCCAGCGTCCACGCAGCGCCCGCCGGGTCGCCGGAACAGACGAGCTCGTCGCCCGGCGAGGCCGGCTGCAGCATCTCCACGGGGCTGCAGAAGATGGTCATCGAAAACGACCTCACGGGGTAAAAAGCCGCTCGCGCTGTGATCGGATCGTTTCCGAGCTGGATGATGTTCATTTTGAACCCATAATGAATTGATGTTCTCAGATTGGTTGACTTCACGCGGCTGCCCTCCCCCACCCCTGAAAACAAGGACCTATTTTTCGTGACGAGAAGCTCGGGGATCCAGCCTTCCCCGGCACGCAGCTCCAGTTATTCGGAGACCAACGAACCGGATTTGGGCATGCCCAACAGCAGCAAGAGTCTGTCCATGGTGGACCTGCAAGACCCCCGCAGTCTGGAAGGCGGTCCAAGTTCCGGCCCCTCGGACGCTTTAGCCGAAATTCCGGTTTCAGCGGGAGGCTGGGCCGCCAGGGTGCCGCAGTGCAACGTCCCCGGAGGTCCCAACATGAGGCGGCCCGGCCAGACCCCGACCACCCCGAGTACGGAAAGCGCTCCGGGCCGACCCGCCCAGCTACTCGCCCCGCTGTCCTTCCAGAATCCGGTCTACCAGGTAACTTAAAATAATCATTCACGTGTCTGTCTCCTTACATCTTGATTATCATCTTCACATTTGTTCGTACCAGATGGCCACCTGCCTTCCGGTGTCCCCTCGGGGTCTTACCGACTCGGGCTCCGAGTGCCACAGCTCGGTCAGCTCCCACAGCAACAATGAGGACGGTCCGCCCGGCGGGAAACTCCCCTTCCTGAATCACGGCGGCGGGAGCAGCGGCGACGAATACGCCAGACGCTCGGGCGAGTTCACGCGCCGACAGCTATCCCTCACGGAGGCTCAGCACCAGCCCGCCGTCCCCCGGCAGAACAGCGCCGGGCCCCAGCGACGGATAGACCAGCCACCGCCCCCCCAGAATGTGACGCGGGGCCGCACGCCGCCCAGTCTGCTCAACAGCGGCCCCTACGCCCGGCCCGGCTCGGGCGGCGGCATCATGACCTCGTCGCCGGACTGGCCCATGGGCGGCGGCGCCCGTCTGCGCCAACAGTCGTCCTCGTCCAAGGGGGACAGTCCTGAGACCAAGCAGAGGGCGCATCACAAACAGGTACGCTGATCATTAAGTCGGTGGATAACTGAAATGAAGATGTTTCCTAAAAGTGGGCGGAGACCTCCGCTCATCTCATTTGCATGCTCTAACGAGTCTCGCTCACGTGCACACAAGGTGACGCGCCTCGCATGAGGGGAGCTAACAGCTGGCTTGGTATTCGTCTGTGCGTGCGTGTGTGTGAGTGAGTGAGTGACGTTGCAATGAGTGTTTTCGTATTTCTATCTGAGTCGGAGTTTTAGTTAGCAAAAAAATGTTGCAACGTATCCCGAGCCAGAACGGGGGCCCGCTGCGTTCCCACGTCCACTGTTGCCAAATTGTGTCCATTCCACCCGCTTTTTGTCTTCCAGATGTTCATTAGGAGCTTCTTTATGTTGTTCCTGTGCTTTTGTTTGCAACCCCCCCACCCCAAATCCACCTCCCAACCCTCACGTGCACTCCGCTCATGTGTGTGTGTGTGTGTGTTGGTTCCCACTAGGCCCCCTCCCCCGTGAACCCCAGTGCGCTGGACCGCACGGCAGCGTGGCTTTTGAATATGAATGTGCAGTATTTAGACCATGAGACCACGGAGCACGACTCACTGAGGCACAGAGAGGATCTGACGCAGGTGCAGAAGGTAACCTGCCCCACCTCCTTTCCACCTTCCCTCCACCCTCAATGCCCTCCCCACCACCACCACCACCACCACCTTCCTCTAAAAACAAAAATTCCCAAGTATTTTTTAATTTATGAAAAATGGATGATATTTCTGGATGTATATAAAATAATGAGCCACGATTTGAGGAAACGCAGTACAACGGTTTCTTGGCACGAGTGAACAAAGTGTGTTTGTGTGTGTGTCTTTTGTGTACATTTGCAAAGCAGCTTGTGTGTGCGTCTGCATTTTTGTCAGCCACAGCAAAAAAAACAAAACCGCACCATCTTTGCGCCACAAACTGCTTAGGATCGGTTCCTGGACCTTCAAGGTTTGAGAACCCCCAACAAGTATTTTGCTTTCCGATGTGGCAGTACCAGCAGGAGATCGCGCTGCTGCAGGAGAAGCTGCGGGCCTCCGTGCAGAAGCTGGAGGAGTACGAGGCCCGTCTCAAGGGTCAGGACGAGCAGGCCCAGAAAGTCCTGATGGAGTACCAAGCCCGGCTGGAGGAGTCCGAGGAGCGTCTGCGCCGGCAGCAGGACGACAAGGACCTTCAGATGAAGGGCATCATCAGCAGGTGGGTAGAACGGGAGAGTCGGCGAGCGGCGTTTTCCCTCCGCCGTCTTGACGTGCCTTTCGTCCAGGTTGATGTCGGTGGAGGAGGAGCTGAAGAAAGATCACTCGGACATGCAGGCGGTGGTGGACTCCAAACAGAAGATCATTGACGCACAGGTTGCTATGCTACAATTTCACATTCAGAAAGTCTTGATTTGGATTCCTGGTTGGATTCTAGCATTTTTTTTTGGTGTCTCCACCTAGGAGAAGCGCATCGCATCTCTGGACGCGGCCAACGCTCGTCTGATGAGCGCCCTGACGCAACTGAAGGAGCGCTACAGCACGCAGTCGCGCAACGGCATCTCGCCCACCAACCCCACCAAGCTGCAGATCACCGAGAACGGTGAGTTCCGCAACAGCAGCAACTGTTAGACGCCAAAACAAACTCAAACCGGGACCTACGAGAGAAACGCGGGAAGGGACGATCCGGACCCCGCACGAGGCGGACTTGGAAGGGTCAAGGTTCGCCGGATGGTCGCAGCTTGTACATACCCGTCTGAATGCGTACGTACAAAAAGACAATTTGACGACCGAGGGGACGAACCACTACGTCTTTTTTTTTTTTGTTGTTCGACGACTACTTAACACTCCAGTCGCTTGGCTAGCGTGTTAGCTTCAAGTTTGTAAAGAACCGACCGGGAGCTAAAAATGACCTCTCAGCCACACGGACTGAACTGGCAGTGCACTTTGTGAAAGCTTGGTACATGCAACGCCTTAAAGCTAAGATGGCAACTTTATTCCACAGCTCCCGATTTCTGCAAAAAACTTTAAAGAACCGAGGAGGAGAGACAAAAAAAAAGGCACAATTATATTCTGTGGATTTGTAAAGGATAGAGCTTGTACAAACGTATATGTAAGATGTAAGTAAATGAGATTTATGTGATACTATATTGATGCAATTTAATATAGATGTATGCATTTCTTTTTTCGGGGGCTTCTAGACTACACACACAAACACACACATGTGCGGGCGGCTATATTTGATAATGTCAAAGGTAAAAAGCAGACTTGTATTTAGGAGTTTTATTTTTATGCGTCTAAAAATGACTGACGAGAGCGCGCAGGTTTTCTTGCAGCAGCTGGATGTTGCGATGACGGACGGATGTGCTATACACTGGACTGGCCAGGCCACCGAGGAACGCACCGTTTCTTACCCGTCTGATATTTTCCGGTGCAAAAATGGGATTGGTTAAGGCAGAGTTTGCGCTTTGTTGAATATGGCCTGATTACCCTTAAAAGCGTACCACTAAACCTCCAAACCATACTGTAAACTTTTAGCTCCTCCTACCCAGTTTTATCCTTGACATGAGTAGAAAATCAAAAATGTGAAGTGGTTTTGTCGAATTTTCTTTCCGGGCTTGACCTGAAACATGTGTCCGACCAAATGAGTGAAATTGGATAATTGACCGCAGCGTGAAAGTGTAAAAACAAAAAAAACGTTGATGTTAATTTTAACAGTAATTTTTTTTTTGTTTTTTTTTAATCTCGCGCTCAATCTCTGCTGTATGGTCATCCTGGGTGTTGTAAATACAAACTAGCACCGCGAGCAGTGTGCTGCTATCGCTAGCCAAAACAAGACGGGCCCTTTTTTGTGTGTGTAAGTGTGTGGGGGGGGGGGGGGGGGGGTCACATTCTTGAGATTGAGATTGGCGAGCACAATCGTGGCTTTCTCATGGCTCAGAGGTCTATGCACTTTTACGTTAAGTGGCAAATGTAAGCTTTGTTTTTTTTATGTGTTAACTAAAGAAAAGGGAGCGCTAGGACTACGGTTGTTATTTGTAAAACATCAAAATACCGAGCTAAGAGACTATGCATCTTTTTACACCACCTTGTTTTTTTTTAACATCAGTTGAGCATGATGTGATTTCGCTAAAACTTTCAGATCCTCGTTCAAGACCATTTCTTTTTATTCAGGTGACTTTTTTCTCTTTTATCTGATCTTTTTCTACTTAGACAACATGACTGTAATGCCCAAGTAGGGGAACTATTTTTGAAACTCCTTAAAACAATATTTTTTTTAAATATTTTTGATGCCAGAGCTTAATAGGTGAATATAAGACATATTACTATGAAATGGATATTTTCAAACCACCTAATTCCACTTGCTCTCCTCAGGACTTTTTTTTTTTAACCACCTTAGATTTTTTTATTTGCCTAATATATCAAAAATATTTACGAATGAGTGACCAACAACTATTGCATTATCTAATTTATTCTTATTAACTGTAGATATTGCTACCATTCAAATCTTTTTCTTTTTTTAATGCACGTCCTGGCATTTTGGTGTGCCAAACATTTACATTTTTCGCTTGGTGGCCAAAAAGTTGCACAGTCTCTCATTCAAATATTAATTTAAAAAAAAATAAGAGTCCAAAAGTCGCAATGCTGTCTTAGATGCTGCTTTCATAGATGAAAGACACACTTTTTATTTCAAAATAGCCTCCACTATGCTAGGCTAGGCTACGCTAAGTTAACACGGCCAAGTTTACAGTCAGGAGAAGCTCGAAGATGAATCAGCTATAAATACAGCAAAATATGTTGTATGTTTTCTATGAACCTGTAGAAAATACTTTTTGTAAGTATGTTGAAAGTATTTGTTGAAATTAGTTCTTTATTAGGCTTTTTTTTATTTTTCGGGGGGTTGTCATTTTACTTTTTGGCGGCAAAACGTGACAAAACAATAATGTACAGAGAACCTTGTGTTGTCCAAATGTGGCCGTGCAACGTATGTACATTTGCAACAAGACCTATTATTAAAGTTTTATTTAGCTATATCAAGAACCAGTTGTGCCCCCTCTTTGCCTCAAAAAAAGCAACACAATATATTTAAAATGGCACCTTTTTTTTCTTATTCAAATCAGAAAAATGAATAAATATATATTAGTTGCGTTGAATCCAATATCAAGCCTCCCATGTGATGACCTCGATGCTTCCGATTGACGAGCAGAAATTCTATATGTTGTGAAACTAGGCGAGGTAGAAAGGCTACAAAACAAAGCTTGCCGTGCATACAAATCTTTATTTGGTCAAAGTTTATTCTCTGTTAGTGGTATCGACTTAATTTCCACTACAAACAAATCCAACAGCTGCCCCCTTTCAAATATCTTGGCATTCAAATAAAAAGTTAGCTCAATAAGCTCTATCTACTGTCCAATATTTTTCCCACCATTTTTTGTTTGTTTTTATTTTTTATAGACGCATGCATACATTTGTGTGCAAATGTGTCTTTGTGCAAAATCAGAGGTGACCGTATTAGAGAGCGCAGGGTAAACGTTTGTGCTCGAGGGCCACGTTTGGCTTTGACGTACGTCCTTTTTTCTAACAGTTGTCAAATGGCTGCAGCCAGTTTTGCCTCGTAACACAAATTCAGAAACGTTAAATGTTCATTGTATTCATTGTATTTACACAAATTCAAAACTTATTGAATAAACTCAATGAAAAAATAGAGAAATAATATTCTTAATGTAAGCTGCCCCGTCTGGCATGCGGCCCCAGGGCAAAGACAAGGGCGAGCAACGTCAGTTTTCCACGCGTGCCTCTCGCGAGCGAGCCTTGGCTCTGCGGCAGTCCTGGCTTGAGGCTCGGCGCGCCGGAGGTGCGGCCGCGGGTGAGGGCGGGGCCTGCCCAGGTTGCTGGAGGTGGGGCTTGGGCGCCCCCGCACCGCCACGGGACGCCGCCCGACCGCAACTCAAAGAGCGGCGCTCTTCGGGGCCCGACGTGGGTGACTCCAGCTGGGCCTCGCACAGATCCAAGAGGGACGCCGCTTGCTGTCGAGGTGTCTGCGTCTTGAACCTGCGGGCCGCCAGATACAAGAAGGCCTCCACAAAAGCCGGCAAGCCCATGCCTGGAAAACAAGGAGTGCACGGTATGCCTGTCACTTATGATTTGCGATATACGTTAACATTACGTGTCCTTCTTACCTGCTTCCCGAGAGTCGGGCAAAGATCCGGACCAGCGCCGCGCAATGTCAATATAGAGGATGTCAACCGATGCCATGGTGAAGTTGCTGCTACTTAGTTTACAGTTCCTGCAGGACACATAAGAGGACCATTTGTTATGTTTGGGCATTTATCAAAGAAAAAATATAGATGAAAAAGGCTGCACCTGATGAAGGTTCTGAAGGCGGTGGGTCCGAGGCGCATGTTCCCTTTCACGCCAAGGAAGCGGACAAAGAGGGCGGCGATGCGCTCCACCAGGCGCAGGTAGTTGAACTGCCGGCTGTACTTGGGGTACACCTGCTTCAGGCACAGCGACGGCACACCGTCGGGATGCTTCCTGACTTGGCCGTCGCCCGCCGCCTCCTCCCCGCCCGCCGACCGCCATCTTCGCAGCAAGAACAATTCAGATCCCCCAAAACATTTAATAAGAATGCATTTTGGGAGGTTTTGTGCATTTTTTAAAGAATGTCATTTTAAAGAGGGAAAAAAATGTCTACGTACGAGGACGCCCTCTTGAGTCGGGGGTCCATCAGGCGCAGGGTGTCCCTGATGACGGCCACTTTGACCTCCTCGTCCACCGGACTGGGAACGCATTCAAACACTCCCGGCGATACCTGCAACACAAACACAGGATGTGACGAAGAGCCGGCCGGGGAGGACGAGGGGCGCGCCTCGCGTACCTCCTGCTCGTGCTCGATGCGCATGCTGGGGTTGGCGTTGACCTCCAGAAGGATGGGCTTCAGGTTCTTCATCAGAAGGATATCAAAACCTAAGATCTGACAACATCAGAGTGTGGTTAGTATTTTTTGCATTTTTAACGTTGCATTTAAAATGAACCAAGTCAATTCACTCTTTGAGAACGTCTGAGAGGGAGAGGACCGGGAAGACCTTTTAGCGGTACAACACTGCCGCCTACTGGTGCTTAGTCGCAGTTGCGGTCTAGCGGGCTTTTCTGCAGCCATCTTTTTGACTTGAGTTTGTTTTTTTGCAGCAATGCGAATGGTTCACCTGGAAGCAGGAGGGCCCAGGCTTCCCGGGCGGGATGTCGGCCTGGTAGTAAACTTTGAGCTGAGGCACCACGGCGACGACGGTCTTGATGACCAGGGCGATGATGTCCGACCAGACCCTCTTTACGTCCACGCCCTTGGTGGCCAGCCGCCGTAGCACGCTGCTCAGCGTGCGCTTGCTGCCCGTGCTCTGGCTTTCCGAGTGCACAAAGTTGCCGCTGTGCACGTTGAGCGAGTAGTTGGTCAGGTGCATGAAGACCTGGCCCAGGTTCTTCTGGCTCGGCTCCTGGTGCACAACAGCGAGGCGTCCTTTCAGGTGAGCGTGAGCAGGTGGGGGCACTTTAGCTTTCATGCTTTTTTTTTTTGTACGTGTTCATTTTGTTGGCGGTCCTTCTCGTAATGTTATTCCAAATCAATGAATGACTGAACGGCATTCAAGTAGACTTGTGGGCATGCTAAAAGAATGGCGTTGAGTATGTTTGAAGCGCTTTGCTGCCATCTTGTGGCAACAATACGCAATTACAAAACTCCTTGGGCAAATTTATAAGGCGGCACACCTGGTAGGGCTCGGTGCAGAAGCGTGTCAGGCCCTCCTTGGCGATGTAAATCTCCAGCGGCTCCAGCGACTTGAGCAGCACGTAGAGGCGGATGTCGAACTTGAGCTTGTCCACCAGCAGCGGCTTGCCGATGTACTCCTGCACCACGGCCTGCCGGGCCTGAGCGCCCACCGCTAAGACCGGCGCCGGCTTCAGCTCGGCCGGGTCGCGGATGAGGTAGATGCCTTCGCCCTGAGAGCCGCTGTCGGGTTTGACGATGAAGGTGGGGTTGAAGGTGTCGTCGCACTCCTTCACCATGCGAAGCTGACCGTGGAGAACACCCCAAAAAATGAAATCCAGCACGACACCGACGGAAGTGCCTTTGGCGCTCACCTGCGCGGAGAACTGCTGGTACTCGTCGGGCAGGATCCAGGAGCGCGGGTAGAAGTCGTACTCCACGGGGAAGAGCTCCTCCATAATGCGCACGGCTCGACTCAGGTTGATCTTGCGTGACATTTCCAGCATTCCTGTGGCGCAGACAGGGTTAGGACGGACACGCATTCCGTCACAGGGCAAAAGAAAGTCTTTTCAGTACCTGGGAACTTGTTCACCTGGCCCGACGTGATGTTGTCACTGTCGTGGAAGGAGACGCCGTGCCAGTAGATGTCACATGGAGCTCGTCTTCCGCTGGGAATCTGCGGGTAGGCATTGGGGGTTAATTAGGACAGTCAAGCGCATAACTTGCATCCACACCAGAGCGGCAGGATTAGTGCCCGAGTTTGTTCTCTTGCAAGGATAAGCTTGCATTGAGCTGTGAAAGTGACACCATACAAAAGGTGCCATAAGACTCAGTTTAGGATTGGAATCAAAAAGAAAGTTTTGGACACAATCATGTAGCGGCAGCAACCAAGTGTCCGTTCATGTTGAGCATGAAAGGTTGCAGGAAAATCTACAAAAGAGAACCTTTGCTGTGACATGAGTAGTCGTCGGCCATTTTGTATTGATCTGACGTCGCCGCGAATTGTGCGCTTCCTGGCACTTATTAGATATCGTGCACTTGGCGGTGTCGTCCTGCTAGGCACGAGCCAGCTGGACTTGAGCATGAGGATGATCCCAGATGGAATTATAGAGGAGCATCCCATTAGTGAGTCAGCATGCAAGAGGAAGGGAGGCGGGTGGGGGGGGGATGGATGGAAAAATGTCAAGTGCCGTTTCACTCACGGCTTGAGTGATTCAAGGTGGAATTGCGTCACTGTGCTGTTTATATATAAAAGTATATATTTATAATTAACGATTGAACATTTGTTTTTCAGTGTGGCCTTAACAAACTACCTCCGTGACCATAAAAGGCGTTGCCGCTGCTGTCGTCATGCCAACAATTTGGCTCATTCACAGTTGCCTGAAAGAGGACTTAGACGATTGGATTAAAGTCAAGCTTATCATTTCCACTGTTGGAGAGAGAGTGCCATATGGCCCAAGAATCAGATGACACCAGCACGGTCCTGCCAGTGTTTGCACAATCCTGCAGATGGACTTGAGTTGGAAGGGAGCAGCGATAGGTAACTTGGGTCACAATCACAATGGCCGATCGGACTCAATTAGCAGCTTCGTGAATATTTAACAAGCAGTCGCAATCGGGTTGCAAGTAATCCCCAAGGTGTCAACACCTCTCATGCTAGAACGAGTGTCAACTTGACGACCACCTTTTCAGTTCAAAATGTCAAATTTCCACTCTTGAGTATACAAACCTCCTTCCACTTGAGCATCCTGATGCTGATCTTGACTCCCTCCAGGGAGGTTTTGGCTTTAGAAGTGTCCACTGTCACCAGCTTCCTCTTCTTGCCGTGTTTGTCTCCATCCTCCTGGGCGTGGATGCCAGTCGAATAGTTCCCGTTTGCCTCCCACTTGTCCCCCACCACTTTCCCGATGGCTCTGACGGTGACCCGATGCTGCTCACGCCCTCGTTGGTTGAGATTCTCCCCGATCTTCATCTCCTCCGTCCCCGGAGTCCGGCATTCTGGGGCGGGTACTGGGATGACGGGAACCCCGGAAGCATCAAGCAGTACCGGGGAGAGAGGCACCAAACACTCGTCCTCTTCCCCGCACTGTTCAACATCAAGTCGCTGCACCGTATCGCCATGGCAGTCGCTCATGATGCTCGACGCTGCGGGGCCGGGTGCAGCCGTAACATCAACACGTCCAGTAATCCGACACCAGCGGACCGTAACGTCTCCTGCATAGCTGTCTACTCCGGAGCGGTTGCAAATCAATTTTTTTGTGAGGGGGGGGGGGGGGGGGGGGGGGGGGGGAGGCTCAGCTCAGTGCCGACCACCGAGACATCTCGGGTTATGTAGCAACGCTAGCTAGCGCTAACCATTAAATGCATCAAGTTCCATACGTGACACCCGCTGCTGACACTAAACGGGACGGGTACCGAAAGGTTCGATCCGTCAGTGGAGGCCCTCACTACCCGGCTCCGACCCACACCGCGCCGCTATGAGGAGGAGCAGCAGCAGTGCAGCGGATCGTCGAGCAGCCGCTTCCAGTCCAGGAGCCGTCTGTTCGCGCGTGCGCGTGCGTAGGGGCAGTGTTGCATTCAGAGATCCTCGTTAATACCGTCACGACTCCCGTAGTTTGCCTGCGGACGTTTTCTCCAGTTCGCGTCATGCTGTCACAGAGCTCTAATAATGTTTCTATTAATATAACTATCTAATTATAGACATTTAAGCGTATATATAACTCTTTCAGGAGTTGTGCATCATTCAAACTCATTCAAACTCATTCCAGATGGTCCAAAGTAACTGTTGGTCTACTTCCCGATAGTATTTGAAGGCAATACTTGGGATGCCACATCTTTAATTTGGTATCCACCTTTTGCATGCGAATTTAACTGATTGACTAAATATTTCCCTTGCACAGCACAAACACTAATATCCAGTAAGTATTGCACAAACAAAATATACAAATCAATAAATATTAGGTGCATGTAATTCCCCTGACGTTGGCATGCGTCTCAAATATGCAATTTTGAGCTAAACTCCATCCTGGAGGATGATCATTTGCGCAAGCCTCCAAAACAATCTCAGCCTCAGATAATTTACTTAACCTTTTTTGACATTTGTGATTCATGCAAGCGAGAGACAGAGTGTAACAAGTTGAACGACATCTAACTTCATTATGCAATAGAAATTGATTTGGGATATGTTTGTCTCATTATTTTAGGTAGGTAGATAGAAACTTTTTATTCAGGTAAATAGGTGCTCTTAGGTACACCTGTACCAAGTAGTGAGCTAAAATACAAGCCTGCTTGAAGATAAAACCTTTCCATGCCATGTCAAAACTTAATTTACATATATTACAAGATACATTGTTTAGTATTTTAAATGGAGTTATTCAAATATTAAATAGCAGCCAACACCCGAATGGTGGTGGAAAAAACTGGCCATATTTGAAAGAGATCCTTTCGGCTGCAGCCAGGCGGCAGCCGCCTTTAAGGGGGCTTGTCCGCCCGCCAGTCGGTGGAGGGCGCGACATCGAGAACCACACGGCCGGTACTCGAGCTCGATAGACGGCCACTTGAAACATCACCCCCGCGGTGTTCTGCACCCGCGAGTTCGGATGCGTACTCTAAGCATTTGCTTCATTGTCATCCGGTAAGTTTTCGTTTTCGCCTCTGTGGGGTCTTTTTTTTAGTTTTCCAAACGTGGCATGCTAGCCGATGCTGGGGGTGTCAGTACAAAGGCTTTCTCAGCCGGAGAAAATGCCGGGGCTGCGGCAGCCGGGAGGCCCCGCTCCCGCCTTTCTACTCGCCGTCGTCCTCCCCCCACCATCACCACCTTCGGCGCCGGACTCGCGTATCCCACCGTAAAGTCGAACAATATGTGTTTTAACGACATTGACTACGCTTTTTGTCACTGGTTGACAACCGCAGTCTGCGCCGAGAAACATGGTAGCTGCGCGGCGTCTCGTAGCTGCACCTCGCCGAGCAGTCGAGCCCTCGACGCCGCTAGAGTATGACGAGGTGCTCGAGGGTTGCTCCGTGGCAAAACATCCGGGGTGGAGGACATGCAGCGCCATAAGACGCCGATCATACGTCGCCTGTTTAACTTTCTTTCACGTTTGGTGTAAAAACGGGGAGATTTTTTTCTCGTTTTTCACACGCTTTTCCACGTCAACTCGTTGGGCTCCTCGGGCGAGTCATAGCCGCTTGGTGCAGTTGGTTTCCGGCCGCTCTGCGGGGTAGAAGCCGCTCATGAAAATGCTTCAAACTCGGGCCCTCTCTCTGCCAGTTTTGCCTTTTTGCAATTCATTTGTCACCGAAGAAGATGTGAAAGTTTGAATCTCATGGTGTTTGTCTTTCTGACGACGTGAATGTGTTTTGCATGCCCCGGTCGCGGTGCTGCAACACCGGCCGCCTCCGGGCGGCTGCAGGGTGGATGAAACTCGCCGACTTCCATATTAGCATCCACTGCATGTCGTCTGGGGGCATGTAATGGAGGAACATTTAGCTCTGCTTTAAGCTATGTTTGACTATTTTGTTGAATTTCAATTAAAAAAGTTAAATACTGGTGGTGACAGGTGCATCTGTATTTTATATCTGTGAAATTCCAGAACATTCTTACTAAACAAACAGCATAGCAGTGCCCAAAACGACAGTTAAAACAGGATTTACATGAGCTAAAAAATTAGCAAACGCCTTTCAATAGCTAAAAAATATATTTAATAAGATGGCAACATGTTATTTTGCCCGACACTGCTCAAATTAGATTATGAAATGTCAATTCCTCGGTGTCATTTGCAATATGATATTGTCAACAATGCACAGTTTTATAATATCTATGTTTTGCAATATATATAAAGAGGTGAAAGACGATACAGGACTCTGTGGTAAACTGAGGACCCTCTCCACATTTTGGTTTAATTGCTTCTTGTCTTTGTTTTCTCCTCAGATTGAACAATGTGACACCAGAAGGAGGAAGCTGCACTCCCAATGGTCCACAATCTCCCCTCACTCGAGTAGAATGTACTTAATGAACGTGCCCACTGTCGCGGCGCCTCACACCGAGTGGAGAGCATGCGGACGCCCCGTAGGCTTTAGCATTCCCGTCTGCTTCAATGACTCGGACACGGAGTTGTCCACCGGGGGTTCTCCTATCGCAAACAAGGTCCAGATGATCATTGAGAGCCTGAGGAGCAGTCAGTCCTCACTCGATATGAGCGACCAGGTGGAGAGCAATGTGCTTCAGGGACAGGACGGGCCTCCCCAGGCCTGTAAGGCGGCGGTGGGCTCCCTCGTGGTAGCCAAGTCCAAAACAAAAAACTGTTCAACCGATGTAACTTTCAAGGACGGTGACCAGAGCAGCGATAGCGACGACTCTGTGGACAAAGGAATCGAGGAGGCCATCCTTGAATACCTGAAGGAAAAGGATGGCCACAAACGTAAGGCCGAACCTTTTGTCCCATCGTCCAGGCAAACCGTTCCTGAAATGAAATCGGAAGGCCAGGCCTTTTCCTTAATGAGAAGCCACCTTTCCAAAAGTGTCATCCAAGCCACACAGGCAACAGCGCCCGTGAAGAAGTACATTAAACACAAGGCCTCGCTTAACGAGGCAGCCGTCGGGAACTCCGAGTTGGCTCGCATCATGATACGAGATCAGATGACCAACAAGTCAAACAGTGTGGTACGGAACATCAAAGGGGGAGACGCTTCCGACGACTCCAGCGACGACGGCATCGAGGAGGCCATCCAGAGGTACCAGCTGGAGAGGACTGAGCAGCAGACCAGGGGGGACGCTTTCAAACCGCTCGCCTCCGTGGAAGAATCCGACTCCTCCAGCGACGACGGCATCGAGGAGGCCATTCGCAGCTATCAGCTCGAACAACTCCGCGATAAGAGCGTCCCCAAACCTCAAGACACGCTAGCGCCCAATGCCTCCGGGAGCGCAGGTCTTGACAAACTCAAAAGGAAAAATAAACCAGCGGAGAAGACAGCAAATTGGGTGCAGCCGCCGTTTCCGATTCTCTTGGACGACTCGCTCAATGTCAGCCAGAGAAGTGAAGGCAACGGTTTTCATCTGTTGAGAACAGAAAGCTTTACGGAGCAGCCGCTTCCGGTCCTTCCCAAAGCCAATACCACCGCCGAGCTGATGTGCGCCGAAGCGATACTGGACATCTCCAAAACGGTCATGCCGGAAGCCTTCGCGACCCATCTGGACATGGGCCCAAGTGGCTGCGCCCTCGCCGTCCCCGCGCCACTATCCACAACTCCGAAGCAGGACAGCGACGGAAGCTCGGTCGACAGCGACGATGGGATCGAGCAAGAGATTATGAAGTTTCTCGAGCAGAAGGCGCAAATGCTCCAACGTCCACCCGAAGAACCGTCGACGACGCAAGAAGTCACACAAAAGAAATCCCAGAGGTTGTCCTTAACAAAGAGGCGCAAATCCAAAGACGACAAAAGCTCCAGCGCGTCCTCCGTAGGTGCATCTACCAATCCTCTGAAGGCACAAAGCCCACCGGAGGCCTTGGAGAGATCGACGGAGAAAAGCGGAGACAAGAGCAGCTCGCTCGACAGCGACGAGGATCTCGATACGGCCATCAAAGCCCTTCTCAAGACCAAGAAGAAGTCCAAGAAGATGAGCAGGTCGGAGCGCGATTCCAGAAAACGCCCGACGGAAAAAGCCGAACAATCGCGAGCCGCCGCCAAAAAGGCAAAAGTGGATCATTTAGCCAAGCTTACCGTTCTGAAAAAGGGCCACAAAAGGAAAAGTGACTCGCCAAAGAGGACCGCTTTGCCAAATGCGTCGCCAATCATTAAGCGACGGACGAGCCGCGGCGAGAACGACGTTCGAGGTCATCCGCCCGCAACTGCTCTGCAGATAAAAGAAGATAGCAGCTCGGTAGATAGCGACGACAGCATCGAGCAGGAAATTCGAAAGTTCCTCGCAGAGAAGGCCGAGAAGGTCTCAGAAAGAACAAACGACGACGCGGAGGCGCCCAGGAACGGCACCGCGGATGGCGCCCCGCTGCCACGTGACCTCGAACGGGATGATCAGCTGGCTGAAATTCCGACACAAAGCGTCAATACGTCGGCTCCGCCCCAAGACAAAGCCGCGCCCTCCGCTCCGGACAGCCCGGCGGTCCTTGCGGTCACCCCGCAGTGGTCCTGCAACCCCAGAATTTCACCGTGGTCGGGCCGAGCTGAGCAAAAGCCAGTGACACCCGCGAGGGTCGACGACGGACAAACCGAAAAGGTCTCGGCTCTGGATCAGTCCATCAAGTGGCGCCAGAGTTTCGGACTCCCCATCGTCGACCCCAAAAATTTCAACCGAACGTCATTTCACATTAGCACGTCCGCAACGAGAGCTAGTCCGTCACCGGCGTCTTTAGGGAAGCCCAGCGAACTCAAGCCCCCCACGCCGGCCTCTCTCTGGTCCTCGGTCAAACGTTCGTGGTCCACAGACAGAACCCCGAGGGCCCCCGTGACGAGCGGCGCCCCAAAGCCCTTCGCCGCCGACGGTTCGTCCGGGCAACGTCCAGGCGCGGCCAGTACGGTGCACGTGCCGCGCGACAAGAGCGTGTTTGTCGAGCTGGAGTCGGGTCGGACCAACCACGTCCAGGTGCAGAGCAGGCAGAGCGATGAGGGAGAGGCCAGTTCAGTCCAGAGCAGAGCCCTTCCACTAGAGGGAGCTGATGAGAAGTTTATAGATGAGTCAGAAGGTGAGACTCCGGAGAAGAAGCAGAGCACTTTGTAAGTATCTTTTTTAGTCCCACACGGCGTCGTCATCTGTGTTCTTGATTTGCATTATTTAAGTTTTACCACCCAGGACTCTGGGGGAAGTTTGCCGATGACAACAACGGTGTGTGTTTTGTGCCATGAGATTACCAAAAGCAATACGGCCACATTTTGGTCATGCAAAAAAAAAAAAAATGGCGCCAGAGAATCTCCAAATGGATCCAATTTATTTTGAAATATAATCATGTTATTGCGACCGCTTGACGAGATGCTTTTGAAAACATTTCACCAGTTTCTTGGGGGAAAAAAAATAAATGTGCAACATTGTCTTGTTTACTCTGAGTTTAGGACAAAAGTCTTGGGTCACCACTAGCTCTGTTAGTCGCACGGTCAAAGAGTACCAATTGTCAATTAAAAGGCTGCCCAAATTTTATTTATATTAACCCCCCCCCCCACACACACACACACATTTTGATCCAGTTCAAGTGGCGGCCATTTTGTCACAAGACCCGACACCACTTAGTGACAACCCTGTGCTACGTTTTGACCCAAGACTTTTGTAGCAGTCGACCAATATTTGAAAGGCAAGGGAATACATATTGACTCGAGTGGGAAAAAAAAAAAGCTCGGGGAGACTTGACATGAAATCAACGGTGCCTTTGTAGCAGCATTAACCGCAGATTTGTAACCTTTCAATATACCCGACTTTCGGTATTTACGACCAACAATTGTTTATTTTAGACAACCGCAAAATTATTCACGTGCTAGGACGTACCCGTCTTTCTTGTCTTCTTTTGTTTGTTTGACAGTTGGCTTCATGTGGATTCCACACGATTTTTATGACATATTTGACTCTTCACAAACTTTGCTTTTCCAACTGCAAAACTGTTCATGTCAGCTTTTTTTTGTTTGTCACTCCAAGACACGATTAATCGACATCAGTTCCACGCAATTGGCGATTCCTTGATATTTCTGCTACTTTTGAGTTTCTCCTTTTTTTTTATGCTGACCGCATGCATTCACGTTCTACCAACATGCCCACATTTTCTTGTCAGACATTTTCTTTGTCACTTCAAGACACGATTAATCAACTGTCAAATCGTTTCCATACGGTCAACCGATTTCTTGACATATCTGATGTTTTGTTTTTTTTTTAACAAACTTTGGCCCTCTTTGACTCTTCCAAAACGTGCTTCACAAACTGTCAGTTGTACGCATTGCATTTCGCAAAAACTTGTGCTTCTTTGTAGCCGCTAGCCAAGATTCGCAAACTCTTGCATCCACGTTTTGCTTCTTAAGCCACTTTGTCTGTGGCATGATTTCAAGTCCCCTTTTTCAGCACTCTGTCCTTCAAAGGACTCATTGCAGCCCTCTTCACTGTCATTTTTCGTCTTTCTGACTTTTGTCCCCAGCAAAAAAACAAAAACAAGGCTATTTATTTTTGTTTATTAAAAAGAGAAATACTGAACATGCTGTGCATTGCCAGTCTTGTAAATATTTTGTATGAACTCTTTTTCTCCTATTTTCAGTATCCTTTGTGTTCAGTTTTAATGCTGTGTCTTTTATCTGTATAATAAAGAAAGCGCAATCTCAGCAACAAATTGGTTTTCTGTTCTGGGGTGGGAGGGAACGGGTCACTTTGACGTGCTGTGACTCGCCCATGCAGGTCCTTGTCGTACACCCTGGACCCCGGCATCGTCATTCGGCCGTGCATCGCGCTTTGCTCGGAAGAACGCAGTAGCATGTTCCGCAATAGATACAAGAACGAGGTATCCTTTTTTTATCCTTCTGTTGTGACATTGCAACAAAAGCTCCACCACAAATCTAAAAAAAAAGCAAATTTCTTTGTACCTGATAAAGTCTATCTTGAAAACTCACCTATTTGCAGACATGCAAGATGCCGAACGTCAAAAGAAAGTTGCAGTTTATTTCGGCACACAGGTAGGTCATGTGTGTACGTGTATGTGTGTTTTCATTGGTCCAAATCATATCATCTTTTTATAGGTAGATGGACGAGAAAGCGGAACGTGTTGTAACCTGTTAAACATGTTGAAAAAATGGTTGGTTTCAATTCTAGATCAATGTCACTGTTGCACATTTGTTGACTAGTGGGGGACAAAAGTTTTCTCTTGCCTCTGTTAACGTGAATGTTACCTCCCTGTTGCTGCCATTTGTTTGGCTGTTGTTGAATTGTTTGAGTTGTCTCTTGTTTACATTTATTGCTGTTATATGATGTGGTCAATGCTTGTGTCTTGACATTTTTCAGACTAATGTATACCTTATTGCACGTTATTGTATTATTAGAATATGACACATTTTTCTGATATGTTTGGGGGCTAATATCCAGATAGAACAAAAGTAATACTTTATTTTCAATTAATCTAAGAATCCATTTGTATTGATAGACAGCTAATATTCTGCTTTTGAGTGAATATGGTTCCCTGGGCACTATGACATAAAAGTTGATTAAAAAAAGTTTTACAATGGTTAAGTTATTTATTGAATTGTTAGAACGATTTAAGAACGCTTTAAAAAACAACGAGGTGCAATGTTGGACAAAAACCTGCCGGAGGCAACAGTGAGCCAACTATCCAAGGTTGACATACAAGAAGAAGACCGCAAAAAGACGCATGCGCACTGCACTGACCTTCCGTGCTACTATCAAGCATGGCTACTCGTGCATTAACTAGAGGTATGCTATTTATTAAAACTTTTAACATATATCACTATTTTTAACTTGTTTGTGTGTGCAAATTTGCATGGTTCGTCGTGAAGCGATGGTAAATCCGTGTGTCGGCTTGCTCGGTAGACAGCGTCACTTGTGTTATAACGCTGTCAAGTACTACGATGCCTAATTTGCAATTTATATTTTATTTCAGGGCTATGGAGGCTTCTACGTCATCACAATTGCAATTATTCCACTGCGGCGTCCATGAAATTACAACCGCAAAGCGACCAAGTCTCGGGTAAGCCTTTGACTAATTTCACGAGTTGTAATATTTATTTAGTACCTAATATCTATTTGTATATATTTAGTAGTACTGTGAAGGTTTGTGTAAACTGACATTACTGACAAGTGGAATTATATTAATATATCTGTTGTTTTTGTATTTTTTTACAACCCTAAATGTTTGTGTACTCTATAAACAAAGTTGTTTTTAATATTATTGCAGACGATATTATGAAGCTTCCCCTAGAGAAGCCAGATTTTTTCCGTGTCTCTGAGCTTTTCACAGTCAAAGACTTGTTTGATGCCAGAGTGCACCTTGGCCATAAAAAAGGATGCAGACACAGGTAAAGTCATGTCAATGGTTCTGCACAATTATTTGCAAAAACTTATATTTTATCATCTAAAAAAAAAAAATGCATACCAACATATGGTGAATTGCATGCTCGCAGGCTCATGGTCCCTTACCTGTATGGCTGCCGCTTGGAGCAGGACATTCTGGACTTGGACCAGACGGTGGAACACCTGCGCCTGGCTCTCAACTTTACGGCGCACGTGGCATACCGCGGCGGCGTGATCCTCTTCGTCAACCGCCGCCGCCAGTTCGGCCAGCTGGTGGAGAGCACAGCACGCGAGTGCGGCGAATATGCCCACACGCGCTATTGGCAGGGCGGCCTGCTCACCAACGCCCACGTGCAGTACGGGACCGGTGTACGCTTGCCCGACCTGCTCATCTTCCTGAGCACACTCAGCAGCGTGTTCCGCTCGCACGTGGGCCTGCGTGATGCTGCCAAGATGAACATCCCCACTGTAGGTGTGGTGGACTCCAACTGCAACCCCTGTCTTGTCACCTACCCGGTACCCGGCAACGACGACACGCCCGTCGCCATGGAGCTTTACTGCCGCCTTTTCAAGATGGCGATCCGGCGAGGTAAGGACAAGAGGAAGCAGATGGAGCTGCTCCATGGCCTGACAGTGCCCAACTCACCTGGCCCGTGACCCCATCCTGTTTATCTTGGATTAAACAAAAGACCCTCATCATCACTCGTTATTTTCACTGTATGTATGGTGTTGACTATTGAAAATAAATTCATTATCCATGCATTCTTTTTTTGTTTTTTTTTTGTTTTGTTTTGGATTATTCATAGATCCTGGAGGGCTGTTGTTGCCCTAATTTAAAGCACATGTTTAAAATTGCATTTGTATTGAAGGACATTTCAGAAAAGGAAATTATGGCATTTATTAAGTCTTTATTTCCACTGCTTATCCACTAAGTTGTAATTCAGTTTAGAAACTTTTTAAAATATATTTAATGAGTAATACATTTATTACTTTATTGAAAAGCAAACTACGGAAACTTTGGTCACTCCGAGCTGCCGTAGTTGCAGGCGGGATTTTTCACACGTTCCCCTTGTCAATCACAACTCATCAAGGGAAGCCGAGCAACAGGTGGGTAGACGTCGCCATGAAGTCCTCAAAATATATCAAATATCACGTTTTCATGCACGCGTTTCTCTTAAAAACTTCTCTATAAGTATCCAAAAATGTTTATCTTACATTTGTGCTTATACTGTACACGTATTGATACACGTTTGTAGTGTTTCCTTTGATCTCTCGAGCTAATGAGGCTAGTGCTAAAGTAGCATTATTATCCAGTTAAAATATAAACTATTTTTTTGGAGTGTTTTCTTTTTCTGCCAATATGTGATTATTTGACTTAAAAGTATGTAACTGTTGGAAATACAGTCCAATAGTTAAATACGGTTTAACTAGTTTGTCAGGTCGTTCAAGTCGAACGCAAGTAGTTGTCGTAAGGATTATAACTAAAATTCAAATCCTATTTAATGAATACAAGTCGATAATACAACAAAGGGAAGCTTATGCACCCCAGTTTTGATGAAAAATATAAAAATATTCATAATAAAGCAGAACCTTGAAATTTGATTACCAATTATAAAAACAGTACAGATTTAATGAGCTAGGGATAGTTATTCATATTAACATCGAATGCCCTTTTTAAATATAAAAAAAACCTCTGACTCATTTTAATTAGTAATGAGAGGGTACTATAATCAAAAGTAATATCTTTAATTGACCTTTAATGACAGCAACATTGTAAATGAAGTAAAACATGAAATCAAACCATTTTTAAATACAAACAATAAAAAGACAAACCATTTGTTTTCTTGTGTTGACAGTGTTGTGGGCCCAGCAGTGAAGACAGTAAGTACACAGCAATTTATATTATTACTCTGCCCACTGAGACGCAACTTGGGCTCCAATGCCTTTGTGTGTGCATTTGATGGGGCAAAAAGCATAAAAAAAGTGACTCACGATTGCCCAACGTCATCCTTCATTGGACTTTGGGTTTGGAACCGAGCCACACATTCAAACACACTTTTATGTTTGTCATTGTTTTTGCCACACTTTGTCTTTTATCTTCACAGATGCTACGACGGCAACTTATTTTCTCTCAAAGCGTTCAATGATAATTTTGAAATCTCCTACGTCAACTCCATCATGTAGTTGTGTTGGGAGGACCTTTTACAGAATACCAACACAGCAAATATATCAGCTTTGCCTGTATTGCACTCCGTGTGGAATGCTCAAATTGATACCAGGGAAAAAGACAAAGGTAATTGCAACATCATCAAATCAATACAGAAGTAACACTGCTAATTAAACTGCAAAAATATCTGTATCAACAATGTCTCGTTAAAGAAATATTGACAGTGTGGGCAGATCCCAAAATCAATTTCCAGCATATTTTGATCATTTCACTTTTTTAAAAACGAATGCAGTGACACCGACACGGATAACGTTCGTTTGTTGGCCCTCAGAGGACTTAAAAATAAACACTGAAAAGTATCAAGTCAAGTTTTTAATCACAGCTGATTGTCACCAACTCTGCTCACTCTTCAATGTATTTTTCATTTTGCAGTGGAACCTCTAAATATTCAATGTCCGCTTTTTCATCCGGAGCAAAGGCGCTTGGCATCATCTCCAAAGGTAATACTTTTATTGTATTATTATATTATAAAACATTAATCTGAATAGACATGTCATTTTAATAGTACTAGTATTTTCTTATTATTTTAATATGATAATTTAGTATACAAAACACTGTTAATATGACAGTGTGAAAACAAGTAAAAACTCTTTTTTTCCATTCATTGTCTCATAAGTTAGTTAGGGTTAAAACATTCAAAACAATCAAATGTGTTAACTGTGTAGCCATTCATACAACTGAAAAAGCTTTATGTTCAGCTAAACTGTAAATTGCGACAAGCTTATATCATATCTTCAATATTGTCAATTTTGTGTGCTGTTATGCTGGGAGATGTTTCATTTACAGTACGTGCTTTGACACACGAACAGTTCGGAACGTTTTAGAGGTTCCACAATACAAAACTGGTAGTGGGCGAGTTACATTTGTCCATTTTGTTTTGCAATACTTTCCCTTTGGACACTATTTACAGGTTACTTTAGTCTTACATGATGATACAAGTATCAAGTCTTGGTTTACTACAATCCCAAATTGCAAGCCAACAAAGGGCGCATTGTTGTAGTTCAGGAGTACTGCGTGTTGGAGATTTTCTTCCACAGCAGGGTCTTAAGATTGTTGAGGACCAGCGAATGGTGCACTTCCATCTGGCTCGCCAGCCCGGTGAGGGTGACACAGGTGCGCAGCTGACGCTCCAGGTCCCCCTGCAGTTCAGGCGGCGCCCCGTAAAGCAGGAAATCCTGGAGCAGGGCGCATACCTTGGCCAGGTTGGGCTGGACCACTTCGGCGTTGCAACGCTTAGCCAGCCGGTCGCAGGTGGCCGTGCAGTCGCGGCCGTACGTGCAGTCGGCGTTGGTCTCGCAGCGCCGTCCCTTCAGGTGGGCCCGCACCGCCGCCTCAGAGGCCACGGCGCGCAAGTCGGCTATCTTGCAGTCGTACTTAGCGTTGTAGCCCACGTGACGCGGGCTGGCGTCGCAGATCAGGAAGCTGCCGTAGGGCCCGTGGAAGACCTCCTCCACAAATTCCAGCAGGCCGATAGTGATGCGCGCCCGCCGAGGCCAGGCCGGGGCCAGCCAGTGGTTCAGCCCGGATACCAGAGCCCCCGGCACCAGAGCCTGCAGGTAGGGCGGCACCTCCACCTTGTAGAGGGAGGTGTGGCCCAGTGGCTCAGTCACATAGAGGTCCCCGCAGAAGCCCAGCAGTTTTGGGGTGTGCTCCTTCTCCTGGAGGGCCACCATCAGGAGGAACTCGTTGACACGGAGGAGGGCCCAGATGGACTTGGCCTCCGCCAGAGACAGTTTGCCATCCTGGTTGATGTCCGCCAGTGAAAGGATTCTGTCCACCAGGGCGCTCAAGGATGGCTGCTCCCCGAAATTTTCCTGCAGAAGATCATTTAGGGTTAGGTGTTATCGGGCATGATCTCACTACACCCTGCCCGTGATGGCCAGAATGAAACCACAGAAGCCGGAAGACCAGCAAGACAGGCTGACGCCAGAAGTTCATTATGCTGTTCTCCCGCCTCCGGAGGAAACATCAGAGCCGTAACAGGGGCAGGACGGACGACCATCCACCTTGAGGAAGTGGTGCAACATCTCCTTAAACTCATCCATGGAGGTTCCACGTGTGGGTTTATCGAACAGGCTCCTTTTCGGACGGGTCGCTGAATCGGGACCGCCGTCGGACTCCTCGATGCCGCACTTGATCACCACTGGCCTCTCCTTCCAATGGCCAGCGTACACCTGCAAGGGCGATGATTTCAAATATCTTCCTGAACCACGGAATGTTTTTTTGATGACTGTCCATACTGCTACTTAAGCACGGAGCACCTGATGTTTTGAGGAGGTGGACATGCAGTGGCCAAGCGTCAGCGTTTTCTGTTCACACAGAGCCTTGCAGGATGACCCGGAGATGACGCCTCTGCTGTAGTGGTCACACTGACACAGGAAACAGGAAGTCAGCCACGGGAAACAGACAAGGCGGGGGTGAGCGAGGACATGGCCTCCTAAGTGTTTTGGGTCTCTGGTGGAAGGAATTAGTATCTATTTTTACAGGCTAGTCCAGCCCTAGGGAGATTCCCCGACGGACTTAGTCAAGTTAGTAGTATTGTTGACTTACGATGACGGCCTGGCAGACGTGTCCGCGGCACAACTCCGAGTAGGAAGCGTACTGCATGTAGAGCACCCAACTGGCCACCAGAACGCCCAACCAAACCAAGAGTAGGTACTTCACCTTGACAGAAGGCAGAAGGATTTGTTTTGTAAGAAGATAGAATATTCTACACATTCCAAGTTTTTACTTTATCGTATTTCTATACTTTCAGAATTTGTTACATGTTGCCATTTTGAATTTTACATTTATTTTTGTATGAATATTCAGAGTGAAATTTCCAATGACATACATATAGTTTTAACTTTGATCTCATATACAATTTAAATGTATTTTTGTTTACTTTTAATTATTTTTTTATCAGAGCCTACATGTCAACATTGATCTCAAATGCAATTTTAATCCACTTTTGTTTACGTTCAATTATAGTTATTTTTTATTATAGCCTACATGTCACATTGTAACAGTGACTATTAGCGATGATAAATGTTTAAATTCATAAGAGATGCTGAGGCATGCAAAACCGAAACTTGCTGCAGTGACTTTGGTGCAGTGACGGATTGATCGATTAATCGGTCGTGATAGCGCACGTACATACTGAATGAGGTGCACGGGCAGGTGTACCTGCAGGCCTTTCGATAGAGGGCAGAAGAGCAGCAGATGAATGAGCCTCCGCAAAGCTCGGGCCATGTTGCTTGAGAACCGGGTCGCCCCCCCTCTCTCCCTCCCCTCCGCCTTTCTTTGCGATCCGATTATCACGTCCTCTGTCCGGACGCAGCCTCGACACCGCAACGGGGGCGGCGCATGTCTAGCAAGCCGCGCTGCATCTTATCCATGCAGCGACACCGTAACCTTGAGCGCTGCAGCGCGTTGCAAGAAGAAGCAATCGCGTCCCTCCTTTCCTTTCCGTCTGAGTTACACACTTCCGCCGCTATCATGACAGATGACGGGGTAAATGACGGAAAGCATTTTACAGACGTTTTCAAAATAAAAATGCCGGTGCGTTTTTCTACCTCCTTCCCCGGATGAGTTCCCCCCCAACCCGTTCCCTCCGCCCCCATAGTCGGCCTTTTAAAGGAGACGCGCCTCTATTTTATTATTGCAAAGCAAATCCCGTTTTGATAACCTAATTCTATGTAAATCTGTCGGAGAGATTTTTATAATTCATTAATTTATCATTTTAATTTTATAATTAAAAAATATCAATACCATATATTTATTTTCCATTTTGATTATAGTGTCAAGTATTAATTTGTTTTAAATGCAAGGTGTATCTACTTGAATTTATTGTATCCAATTTACACGAGAGTAGTTCTCATAAACTCATGATACATATATTTCTTTCCATTGATTTGTTTCCCTAATGCTCAAGCCTTTTGAGGTGGCGCCAATTACTTGTGAGATTTTTCCAGTCCCGGCAGGGCAAGCAGTGTTCTTGAATAGTGAGAGAAAACTTTCAGTTACGCTTCCTACTAAGTTGAAGTCTGGGCCACTCAATGAAAGTTTAAACGTTTTGTGCTTTCTGAGGCATTTTCAGAATTTCCCTCTGCGTACTTCTTGCTGGTTTTACCCAATGTGACTTTTGTAAGTCTTGCTGTGGAAATTTGCTCATGGTATACCTGGAACTGTACAAGGATTAATTATGCCATCATGGTGGACCCCAAAGGGGGCTTGGTCTTTTCTGGGCTGGCTGTGTCACAGAGCCTCTGATGTCAGACAACAGAAAAATGACCGCAGTCCTGTGATGTCACAAAGCCGGATCAATCCCCCTGGTGACCCCTGGGTTTGTTTGGGTAGTGTATGGTTTCTTTTTCCTGTGCAAGATGCCGCTTCTTTTCTTGGGTTTTGCCCTGGGAGCCGTGGCCACAAAAACCCTGAGGACTGTCGTGGGGGGTCCACCTTCTGGTACGAAAACCACACTCACCACACCCGCAAAGGTTAAACCCTGGGCTGTTCTAAAACATGCCGCCGTTTTACCAAACCCAACAGTTCGAGCGGGACGGCTGATCCCGTGGGAGGACGAGCCCATGGAAAGGACGGCGCGGCAGAAAAAGAGCCCGCTCAAGAAGATCTGCCGCTTCGCAAACTACTACAACAACTGCTGGATGAACTCCACGCTGCAAGCGACGCTAAACCTCAACGTGGTGCGGAAAAAGCTACCGAATCGTATACTTCAGTTTGTGAAGTTGCTCGCGAACATGCCGGCGTTCGCTTGCCTCTATCTGAGCGCCCTGGAGAACCCGGGCGTGAGCTTCACGTCGGCGGAGCTCTGCGTGGCGCTGGCCGAGCTCTGCGACTGCGTCCCGGCGCTTTTGTTGTACGAGAACAACGATTCCGTGGATCTGCTGGTGCCGCTGTTGTCGTGGTTCGACCAGTGTGGGATCCGCACAAGTATCAAGGTGCGCAACGTCAGCTGGTGTCCGCATTGCCACCACACCACCTCGTCCATCTCCAACTTGGGCAACATCGTCACGTTGCCCAGACCGCGCAATGGCGAGACGTTGCTGTCTTTGATGAAACGCGCCACGAGCGGGCGACGGAGCCGGTGCAAAGCGTGCGGGCACAAAACGATGCAAAAGCAGTTCTGGCCCCATTCGGACATTTTGACCTTTTTCGTCAACCGGATCGTCGGCGACGGCTACGTGAGTCACGACCACGTCTACTCGCCGGAGCTGCTAGAGATGAACGTGAACGAGAAGACCAAGCAAACGTACCGCCTGGCCTCTGTCATCTGCCATGATGGCGTGGACCGTCACAGCGGACACTTTTGGTCCTACCTCTTTTCTGACAACGTTATTATTGAGGCTAATGATACTGACCTGTCCTACACGGATCAGGGTCCGCCTGAGAAGGTCTACAATAATGGTACAACTTATCTCTATGAAATGCCATAAGATAAAATACACAACAGTACCATGTATCGCTAAAAAAAATGTGCTACCAAATAAGGGGTACAAGATCAGTACTTGGGTTGGTACTGGGTTTAGTCAGCACTATTGTTTGGTCTGGAGGCAAAACCGAAATTGTGCCAGTGGCACCAAGTGTCGAAAATGTCCTGAGGCCCACCGCCAACATGAACCAGGTTGCGTCCGAAACTAGCTAGCAGCTGTTTTGTTTACAAGCGAGACTGGCGAGTCACTAGACAGCCACCAACGTGCTCTGTAAAGTACTTTGTTTCAATAAAGTGGTTTTTGACTTTGTTGTTGCTGTCGAGTTTTGCCAAAAGTGAATGCCATCATTTCTGCCCGTTTGTTTGGTACTCCAAAACCTGGGAATGCATTTCATGACGGTGTAAATTGTAATAACTCATCAAACTCACATCTGTCCACAGTTTTCTGACTGAACATAGGTCCTTAGAGTCCGAAAGTAGCTTACAGGTACTTTTTACTGGTTTTTGTTTACACGCAAGACCGGTAAAGTACCTGCTAGTATCTACCTAAGCAAACCTTTCACACTTGTTCTTTTTTGAATCTTCTCACCCAGAGTGACGGTACTGACCCAATGTTCGTACCTCAGTTTTTGCCATTTGTCTGGCTCTACTCGACCGACTTCCAAAACCCAAAAATGCATGTCAATGCATCAGAACTTGGATGAAAGAAGGACCTGGCCCCACCTGGTAATTACAAACCTTTTTCATTTTACAATTGTTAAGCTATGTCTTTTGACCCACATGTAAAGAAAGCCCAAAACAGTATATATTTGGCCCGCAGAGGGCAGCAGAGATCTGCTGGGTTATTTTGAATGTGTTTTTCCAAGGACGCTTGATTCAACACGATTCCTAATTACACCTAACATATGACTCGTTTATGAATAATCAACGGATAATTTCAAGTATGAAAAATGTAGCAAATTCACGATAGCAACTCATTTAAGCCCTTAGGCCTAAGCCTTGATACTCAGTGATTTCAATGTTTTTCCATCTGGTTCATGCTTAATGTTTGCAAATGAAGCACTTTTGTGTTTTAGCCTGGAGTTCACCAGCATTGAATTTTAAAAGCTACCACTCACCATCGCATCTGTTTAGTATTTTTAATACCCCCCCCCCCCCTCCACACACACACACACACTTGATCACTCTAATGGACAAGACTAAATATGTAGATCATGTTTATTTTATACAAAAAATAACCTTCTAAGCAGTCAGCAAAAAATACGTATTTACATTGATGCACACCCTTCAAGAAATATAATCAGCACCAACTTGTGGCATCCTATGGCTGCTACGGGGATTTGGTGCTCTCCAATGGCAAGGTAGGTTTGAGAAAGTACAAAAACGTGATAACAATTGACAATATTATCGAATAACGGAGGATATTTTCCGAATAACAACTCTGAAAATTGTCCAATAGTCAGGCGCCTTCATCCACATGAGACCTCGGTGTCATTATGAGCTCCCCGTAGACCTTGCCATGCATCGGCGTCATTGAGGGGAAAATGAAAGTTTGAGGAGTTTCTTTGAGGAAATGCATGAGCCGAGTTGTTGTTGAGGTTTTCGTTCATCCACTGAGTTCTGGTGACTTTTTGACCAGGATGCCCCCTGCGGACTGTGCGGTGGAAATTGGAGTGAAAGGTTGTCCATAAAATATGCATGTAACAGCAGGCGCTGCTGGCGTTGTGCGTGCGTGCGCGTGAATGTGTACGTGTGTGTGTATGCTGCATCAAGGGAAATGTGCAGAGGCCTAAATCTGGTGAAAAAAAAAGATTTATGCAAGGGAATAATGAAGCAGCCGTAACGATGCAAATGAATATGCAAAATATGTCAAGTGCTATTTTGCACGATGAGCATATATCTTAATTGAGCGAATCATATCGGCGTCGGAATGAATCATGTCGTCATTGATGCAAATCGTATCAGAATCGTAATGAGTCGTATCGTTGTCGCCGTGAATCATACTTGAGTTAGATTGAATCGCGATTGTATTGTCATGGGAGCGTAACATATATTTGCCGTCGTTTGAAATTCTATTTGTATTGCGATGGACCATAATCGTAATCATAATCAGATCAATAAAGTAAGTATGATGCCGATGTTCTCTCTCACTGCATCCTCCACATTGCCTCCAGCATCTCAACAACAAAACAAAACAAAAAAAGGAAGGACAGTGGCTCACTTTTTTGTAGGGAAAACACAAAAATAAGGCTGTGAAAAGTTTGCCTGTAGCCCCGCAGCAAAATAAAAACAAAATCAATCCAGCTGCCACAACGGCCGGGAATATTACTAGTGAGAGTTCGGCTCCAGGTTGCTTCGACCTTTTTTTTTTTTTGAGAGGATGCATCTATTTAGAGCCCAGCTTCGATCTTTCAAAAGGTAACAAATTGTCTTTTTTTTTCCTTGTGTGATCAAAAATACACCTTGGAATGGTTGAATAGTAATTTAGCAGACTGTTTCTGCACTGCCTACCCCCACTTATTCCTGGTTGCTAGGAGACAAAACTGTAGTGCTTAAAGGTTCCCAGTTCTACTTTTTATCATTTTTTTTAACGGCTAGTGTGGATTTAAAAAAAAAAAAAATGTTTTGCGCCGGTTGACCAAATAAAAAATATTCTTTCGGCTGCTTCTGGGAGCTAGCTTGCTAAGCTGACGACATCAACATCCATCATTGGGGAGTAAAATCTTCATCTCTCGGGAGGTCCATAGCCGCCTCGGTGGTGTTTTGGGCTCGGTCATCGGGGACAAAAAAGTCTGGCAGTGATCCAGTGGCCTTTTTTTTTTCATCACATTTGACAAGATGAATTGGGACTTGGGGAACAAGCTCAGGTGTCCTTTTAAATCCCCAGAGATTTGGAGAACAAATTTGTAGGTGAAGGGGGAAAAAAAAGAACTCGACTAGCAGCTCGACTATCTGGCACGTTTTTGTAAACATCGAAGACCATTTCAATTCCGTTATGATCCTAATCCTTTTAGATATGTATATCTTGTGACAAAATCACAAAGTAAGCAAGACTGACTCCGCTGTTGTAAAAGAGCTTTTCCGTGTTAGCAGCCGTGTCAGCGTCGGTGGACTCTGCTGACATTTTGTCTCACATGGCAAAGTAAACTAAATGCGACGAGAGGCACGACAAGGCCGGGTGATTCCGTGCGTCTTCAACATCACCGCAGGCTAAATTATGGATGCTACTAATGCAGCCTCTGCTCACGTCGCTTTGCTTTTGCGCTAACCAGCAGCGGTTCATGTCGAGTTTGATCTTTGCTTACGTGTTGGCCAAAACGGAGGTGGGGCTGTCAAAGATGCTTTACCAATTTAGCTGTCGCCAGTGGTGGAAAGTAACGAGGTGTACATTCATAATGTAACTAACTAGCTAGCTAGCTAGCGAGGTGTCTCAATAGCTAGCGATCTAGCTAACTATAGGATTTGTTTTACTATTTTACACTTTATTATTTCGTCTTTAACATAATGTATCGTTATCTTAATCAATTTATAATTAAAACCATTATTATTATTCTCCCCAGTTTTATTTTTTTAGCTAAAGTAAATGTCAGCGTCAGCCTGTTACCACAGTCGGCCCGATTGATATTCTCTGGAACCCAAAATAGTCGATTTTAGACCGTTGGGTCTCTTTATTAAAACATAGTTACACGTTTTCGCAGCCCCTGTGCTGTCGACGCTCGTGAGCACCAGCAAACTGCGGTCATAAAAACAGTAATGTATTATTCAGAGCTTATGCAAATAGTAGACAAGCTGCGACGGAGTTTGTTGATCAAGAAGAGAGCACGGCCAGACAATTTCCCCGGCAAAGCTTGGAGCCACACGTGCACTTTATTTTTTTATGACCATAGCACAACTGTTTATCTTCAAACGCAATTAAACCACTTTTCAGTGAGAGCTACTGCAAATATGCTCGTAAGGCGTCGATTGCGGCCTGATTAAAAAACCAAAAAGGTTTCAAGTCGTTTCTTCTCGCTGGCATCCGAATGAGTATGAGTGGAGTTACCGGCCAACCGTCGTGGCGCCAAAGCTAAAAATAAAACTGAACTGGACGAGCATAACAAAGATCATGACGCTGCCAAGACACAAACTCTCTTAGTGAACAGGTAAAACTTTTACAAACTCTCTTAGTGAACAGGTAAAACTTTTAGAAGCGCAACAACAAAAAGAACAATCATGCATAAGGATACATAGGGACTTGAAAAAATATCTAAATGTGATTGAAATTTAACTCCAAAATTTTATTGGGCTGATCAAAAATATCTCAATAAAACAAAACCCCAAACTTTTCTGTAATAAAATACATCTTTTTGTTTTTTAAAACTTAAATTTCTGTCTCTGTTATATATTGGGCATGTTACCCTAGCTAGCCAACAGCTAGCACAGTGGGGTGTCAAAAATATATTTTTTCCCTCTAGGACTTTTTTTTTTTCCCAGATAGAAAAATATGTATTTAATAAATAAATTCAGTATCCGTTATAAGTACTTTCATAGATGAGGTTTACAAACCCGTGTGCAAGCACACTCTCAAAGCTCATTATCTCTTCGGAGTTGTCCCATTTTCACGTCTCCAGCAGTAGCAACAAGAGACGAAGAAGCAAAAAAATGAAAACCCTTTGTGAAGTCTCTCCTGAAGAAGGAAAAAAGGAGGCTGGCGGGATTGTGACCCAGATTTATTTCTTCATTGTCGTAAGGCACTAATTCGCCTTCTCGCGCGCGCCGCCAGCATCCATCTTAATCGCTTTTTCACAGCGAACACCGGCTAACGAAGAAAATACTTTGAAGAAAATAGATTTTGTATCGACGGCGACAGAGTCAAAAGGTCGCGATTCCATCGTTTTGCCGAAGCAATAAAGAAAGTTTTGCAAAGTCGTTCATAAAAACCAACCTGAGACAGTCGAAAAAGTCTACACACCCCGGTTCAAATGTTTTAGATTGTTTCCACACTTGCTCCACCATTACAATCAAGTGAGATAATGTGGTTGCACAAGTGTGCACACCCTGTATAACTTGCGATTTGACTGTTGACGTCAAACACTTTTTAGCGCTTACATTTATTCAGTGTAAGTTTTTCCAGCTTTGTTCTGTCTGCCTAAATTTGTCTAATGACAACAATGTTGTCGAGAGCTAAGAGGAGCTCGAGGGACGCTGTCGCAAAATACCGCCGACCTCTCAGAATGGGATGATTTTACAGGGAGAGCGAGGGTTACCTTGAGGCGCTGCTAAATGGAGCGCCGCTTTTATCTGGCGTCATCTGCAACACAACTTTATTATTAGACGTTGATGGCGGAGGGAAATGGGCCTGCCTGTCTGCTTGTTTGCTTGCTCGCTCACGGGTTATTTTTGTTCCATGACACGTGTCAAAAACATGTGACGATACCCCACATTCAGATGAGAATACAAGAGTAGCTAGAATCTTCGTTTTTCCAGAATTTTTTTTAGATGAAGTATCAGCAAAAAAACTGTTAAAAATGGGGAAATATTTAAAGGCACGACAAAAAGAAATAATAAAATCATAGCAACATAATTTCATGAAACAAATAAATAAAATAATAAAATGTCGTCCATCTGTCCACTTCAGATGACGATGATGTCGTCCGTGATGTTATTCTTGTGGGCTTTTATTCCAGATTGTCATTTCTACACGCTCCCGTTCTCCAGGGAGGCGAGCACGCTCGGAAATAACGCGACACGTTCTTTTTTTTTTTTTTCCTTTTCGCACTCACTGCCAAGTGCAAATGGACAGGAGTGAACGAGTCCGTGTTCGGTAACGTATCTACACGTCTGGAAATAGCATTACACCTTTTGCGTCAGGTGAGCGCTAGTCGCAACTCGTTGCCGTATCCAAACACGCTGATGCCACATCGCTGTGCCAGTGTGATTCATCCCAGATGACAGAATCGTGTTAGACAACCCTTACGTACGTACGCGTCGTTTCAGACGTTCACTTACTAATCCATGTTATGTCATCGTCATGCTAATGTACATGTTAATCCGCTAACATACACGTTAGCATACAAAGTCTTAACATACTAACACTTAGACATATTTGACATACTAACACTTAGACATATATGTCCACACGTCAACCACAAGTCCCTTCCCGTATATCGAACGGACATTTTCCGAGAAGCCTGACTTGAGCAGAAGGAAGGCGGGCCAGAGGAGGACAGATGGCCGCCACGCTCCATATGGGCCCGCCGCAGCGTGTGTGCCTAAATGCACGCGCACTAAGCACCAATCGCCAAACCCTCTCCCGTCTTTGCTTATTGACTTTTTTTTTTTTCCCTCGTCCCACGTCACCAAACACACGCACATGCCATGTTGCGTGACATCTTGGTCTCAACACGCCTCAAACTGACCAAAAACACAACAGTACCTGGCACGACACAAACTCCAAGTCGCTCGTCTTTGGCAAAAGCAGCTGGCACCAGGTACTACAAATAGTACCTGGCATGGTACTGCATCTTGCTTTTCTACTGGGACTAAAAATAGTTATTGCTTTAGTTAGCACTGCTTCCAGGACAGTACTCCATTCGTAAGGATACCGTTTCTAATTATAATTCCAGTAGTCTTTCATATGACTGCACGGTTAGTATTCTGAAGCAAGGTTGGGCAGGGTGGCGGTTGGGGGGCTTTTAGTGGCACATTTGCACACGTAGCCACAAGCTAATGGCTAATTCCCATTATTACACGCTAACTCATGTACCTCGCCCCGCGGCTAATGAGCTCCCAGTGGACGCGGACATTAAGATGCGAGGCTAGCGCGCGTTAGCACACGCCGTCTCGGTTAGCTCTTCGGGATCCATTTAGATGCACTTGCGGACAATGCGCTTCCTCCATATCTGGGTCACTTTCCCTTCTCTCCATTAATTTATTCATGAGGTTATTTTTAGACACGCACGCTTCTTCTTCTGTGGTTTTGGTTTTGCACGCAAGGTATCTTCATCCGTCGCTCCGCCAGGAGCGGAAACATCACGAATGTGCTTAGCTAGCGGGTGATTTCCAATCCGGGATGCGCCAATCATTAAATCCGCGGCGGTGGTCCCAAGCTAGCGTGTTGGTTCTCAATCTAACCTGTTCAAATTTGCCTCACATATATTAAACTAGACAGATGGGTGATGGTAAATTCTAAAGTTTCATGACTTGCCATAAAAAAATGAAAATCAGTTGGTCCCTGATGACAGTTTATCTTTGGTACACAAAAGTAATGTTGGCAAAGACACAGAAAGTCTGCCATTTTGTTTTGAAGTGTCCATGTTAGGGTCTCGTTGACCATTTCCGAGTCCCGCAAAATTCCTGATGATCTGTTCAAAGGTCATCTCCAAGATCCACGAGTAATCGTAATCTTTGTCGAACCCGAAAAAAAACCCTGAAAGTCTTCATGTGTGAGGATGTGATAGCGCATAATATTATCACAACTTCCACTGCAAAGTCTTAATCTCTCATTAAAATGAAATACGATTTCATTCGGATCCGGGATCCTGTAATCAGCCAGACGAGAGACAAAATGGCGTGACGTAAGACGTGGCTCGTCCTCTAACATCCGTGAAGGATCTTCAGTCAGAAGTTGCGCGTCGTGCAGTACCAGTGACACATTTGTCATCTTTTTATCCACTTATCCCCACACAAAAAGTGAAATGCGATACAATAGATTTACTGCCTATTACGTTTTGGCAGATCAGCACTTCTTTTTTTTCTCTGGACCAATGGGAAGAAAAGAATCTTAAACGACACTCATTCATCTTCTGAGCGGCCAGGGATTGATGGCGGTCACATTCCTCGCTGTGTCTCTCGACTTGACGGCAATCCAGGAGTAGATTTATGAGAACTCCTGAAACGGTCGTACGATACGGCGAGATTCGGTGCGACGGATACCAATAGAGGTGATAAAATATCGATAAAGTATCACCGATACCAGTACCAATAACGAGATCAAATGTGTTTTAGTATTTTTTCCTTTGGGTTCAGACACGAAATAGATTTTTCCAGTCGTGACAAACTCATTCAAGCAACCAGAATGCTAACATTACACTGCTTGCGTGCTAACAAAGCTAGCTGCGTGTGACATTCGTGTTGGCTTTTCACCATAGGACAAAAAAAAAAAAAAGAATGAAATGCTTCCGCGTCCAGTGAGCAACTTTACGCGACCGCACGAGGCACTATCTCCAATGTCAGGTATTCGACTTTTCCAACGAGGTGATGTTTCCCGGCGGGGGCTGAGCGTGACCTTTTGCAAATCTAAGCCCGACCGAGTGGAGGCAAAATGATGTATCATCTTCACACCACTTTGATGAAGGACACTGACCTTTTAAGACAAGAACAAAATCCCATGAGAACCTTTCATTCCAGACAAGGCGGAGGAAGGTGTCCAAAATCTTTTGACGCAATTGTGCAGTGATTTCTCACCCCCCCATCCGATTTAACTAAATTGGTTTGAGAAAGAGGATTTGGTGCAAGTAATGCGGTAATCCCTGTTTGAATTCCAAGCCTCGTTCAAAATAAGCGTCGAATTTTAATATCTGTCGTCGTCGTCGCGCAGAGTTCCGCATCTGGCGCTCCGACAGATTGAATATCGATCAGTTGAGAAAGTCCGACCCAGACAGCTGCTCCACCGGGGCCTTTGTGTACAGCAGCACAAACAGAAACAGATCATTTTCTCCGCGGTGTCTCTTTTTAGTCGTTAATCACTTTTGACATCTTAAGTATTTTCTTACATCACACACACCAAAAAGCAATATTTGGACACACAGGTAAAAATGTCACTATTGGGAGCTCAACACATTTTTCAAAGAGCCGGCGCCGTCTTGGGGTAACGGGAAACAAAGAGGTGTCCAATGTATTCAGTAACTGTGACAATAGCGCAAACTCAGCAGATTCGTCTGAGTCATTTGGAATCAAAATGATTAGAGTGGGATGAAAATCGATCATTTGTGTCCTTGTCCTGAATGGACGAGACATCTAAAGATCGGTCGGTGCATTTGTTGACTTTTTAAATTTCATTTCCTCTAATTTGTTGTCATTTCATTTGAGTTATCTATTGAGGAATTGATCCATTGCGATACATCTCCTCTTTCATCAAGTCCTAGCCAAGATGGCACACAAAGTGAATTTTCTTTTTTTTAAAGTATTATTGTACATCTTAGCCAAGTTAATGAAGCAAACTTTGTTTAAGCAAAGGCATATATTCTTTATCCTCTGAATAAAATGAGGTCAATCGTTAACCACAGGTTAGTTCAAAGAGTTTTATGTGTTGCTAGTATTTTAAATTTGGAACAAACGCTGGAGTAGCTCAGCATGTGTGCAAGGACTGTAAGGGGAAGACAAAAAAAAAAAAAAAGTATTTTCATCCGTCCTTCCACCAGGCTTGTGAGGCGTGTCATTAAGAATTTGGCTGGATGGCTGGATAGCTGTCAGACTCGGTGCCAATTAGTGCCACATTGGAGCCCAGAGAGAAAGGGGGCACCCTCTGGATCATGAGGGTCCTGCGCACGCAATCGTAGAAAGTTGACTTTTTCCGAGCAACATTGATTATTTCAAAGACGTCGGTCAGGGTGATTAAAAAAACAAAAACAAGTTGCATTAGCCGCTAGCCAGCCGTTGCCCAACCTGTTAGCAGCCCGAGCTTGTCACTCGCCATGCAAAGCTAACATGTTTCTTGCGCCGTGTTTGGGTTCATCTGTCAACGTTAAAAGGTTAGCGCTGATTAAGGTTGCGAGCCCGTCCGTTACGTAAATCGATGCGGTCAATGAGGCCAGGCTGCTTTTTCTTGTCAAACGCAATCAAACTGATCCTTGCTCAATATTGTCTTGCCCACGAGTTGCATCGTGACATTTTCTTGTTTGGCGCCGAGGATCCCGTCCGCTAATCCCTCCTGCGAGGAAACGGCTCGATGAAACGCGTTCGATTTTCACGTTTGGGGTCGGGAGAAAAATTCATTAAAAAGCCATGACAAAATGATAATAAACAATGTAAGGCCGTGACAACATTAGCTGGGTTGGGAAAGATCCAAAGCCGTTTTCAGATAGATCGAGAGATATACATTTGTAAACATGACCAAGACGATGTTGATTTTGGATTCCACCCAGAAGTGGCTGGAGCTAATCCGCACCATTTGCAAGTCCAAAGAGAGCACCCCCCTCGCCCCTCCCTGCCAACAGCTTCATAATGGACCGCAGCCCCTTAAGTGATCACTAATGGAGGCTCTTCGGGGAGAAGGCCCTCACGCCGTTTCCATTTGTCATCTAGCGAGTAGGAAAAATATCACCGCCACGAGGCATTTTCGTTTCCCTTTTTTCCGCTCTCCAGGGAATTGGCGGCGGCAGCCAAAAAAGCCCAGCTAATCCAGATTATGTTGGGATTCAACCCCCCTCACACCAAATTCTGTTGATTCCAAAACAAGTGTGGCAACTCCAGTTGCGATAACATGCAGGAATAGCGTACGCCTCATTCTCTCGTGCCGTTGGAAATAAAATAAATCAAAACTTTAGCTACACATCCAAAAATAATCATAATGCTCCATTTTGAAGCATTCAAAAACATGTTTATTTTTTAGCTGTGTTCAACCATTTGACAATAAGATAGCTAAACTAACGAGGGTAGCATGTTGAAATGTTTGTGTATCGCTTGTCTTGGATGCATGTTAAAAAAATAAAGTAAAACTAGCGCTAAGTTATTAGCCAGCCGATCGTCATTCACGACGCGTCTCTAGCCTTCTTGAAGCAGACAAAAGCAGCGGAGCTGCCGTTAGGCCACCCGCCGCCAATCTCCCGCTGTGTCACCTGAATACTAAAACACGAAGTGCGGCGACCAAAAGTAAATATTGATGTGCTTTACGAGAAACATCTGCCGTGCGCCGCTCATGAAATATTCACCGCTGAGAAGGAGGAGGAGGGAGGGAGGGATGGTTACGCTGTTGCCGGTGATTGTCACAGTCGGAGCATGCTCGCCGAATTTGTGGATGGAGAGACGATATTGGCGCGGCGCGTAAGCCGGGTGAGCGGGAGTTTTGCAAAATCCTCTTAAGGAGCGCACTTGATGGGTTTTGTGCAAACAACCCCTTTCACGTAGCCGGGCGAAAATGAAAGTCGTTCTCCTCGTCTGATGTGACCAATCAAATACTGATCACAGGGTGTCTCGTAAAAACAAAATTTGACATGCTTGGTCGGGAAGAGGTATCATCAGAACAATAACAGCCCGATTGTCTTCATGCACGTTTTGCTGGCCAGTGTTTATAAAAGGCTCTGGTCTAGACTGTCTATTTCCCGTACCCCCCCATCATATCCTTCCGATACCTTCCAATCCACCTCACCCCTTCCTCGCAGTCACAGTGGGGGTATTTCAAAGAGCGAGCCGCACCTCGTTTGCGCGATCAATGGAGGCTTTAGCCGGCTCCCTCGGCCCGCCGCCGCCGCGACCCAGTTGAAAGAAGACAAAGGGAAGAGTGGCAACCCAGCGCATGCTCGCGTACTGGAGCTTCCATAAATCTTTTAATCACAGCACCGACAGAAACAATTTTTTCCCCTCCTCCTTCTCCCATGATACTTCTTCTCGCCTTGTATTGGCCAACCCCCACCGCCCCTCGCCGCTCAGCGTTTGCACCCCGCTTCCAAGCCTCTTTGCCTCATCCCTCGCCATTTGACAGCCTCTCGCCCGCTTCTTCCCCCTCGCCCCGACTCCGCTCGCTACAGTAGAGTCCTAATGAGTACACTGGCAGCCTGTGTAAATTATTCAATAACTGGCTGAGGAATCTCAGCTTCGCCTCCTCCTCCACCCGTGTCTTCTCTCAAAATAGACTTCCTCACGTCGGGAGCGAATCATTCACAGAGACCGCGAAAACGACGCCTCTATTGTTCTGTCGTGACTCGCAACGCCACGCAAAGTAAATACGCAGATGGAAGGAGGACACCTGTTGTGCACATGCCAGGCCAGTAGTTGGCGACGTAGCCTCGCGATTGGACAGCAACCGCGGTCATTATGTGGATAGTAACTTGATAGATTGGGATTTCTTTGAGGGACACTTGAATTAAAGCATCACCACAGGCGTAAATCCAGTGTATCCAAAAACAGGGGGCGCTGTTGAGCCAAACATCCACACCATTTCGGCTCAGCACGCACTGCACAGCGCGAGGCCTCGGGGGACCATCAAGAAATGATGAAATGCCTTCCAATAAAGCATCACATCCTCTTCTGTCCCGGCCATTTCCACCACCGCCGCCCCAAAAGTGACACGGAACAAACAAATGAGATCTGCTGTGACGGCCCGGCTTTGTAATCCGCCCAGAAATGTCATATCGCTCCACGAGCTGTTGGCCAAGGACGGAATATTCTCCCGCCGAGTGTGCTTGGAGCGTGATAAAACGTCTTTTTTTTTTTTCCCCCCCTCTCGCTCGCTCTCTCTCTCTCTGTAGCTAGCGGTGTGAGGGTGAATAAATAAAAACATTTATAATTCATGACTCTGTGAATGTGAGCAGATTGATCGGTGATTGTGGCGGGAGAAAGGAAAGGAGAGGATAGCGACCAGCCAGGTGATAAAGAAGATGGATAGAGCGCAACATTTGTTTTGGGTGTTTTTTTTTATTATTTTTATTTCATTTTAAAGGGTTCATAAGATGATCCCGGAGGGGGTGATATTGTTATGTATTGTATCATTATCTTTTATGATACATTATTGATACAACCGGCTCTAATGTGGATTTCCGTTGCCGTGCTGCATGTGTCAAACGTATGGCCCGGGGGCCCGATTTTGGCACCCCGCATTATTTTAGGTGCACCTTGCTAAATGGATTTCATTTATTATTCAATGCTCAAGTCATTCGTTTTAACGTTTAGTTAAAAAGTTGGTAAAAATATTTTTTTTCTTAAATTTTTAGCACTTAAGCATCTGTTATTATATGAAATTCTCTCAATTGATTTGTACCGATTGCGTTTAAACTGGGGTGTGCAGACTTTTTATAGCCTTGCAAAAAAAAAACCTGCAGATAATTTCAGAGGCATATCCTCTTGAAGTCTGAGTGTAGAATGTAAATAAAGATTCCTCATTGATCGCTTTGCTCAGCCTCGCTCTCTTCCCTGTGTGAAAAAAAATCTGCCAGGACATTATTTAACACTTTTCCGCCTGTGATTGATACAACTGTAAAATCCGACGCATCCGTCTCAAGCGGCGGCCTGGCAATCAGCATCGGCGTCCATGTTCTCTCCGTCGTCCTTCTTCTGTGCAAAGAAAGCGACATCCCATCTGCGCAAAAAAAAAAAACACGCCCTTGTCTCGCCCATCGCTCTCTTGTTTGTCAGATGCACTTTGTCTAAATATCATTAGGGCCTCGCAGGCCCCGGACGTGGAAATCCATACGCCGCCGTCAGGAGCGCCGCTCCGCAGAGAGCCAAACGCTAGCGAGGCGCCATTTATCTCCTTGGCGGACGTTAGTCGTCGCTCGCGGTGCTGAACAAAAGGAGATTGAGCCCTCCACTAATTTGTTTGTAACATTTCAATGAGTGGCATGATGACGCCGGAAAGAAAAACAAGTCAGTACCGCCGTTTTAATGTAAGATTAAAATGTGACACGATTGACATTGAACGTGATCAATTTCACATATTAATGCATTTTCTGAGACTGGTCACAATCAATACAGAAAGTGTAGGCAATTGATTGTCCCAACTAATCTTCCAAAACAATATGAAGGTGAATTTGTTCTCTCCAACGTGAAAATCAGCCGCACATTTGCAAGTGCAAGATGGCGCGAGACATCTCCCGATAAATGCGCCAATTTGGATCAGACCAAACTCGTTGCATTTGCATAAGCGAGCGGCGGCTGCTGTCCATTAACGGCCGGGACGAAATGTGAAATCCTGATGAGCGAGGATAAAGCCAGGCGGGAAGGAGCGTGCCCAAAATATCTCCCAAAGGCAGCCGGGGAGGTCAAAAGCGAAGTCGTCTTTGTCACGCAACTTTTACAACGCCGCCTGCTCGTTCCATCCAATCGGACGCCATTTCCAAACCTGATTTAATTAAAGGCGCCGGCTGTTTTATAGCCTTGGAATGCGAGCTCGTCTTTGCTTTAAAGCCAGCCCTGGATGAGGTCGTTAAAAAAAAAAGTGCAGGCCTAATTTCTTGTTGCGGTCGCCCAGAAGGGGGTTGGCAGAATGTCTCGATCCCGCTTCTTCATTTTTAAAGCTCGCAGAATCTCACATGGCGGCCTAATTGCAATTTCCTAATCGTCAACATTGCCGGCGAACCACGTGAGGAATCCGAACCGCTCCTCCGCTGTAATTCAATTGAGCGGGGCGCTAATGGAGAGGCGGACAAATGTCGGTGCGTCGCAGCGGCTCGTTTGCTGCGCGCCAGCCTGCTGCTTCCCGAGGCTCAATTCTTGGATGACAAGTCCCACGCCGCTTTTTGCTGAAAAATGTGTCTATCTTTCGATCCTACTTCTGACATGAATTAAAGTAAAATGCAAATTTAAGTTAAAAAAATATATATTATGATTGTTTTTCCTCAGCCCTTGTATCCCGACACTCGAAATATTTCACAGTGGCTTTTTCGGTGCTTTGTTCACTTTTTGAGCCTCACTTCTGAGACCAAAATCCCATCGGCCCTTCCCATAGCGGACATCAGCGCCTCCGCTGGTGAAAGCCAATCAATAGTTTGGAGAGGCAATTCATCAGCCACCAATTCTTGGGACTTGCCACGCTACCGCTGTGTTATTGTCCAATACACAAACAGGAAACGTATTGATTTTGGATGGCGCTGGAGTTGAGTGGAGGTCACATTGCACAGATGGGATTTAGCTGACCTGAAAGGACCTCGCCTTCTGCCAGTCTGCATGTAAATAAAGAAGAGCCAGACAGAAAGCCCAATTGTGCCATAAAGTTGTTTTTTTATGACGATCGGAGGCTGGTGGGAGGCAGTCGGCGGGTCAAGACTCAAATCCCCATCGAAATGCGCGCGGCGCTAAACTGCAGCCAACAGTCAAGCCAGGAGGGAGCCGCAGCTCGCCTCTCCAAAAAAATAAAAAAAATAAATAAGCTGCAGGTAAGGCGGGGCGCGTCATAAAACTGCTTCAAATGATAAACAGGAAAGTGGAGCAAGAAAATGTTCAAGTCAGCACAGCAACATATTGCCGCTGCCAAAACACGCGCCTTTTAAACGGAGGAACGGCATTGCCCTTCGGAATGAACGTCAAGCAATCAATCCACATTTTCAAACATTTTCTTTCGCTAGCGTACTTTCTTCAACTTGTTTTTTTATGTGCTACGCCGCCAAATTGCAATCATTACGCATAGCGTCGACGCGCTTTGATCTGCACTCTTGCACGATGCCAGCCTTGCAAAAAGATGTTACGCCGTCCCGGCCCCGCCCGCCCGCCGCTTTCATCGCCGATGCAAATTGGAAGTGACATGTCAATCGCCAACTCTTGTCAAACGCAACAGCGCACTTTGTGACAAAACGGCCAGTTCGTGCGTGACTGCTCAACAAGGCCCCATGCTTTTGAATGTGCACTTGGAATGAGAGGCCCCCTCCCCCCTTTCCCCCCCACTTTGGCAAGCACAGAAGCCCGCAAACCAATCAGCGTGGGGGCCTTCCGTTAATCCCGCCGCAATGTAACATTCCAGCCCTAAATCCCTCTGATCTGTCCACATACATGAGTGTAAATACACAATTCGGGAGATGCCGCGATTGAACAATGCCCGGGTAGAGCGCCTTACCCTGACCCCCCCTCGCTTCCCGACCCTCGGGTGCACCGAAACTGAGAGCGGCGTGCGGCTCTGACAGTGACATCCATCACAGGCGATGAATAATCAATGAACACCATCTGGCGCGTTCATCCCGGACTGCCTCACCTTCCTCTCCTTGCCTGCTTTTTTTTTTTTTTTTTTTTTCCCCGCCACATGTTCCCACAGCTTGTCACGGCAGTGACGGGTGGCGGGATCCCTCGTTCCCTAATTGCGCTGCATAATTCTCCGGAAGCTAATGAGGTGACCCGTAGGCCTTTAAAAGGACACCCTTTGTGATTTCCTATAAGACTAATAGGCTGGATTGACACGGCTTGTAAAAAGTCGGCGATTTGGCTATTTTATGCCGTACCTTAATCACGTTTATACTCGCATCGAGCGCATGTTACAAAAACATACACGAAGCGGCTCATTAAAGCTAGTAATTAGCACGTTGAGTGAGTTTGTATCGCAAACTGAACGCTTCGGCCCCGTCGGAATCTTTTGAGACGGTTTGCGGTGCATCATTAAAACAAACCGTCTCCCGCTTGTATCGTTCGCCCCCCCTCCTACACTTTTATTTTTTTGCCAAAGCTTGTATTGATTTATTATCAACTGTTATTTCACGCCGCAAAGGGCTTGTAATAATTTCAGACTAGACAGACCTGTGTTGACAGCTACAATGAAACCGTGTAGCGTGATGAAGCCTGCTGGGAAATATTTGCGATGCAAAATTGTCAGACGTTCCCTCTGTTGAAATTTGATTCAACTTAAGGTTATCATTTGCATAACAAGATGCCGTTCTCCCGATGTCATCGCTAGCCTTGCCGCATTTCAAGGCTGCCGGCGAGGTCGGAATGAGGTCACCGGGGAGCTTTGCAGTCTAACATAAACAAAATAAAATCAATTAAATGCATTTTATTAATTCAATTCAAATTCAAATTGTTAAATTCAATCAGTTCCTTGAAAATCGCTGGGAAGTTTAGTGGCTTTTTTGTGCGACGTCTTCGAGGTTGGCCGGTTGTTAGCGAAAGAAATGCAAAAAAACAAAACCCATAACTGCATAGTTATTTAAATGAATGACTTTGGATAATTTCCCACGGTGGTTTGGAATCCAAAATTGAATCGAAGGACCCGTCGCGCAATTTCCAAAACAAGTTAGTTTTAGAGGTGCCCCCCAATGTCTGCGGAAATGTACACAGTGACACGTGGGCGTCCATTTTGTAGCGCTACGCGACATCTGAGCAAGCCTGTTATTGGCTCTGTGGCTTTCTATTACTGATAAGTGCTTTCGTCCTTGGGGAAATCGAGCTCCTTTTTGTCGGGCCCGAGCAAGGTCAAAGCTTTTTGCTGTTATTTTAGCCGCCATTGCAGGAGCGCAACCGCTAATTAGCCCCACAGAAGCCGTGTTTGTGCCTGTCAAGTCGGCGCAACGACGTGATGAAATGAAATGCAACTATCAGGTAGAGGAAACGGGCCTGAGGCGCCAATCACAGCTGAAAAGGAAAAAATGAAATGCAAATGGAGTCAGCTGATGAGTGACAGCTCATTCAGTCGTGTGCGTCGGCAGATCGGCCTGCTGACAACCCACCCCCCCCCCACGTTATCATCCCTAGCGCGTTCGGCAGGAGCAAAGCGGCTTGTGTTGGCCGAGCACTCCCGGAGAAAATAGAAGCAATCATTTATTCATCGATTGAAACATCACAGGACGAAAAGGCGTTGAAGGCGGGGGGGGCACAGGGTCGTTTAGCAGAGAATGGGGCAAGAGATTGACAGGCTGAAGGTTGGACGGCAAAGACGGTGGAGGTGGGGGCGAGCCAGTGAATTCCAGCAAAATGGAGGCGCGCCAACAAAAAGGACATCAAAGTTGACACAGAAGGGGGGGTTGATGGCAGGAAATGGGGGAGGGGCTTATTCCATGAGCGCTCACAATCAATCCCGTTGGTACATCAAAGGTAAACGGAGGCTTTGAGCAAATATGGTCCGCAAAGCTCTAACCAAGCTCTTTTTTTTTCTTTAACATGACAATCTAAACACTGTAGTTCCTTTTTTATTGACACAAATCATTTTCTATCTCATCTCAGATACAATACATCCAGTACAGCTGAAAAAGAAATGCCGTTTTTTTGTTTTTTTTTGTCCAGGGAGATTACATTGAAAACAATACGGTCCTTCACAAGCGGCCACGTGACACTCAACGTAAAGAAAGAAATTTTAACCACGAGTGCATGAGCTGAATTCTGGATGACAACCTTAGATACATTCAGTCATGTTTCCTTTTTTTTTTTTTTTTTTTACCTTCTTTTGATTCTTTCCATGCATTCGGAAATAAAAGGGAAGCTATGGCGCCGACGGTTACGGTGGTACAAAGACGAGAACAGAAGTGAAAAATCAAACAAAGCTATAAATAATTACAAAGAAGCAGCTAAAGATATCAAAATTCCCCAAGCGACCCCCCCCGTGTTAGTTTTTTATTTTTTTAGTTTTATAGCTAGGGCAAAAGACATTCAGTAGCAGTAGAAAACACTCATGCAAAGAAAGCGTTTTTTTTTTTTGCACAAATAGTCACCGACACGAGTTAAATGAGCTTCGGCGAGAGAGCCCAGCAACAGTCGGGGCCTTCGGTCATTATTGTTGCTGTCCTCGGCGGACTTTATTTGCTACGATACTCGATGAAAACGATACCACACGATGTACTGTCGAGTCCTTGGAGGAGTCTGTCCATTGCAAACCCAACTGTTTGCGTTGATTTAGTTATATTATTTATTTTATTTGCTTTGATTTATTTGTATATTTTTTTTTTGGGCTTAGCAAGTATAGTCGTCGTTTCAGGACTGCAGAATAATCAGCCATTGGAATGAATGCGAGTCAATGACATAAAAAAGGCATGGGTTGTTTTTTTTGGCATCTGTCTCTTGTATTATTTTAAATCTGATATAGAGTACATATATAGATCGATATAGATGGAGTCTACTTTTACAATCATTCTCTATGCAGTAAACAATCAAAGTATTTCATTCCAAAGGATGGCAACTAGAAAATTACGTCAACTATTGCCTAACTAGGATAGTCATAGTACAATCTTTTTTTTTTTTAAACATACAAAATTCTCCATATTGTTTTTGTTAAATCTAATGATCTGATATTTTGATATATTTTTTTTTCCCCCTCGCTCCTCAAAGTCTCTACGTGTACATTCAGTCTTTCGCAGATCTAATCTCGCCGTCGTAGCGCGACTACAGTTCCTCCGAGCGGATGACGTGGAACAGCGTGACGTTGTAAAGCACCTGGTGGCCGTTGTTCCAAGCGTAGAGGGCGCGGTCCCGCGGGTTGTAATCCAGCATGGAGATGTGCGAGTACTTGTTCTGGAAGGCGATGTCCATGTACTCGTACGTGGAGGAGTTGGTGGAGAAGGCGTAGTAGACCTTGGTGCCTCCCGAGTAGCCGTTGGTGACGTAGAGCGTGCCGCAGATCATGAAGGACTCGCCGGCGCTCCGCTTGGGGTGGTTGGTGGTCCAGCTCTTGACGATCTGCAGCGTGTTGGGGTTCAGCTTGCTGATAACGATGTTGCCGGCGTTCTGGTTGGTGGCGTAGACGGCCCACAGTCCGCCCTCGTCCACCATCAGGTCGATGTCGGAGTGGCCGCCCCAGGCGTAGTGGTAGGCGTTGTTGAAGCCGGCGTAGTCCAGTTGCCGGGACTTGCTGATGGCCGACGTGCGGAAGTCAAACTTGATGATGACGTGGCTCTGGAACTTGTTGAAGTAGATGGAGCCGTTGTAGACCACCTGGCCCGTTCCGGACCACGGGTGAGGAAGTCGGTGCGAGGTGAAGTTGTCTGTTGTCATGAAGTCCTGCAGGGACTTGTACTCGCGCACAAAGCGGTTGTTGTGGTAACCGTCCATGTACCAGACCTGAGAATTACGGGAATTAAGGTCATGAGGGATTCACAGCTAGATCTTCAATCTGAGCTTGCGGATATAAAATGGCCATAAAGATATTTTTTTTTAATCATAAAGTATCTAGCTAGCTAGCTATCTCAAGTGGTATCTTGATTTACAAGCGTCCCAATGTTTTTCAAGTTATAAGTTGTAGTGTGCTTGATATATACTTTTTTTAATTTTGCCTTGTGGTGCGAGACAAGAATCGTCGTGACCTTGAGGTACTTGAGACTTTTAATGTGGAGACTTGTAAGGAGACTGTCGGAGAATCGTTCACCCCCTCAGACTGCAAATTCTAGTCTGGCTAATTGAACCAAAACAAAGCGCACCGCTGACTTAATTGGTAGATTGTTACGATTGTTGTTAAAGGCAATTGCATGAAAAAGTCTTTCCCTAACTGGGACTGCAGGAGGCTAACAGCTTTAACCACCAGCAGAGAATTGACATTCCTCCTGTCACGCTTCCCAATATCCATTTATTGAACACCAAAATGGGGTCTGGCCGAAGCGAGCGGCTGATTGATGGTTACTGGCCAAATCATAGATTGCGCAACCTCCAAATGATTTCACCTTCCAAACTGCGTTATCTGCAGTCACAACGCTGACCTTTTCCTCGGCACCGCCGCCGGATTTTGGCGGCGTGCTCGCTCGTCAGCGCTAATTTAAGGAGACGGATCGATGTCGACAGTTTTTGCGGTTGGCAGCGGCGGCTTTTCACCAAGTCGCTCCACCCTACATCATTCCGACCCGCTAAGAGAAAAATCACCAGTCCGTAACAGAAATGCATTGCGGTGATCAGGAAAATAATTCTGGATCATTTTACACAGCTGGTTATTAATTACTACTACCGGTTTGTTCGAGATCTCTGCCAACATCAAACAATCCAGAATAGAGTGCGCATAAATAGTACATCAGATCAAATGTGCTGAGATCTTTCTGCTTATTATGTATTCGTTTTCCAGGTAGCCTTGGTGGTGTGCTAAATATAACCTCAGGTCAGCAATTTGCAAGTTGAAGCAGCCTCCAGGAAGCCATTTACATGGCGGCGGATGCGCTTCATCCTCCCGACGTGACATTGAAAGTTGGGTCGCTGATTGCGAGGCCCAATAAAGCGCCGCCAATAAAACGTGTTTACTTCCCGCTCGTCACCTTTGCTCGTCCGCTCGGCTGCTGTCTGGTTAAACGCGCAAAGATTTATCTTTTGCGTTTTCTCATCGCAGAGCGAAAATGGGACTGCCGTCACATTATTCTTTTCTTTTCTTTTTTTCTTGTTGTGGTGTTTTTAACAGCGTAGCATCATCTGGGTAGTTTTGGGCCCCATTCCAACCAAAGTCATTAAATCAAACGATTCGCTCGTAAAACAACCGAGGCCAACAACGGTAGATGTTAAACGTGACATAAGTTCATCAAGACCACTTCAGTTTTCTCATACCCGTGTGTCTCCTTCAGGCGCCAGGGGATCCGTCATCCAGGAGCCGAACCTGGACCCGGACGTCTTGATGGTGATGGGGTCGCTGATGCCCGTCAGTTTGCCGCACGCTGCAGAGGACAAGAGGTAAGAAAACGGGAGCCAGAAGCCATTCGGGGGCCGCTTTGTCTTAAACGTCCAATTCATTAGGCCCCGATTTCATTTGCTTGACATCCAAATGAGTTTGCCTGAAGGATGAGGGAAGCGGCGTCCATCTGGCCTCTCCCCTCCGTCTTTGTAATGGTCAATAGATAATTGTTGTTATTCCGCTCACACGCCAAGAGCTGCCGCGTGTACTTTTCTTTACCCGCTACGGTTTTAATTGGCGATGATTGAAGTTCCTCGCGACGATGGCCGAGAACGGATTAGCGGCAGGGTATAAAACGCTTGCTGTTAAGCGTCCGTTCCTTCGGACGCCGTTTCACTCAAGCAAATGTCAATTAGGCGCTTTGAATGAGGTAGTTCCTAATGAGCCATTGGGCGAGGTTCGTTTAAAGAGCAAGTCACGATGGCCTCTTTCGGCTTGCCGTGAGCCCCTTCTGCACAAATTAGCTCTAAACTCCTTTTAAGCCTCCTAAAAAAATCTCCTCCTGTGAAGTGTTCCAAATATTTTCTTCTGGCATCTTCAGCTCCAAAATGTTTAATGTCTGTTTTTGAGTTTCCTTGTCAAAACAATTAGCATGAATTGAAAATGGATTCATTTCAAAGGTAATGCACTACTGTTATCATACGTAGTATTGGCAATGATTCTCGTCGGTAATCCTCAGAAGGATTACAATCTATGCTCTATTTAATCATTCATATATGTGCTCCAATCCTGCCTCCATCTTAAAATAATTCGGCTTCTGCTTTCCTACTCTGCATGCGAAGCAAATCCTCCATTTGCGCAAATATTTATTTTAAAGTCTAGATGGTCTAATCCCCCACTGCTGGCCTGAATGTACGGAGGTCAAAGCAGACGGGAAGTGGCGGCAACGCAGTGAAAAAAACATTGCTAGGTTGATCCGAAGTAGTCCATTTTGGTGGCCTCATTGAATAAACATTATTAATAGTCAATCTGTAAGTCGGTCCCATCTCGCAGGTGTTTGGTGCACCGGTATGAACTTCCCGCCTCATTTGTCAACATTGAGCTTTACCCTCAAGCGCTCGTACCGTCGGGACGTGACGGCGGGTGATTTATCGATTTGATTATCGCCCGGCGAGCTGGCGCGTCCGCTTGATCGATGTTCATTGCGCCCCGCCCCTTATTTCCTGCCCGCCTCGCCTGCGCCGCAGGGCTCTTTCAGTACACAGCAAAGCTTGAAGGACGGAATCTACTTTTCCTTTGTTGCAGTCGCTGAGGAAATGTCGGAAATCGTTCTTTTTTAAAGCCCTCAAGCCAGCTTTACATATGTCATGAGTAGCTGGGTGGGTGGGGCATCGCGATAACATTTGATGACTCGCCATAAGTTCTTCTCTTGGGACTGAACTCCTTCACAAATGAAATCACCCTTTTGTCCGATATTTGAAGCACATTTAAAGATTGTCCCCTTCACTGCGGCTTGAACTTGAATTGGAACCCCCCGCCCCTTTGCAGTCCCCCCTTTCTTCCCTTCCTCCCATTTCTGTTCTGCTGACGCTCATGCAGCTTATTGACCTTCATGAGCGAAATCCCAGCAACAGGGGGCACCGCTACGCCTTTTGTGCTAACATGAAAGTGCCGGCGGGCCTGGATTCTGCCGTCCCTGGCTGGGTGACCTCGTCTTTTATCTCCTCTTGTCTTGCGCTCGTGCAGAAACTGCGCTGCAAGCATCCACTGGGCTGGCTCCGGCCCAGAGGTGGCAGGCAACAAGTCGCGCCAGTCTCAAGGCTTGACCTTCAACTTTCAAGCAAATCGCAAGTTGCAAACACGGCTAACGTGACGCACGTTAAGCGGGGTCGTTAGCTCCTTGTCGAAATGGGCTCAGACCGTGCGGCGGAGATCAAAAATGTAGAATATAATCATCAAAATACAGGGACACAATCTACCCGCGATTTGCAGCGTGTCCGCGTTGCTGCCGTCTTATTCAATCGAGTGTGGGTGTGCATCCATTAGCGCCGAGACTCGCGACAGAAGTGTGAAGCCATTGGCCACGGACTGGAAAGCAAAAGGAACTTGGCGAGTCGGCGAGACATTGATCATCGCCGCGACGCCTTCGTGTTTTTTCTCAGATGATTTCCTCAGTCGTTGAGCCGGAAAAGCAAAACAGCCAAATGGTACGGTCCACTTGAAATAGCATCCTTTGTGCTTTAGCCATTAAATTATGATCATAGTGCAAAACCGTTCGAGAGAAATGACGTCACGAAAGATGACGCGATGTGTCGGCAAACGCTCTGTCTTCACTCTTGAATCGAAACGGGATATTTGCCAACATCTGCTTTTACCTTGAAAAACAATCATGAAGGTTTTTGCTCATTTTCTAACATGTTAGGGCCAAACCAGAAAAGAATCACTTTATTTGTGCAATTTCTGCATTGACTTTGAAATAATGTCCTGTGTTTGATTAAACAGATAAAAATTGTAAAATGATTTTGAATTTAATTAATTGAAAAATAAGCGACAGATTAATCGATGACTGAAATAATCGTGAGTTGCAGCTCTACTCCTAAAAAAAATCTTGAAATGTAGCCTGGAGTGTGATTTTTACATGATGTGAATGTGCCTGAGTATCTTTTCGGCGTGTCGGTATGGTGCTTGCAGGTGTGTGCGTGCACGTGTCTGCGTCTGCGGCCTACCCAATTTTTGCATGCACGCTCGCAGCCTCTCCTCGAGATTTGACACTCGGCTGTGGAGATCCTCGTAGTCATAGGCCCCCATCTCCTCCTGCAGCCCGCTTAGCACTGACGTCAGATTCTGGACCTCCTCCTTAAACTGCAATACCAATTTGGCATCGGCCTTGTACTCCACCAACACCGGTATCAACGGCCTAAGCTCCTCCATTTTCGCCTTTATGGCCTGAAAGGATTAGAATAAGCTCGGTTGAGTGTCAGGCGCGTCGCAAAACCAAGCCCGTCACCCACCCAAGCGTCCGCGAAAGAAAAAAAAAGAAAAAAAACTGTCTTTTCCTGGCTACGCTAACGCTAACCTACCACCAAGACCCCTTGTGTGTGGTGATTGTGCATTTGAGTGTACGTGGAAGTGTGTGTGTGTGTGCACAAACCCGCACATTTTTTTTTTTGCTGTCGAGGCTCCGTCCCGGCGGTGACCAGCCGCTTCAAACAAACAAAAATAGAATACAAAAAGCAAGCCCTCGGTACACCAGCAACAATTGGGAAAGCTCTTTATTGGTCATAGTCTTTTTAAAATGCAACATTGTAGTAAGGATTACATGCTTTTCTTTTTTTTTTTCTTTTTTCTTTAACATGTCACACACAACTGGAATTTTACGTCAATGTTTTTTTTTTTAAATTAATTTGTGTAGATTTGTCGAGTAACCAAATATGCGTAGACAAAAAGCTCCAAAGCAAGTAGAATGAAATAACAACAATGAGAGAAGTTTTATCAATTACATTTGGGAATCAAAGTAGAGAGGGAGGGGAAAAAAACAGCAATAAGTTACATGCAGGAAGAGATCAGTGGTGTGGGGGGCGGGGCTTCACTGCCTTTGTAATCGCTGCTAATTGAACTGCCCCCAAAAACGCTCTCACTTGGGTTAATGGGGAAGGGGAGAAAAAATCTGGATTTTGACCTGCCTCTTCTTCCCTGTGGCTCTTTCTGTTTCTCTCTTTCTCTTTATGTCATGTCTTAAAGTTAGCCCTGCAAGCAAGAAAACGACAGGCTGTTGGTAGTGGCTTGCTAACCTCGCTAGCAGACACAACAACAAACAAAACGCGCAAAGATTTCATTTTGAACAGGAAAAAAAACGCCAACGCCATGCACTCGATGGGTCGTGGTTATGACGTGAAACATGCAGGTGGGACACGGAGAACGTCAAATTGTCCGAGTGACCCCAAACTTTTGAAATGTGGGATTGGCGTGATGGCCGTGATGTTGTGGAATTTCTCTCACCTTGTATTGCTTGGCGATGTTCTGCATGTGGTTCTCCTCCACCTGCCTGAACTTGGTCTGTAGGCCGCGGAGCTGCACCTCCATCTTCTCCACGTATAAGAGCTCCCTCTGGGTTCTTTGGTCCAGAACCTGGATGGACTGGGTCATGTTCTGGACCTGGGTGCAAAATGGTGTGAAATGTTTTCCTTTTGTTTTTGAAGCCATCTTAAGAATGGGACTACCTTCTCCAGTAGCTGCCTCAGTTGTTTAGTGCGAGCGTCCCTGGAGCACATGGACTGTTGGGGCGCCACCACGGTGCAGACACACCTACCATCGCCGTCCTGGCCCGAACTGTAAACCTGCCACGACTCCTCCGGGTTTGCCGGCAGCACCTGAAAGGCAGACGGTGGTTGAGTTGCGATGCCGAAAGAAAGATGCCGAAGTGGTGGGCAGTTTTGGAAAGACTCCAAATTGGAAACGTTCCATGGAGATTCATGAGAATTGAGGCAGATGTCAGCGTATCACAGAATCGTGCACCCCAAGTTGCAAGACCGACGGGAGCAAAAAGAAGAAGGCCACGGTCCCGAATCTTGGCGGATCCGGCAAACCAAATCAATTGTTTCAGAGTGGACTGGAATCATTCATTCGCTGGAGAGAATTTTCTGACGGCCGACTGAACCGAGCAAGTGGAAAAAACATTAATCACCCCGCAAATCCCGCGTGCACCCACTGATTCCATCAGTGGGAGGAAGCTGCGAACAAATTGGAAAAAGGCTGCTGCCGCTCTGCTGCACTCCTGACAAAGAAGATCTCCTCTGGAAGAAACCCAACACCTGCTTTGGGCGTTTTTATCAAATCAAGCAGTGGACCAAACTTGAAACCGATCGCGCCATCCTTTTTATCCTGGATAAATCAAAGACTATCTGCCCAGACGGACAAGCACGGTGCCTATGATCAGGACCGTTGACCGCCTTGAGCTTTGACTGATATTTAATTGGTTTTACCCCTGAATTGTCTTGTCAGTTGGTAGAAGAGACTAACTGGACATGAAGATGGTTCGATCCTTAGGTTTTCAAACACCCCATTGGGTCTGACCGGCTCTTTACGTATCTGATGGGCTTAAACCCCCGTGCGTCATACCCTCGTCACTTTGTAGACGAATCGCTCTGGGGAGAGATGCTTCGGGGTGCTAAACCTGGGACAGGATCTCTTGCCTTATATGTAACCCTCGCGTTTTACCACATGCTCTTCAGCGGACGGAAGATGCAGATGAGACAGATCGGTGAGAGTTGCTCGGCGTGAGTAAAGCGAACACTAGAAATGCGGTCTTCAGATATTTGATGGGTTTAAACTCCCGCTTTTGGAATCTCAAGTCAAATGAAGAGATTTTTGTCGGTGGTCAAAGGACAAAATAAATAGTGGCACACTTACTCCGGTGCTCCGGTCCGGGTAGCCGCCCTGCGCCGCCGTCAACTTGGTGGTGTTGAGCCCCACCAGCGAGGGCAGCGTCTGCGACATCCAGTTGGTGATCATGGCCATGGTGCTCAGCACCACGCCGATCTTGAGCAGGGGCACCGACATCTTCTTCCCCCACCCACCGCCCTGCCGAAAGTGCGCCTCCACTCACGCCGTCTTCATCCTAACCACTCCGGGGAAGATTTGTTTCGGACGAGGGTCGCGTAACCCGGTTTGACTCGCCGCTTCACACCGGGTCTCCGGCTCGGTTCCTCGTTTCTTGCACATTCTCTTCTTCCGACGTAACTTGGTCCAGCGGGAAAGGACAGGCGCAGGAACCTGTATGCGGCTCGGCTTTCTCCCGTCCACTGGTCCCCCTCTCTGATTGCGCCTCTTTACTATTTGCTTCACGCCCACAACCCGCCTCCCGCCCGCCGTCATTAAGAGGCTGCACGCTCCGAGTGGATGAGAGTGAAGAGGGAGGGAGGAGGGAGAGAGGAGGGGTGGGCTACTATGCATCCATCTCCAGACGCAATGATGTCAGCCAGGCTCATGGAAAAATCTGCGATTGCAGTTTGATCTGCCCGTTGTGGCTCGACCCCCCCTGAGCCCGGGATGACAATGAGGGATTAATCAGACGAGGGGATGCTCACGGTTGCTGTGGCAACCCTGCCTCCACCCTCCACTCCACCTCTGAATAAACTCCCAGCTTGTCATCGAGGTTCTCTAATAGGGGCCGAGATGCTTTCAAGCCCTAATGAAGGTTGAGCTTTTATTGCCTTGGGCTCTGGCGCCATCTGGATGCCAAACGGGGTACTGCGGGTATTCAACGACTGCAGGTCCATCCGAAGGGAACTGGCGCCTGTCCCAGTTGACTGTAGACAAGAGACGGGGTGCACTCTGGACTGGTTCCCAGTCAGTTGTTCACACTCTCATTCACACTTATGGACAATTTAGAGTCTCATGTGCACGTTTATGACAAATCATATGTCGCTGGCATATAGTGACGGGCAGAACGATGACATGCCCTTCCACTAGATGGCAGAAGACACATTTAACCTGTGTCTCCCAGTTACCTGGTCATAGAGCAGAATAGAATTTCTGCTAATGTTTGGTGGGCTGGATCATATGCAAGCCCTTTTTTAAATCCAAGTTCAGCCATGTGAAATAAGTCTCTGAAAATGGCAGCGATGCATCATGTATGAGACCCCCGGAATAGCCGCAGTGTTTCCGTATAATGGCGCCCGTAATGCATTTTCCAGGTAAAACTTGGCCCAAATGTACTCTAGCCACATTGACGCATCTCGCCTCCTGTGTGACCTTTGCGTTAGGATGTGACGCATCAGCAGAGGTCAGCCACCGCGTGTGGCCGGAGAGTAGTCTTTACTGCGGCGCTGTGAGCGCAAGCAATTAAAATCCTCGCCGCAAATAGCAAATCCATTTTTCATGCTCGGAGTCTGACAAATGAGCATTCAAAGTTCCTCAGACACGAGGCGCGATTTTAAAAAAGTAACATCATCGCCCGTGGTGCATTACAGTGAGGAGCAGTTGCCATGACGACACTGACACACGCACACACTTGCTTCTGGCCCACAAGTGCGCTACGATAATGCAACTCCCACTCTGACTGCCACTCAAATCATAACACCTCGAGCTTCAATTCACATCGTTTTTAAAATGATAGTTTGGGGTTGTCAACCTTTCACGACACTGAACTCCAATTAGTGTTTTTTTAAAGAACTTAGCATTTTTTAAAAAAAAAATTGTAAACAAGATAATCTTTCATATGGTTCCAAACTAAATTGTTAATGGCCAGCACTCCCTTGGCAGCGCCGCCTCCTATCGATTTACCGTCAGTCAGCTGACACTCCATTTAGCCCTGACCCGAACAATGACCTGATTGAACTATGAGTGAAATATAAGTTCCCCCCCCTCCATTTGACTGATGGCATCCGCCCCTCACTGCAAATTGTTCCATTGTTCGATCATGTCAGCATCTCTGCAGATAGAAGGCTGCTGTAACATTTTGCCGTTTGCAAAATTCGGCAAAATACTGTACGTGTCATACAAATGATCGGTAATCAATGGACGATGTCTACCGTATATCCGTCAGGGTGCTTTCACTGTACCTCCGTATTTTCCAAACTAGTGGTAAGCCGCGTTTTAATGATGTCATATGGACTGAAGTTTTCAAATTTAGAATCGCTAATTAACAACGGCATCCATTGAACAATGAAGCTGATATTTTCCAGGATATCGATTTTTTTTTTCATCATCCATTCCCATTTGAGCAGCCGCGTTTAAGTGTGCTATCACCACGCCGACGCTCTTTTTATCACGCTTTTATTGCGGCGCTTGTCTTGGCGGGAGATGATCTGGCCTTTGTTTTGATATATTGATCCATTGTAATGTTTTCCTTGCAACGATTGCGACATCACTGTTGCGCCTCTAAAAAGGAAGAAACACAAACGTATTGTTCGGAGCTTAGCTTTGCAAGAATGTAAGGCTTCCGGTTCTGTTGAAGAATTAAAAGAATGTGACAAGATGGGCGCCAAGAGTGCTGTCTGCACCAATTGAGCTGCGTTGGCGGCGACCATGCCTTGCTCAAGGGCACCTCGGCAGTTATGACTGCCGACGAGGAGGAACACGGAATGCGGAGGAGGAACTTGGAATGTGACATTATCGTGTGAGATCATCGTTGGCAAAACTTAGGATACGGCGATTAGCTGATATATGGAAAGAGTACAAGCAATGATTGCCAAATTATGGCACAAATAAAACTTCATTCCACTGTCAAGCGCAAGATGGCGGCGCACCGCTTAGTTGGACATTATCTTTGATTACCGATATAGATATTGTGAGATGCAACGTTTGACAATTTTAAAGAACTGATTTGTTGACTGTAAACACAGAGAGGCATCGGTACCGTTTGTACAAAATTTCCTTTGTATTATAAAAGTGCGTTAAAAGAAAAACTAGCAATGTAAATCCTACAAAACTATTCTTTGATAATCGTATTGCAACTGAATTTGTGATTCCCAGTGATTATTGGAAGAGTACCAGCTACTATGTCATCACTTGGCAAAACCACTGCTCTCCTATCGCGACTTGTCGACGCCCACCTTGATGAAGTGTTTACCTTTTGAGATCACAGGAAGTCAGCATTTTTTTTTATTAGCGTGCACCGATGGTGTTTACACGTTAATGGACTCACTGAGCATGCTCACAACACCTCCGGGAGGGGACACAGTTCTTTCTGGAACACTCATTGGATTGCAATAAACAATAATAATGAGATTTGTCCCCCCTCGAAACGATGAGTATCGCTATCGAGTCGGCGCGCACAATTTCATTCAACACGTTTCGATCCTTTCGCTTGAGCTAATTAAAGGGCCGGATGACAGGATGCAAAATGGCGTTTTAAAAGAGGACAAAAAGGAGCTTACTTGTGTGAGTTCCGTGCCCATGACGACGAGGAGGACCAGCGTGAGGAGCCTGCTGGCGGGCTGCATCCTCTTGCCTTCCCGAGTGCGAGGACGGCGTCCCCCCCACCCCCTTCACCTTGTCGTTGTTTTTCTCCCCCGCGTCTTCTTTTGCCGGTGTTGTTTTTAATAGCTGGATGGCCAAACGTGAGCTTACGGTAGCCCCCTTCTTCCTTCCCTCAGCAACGGTGCGTGTGCAGACGCATCGCCTCGGCTCCACCGCACCTCCTCCTTCTCCTCTTCCTCCACCTCCTCGCTATCGTTTTACACGTCGGGTAGAAGCATTTGGGTCGGTGGGTGGTGTCGGTAGGTGGCGGCGCTACAAAGTTGACATCAGCCCGCCCTGACACGCCGCCGATGGTGCCGGTGGAGAGACTGGCCGAGCGCGAGGCGCCGGAAGTTGCAGCCTGACGATGGAGCGAGCGAGGGAAGGAGGGGAGGAGGGAGGGAGGGAGGGAGGGATGGAGGAGAGGGAAGGAGGGGTGGTCCAACTGGCACGCGCGCAGCGGAGATGAATGACTACAAAAATCAGTAGAGGTCAATTAGAATGGAGTGTTACGCACTGAGAAGAAAAATAGTAATATATATTAGATATGTTTTTTTTTTTAAATCTAATATTGTAATATACATATTTTACTGTCAAGGCAAAATTCTTACACGCTAAAGTTGTCTTTTTCGTTAGATATATTTTTGGGGACAATGTGTATTCTTCTGTGAAAATCAAGTTGTTTTTTTAAAAAAAATAGTGTTTACAAAAAGACAAAATGTAAGAATAAAATAGTTTTTTGTAAAAAAAAAAAAATGTGTTTACAATTTTTAGCTCACAATAATACATTTTCTCCCCAAAATATAACTTGATTCTTGTAAGCTGCTCCTCTTTTTCTGCCTTTCTTTTGTGAGCACTGCCGGAGGAAGAATGAAGCGGCGCACATTTTTACTGAAAGACGGCCTGATGGCTGAGTCAAAAATGGGAGAAGGAAGGAGGAAGCGGGTTTAAATTTAGGTCCCTGACAGATTTTTCTGTTCGGCTCTCAGGCGTACTTCCATTACTAACCTCTTTCATCACCCTCCTCCTCTTCTTCCCCCTCCCTCACTTTTCCCTCCCTCCCTCCCCGCCGCTTGCTCACTTAGTGCCGCGGCGTCGTAGCGAAGAACCACGAGGCCCTGATTAGTTCCGTGTTAACGGGCGGCGCGCCATCCACTGATTTATGAGCGATATGAAAGCGGGCGAGCGGGAAGGCCATTATTGCCTCGTCCATCCGTCCCTCCGCCGCGAACATGACGACTTGTTTGTTCTAAACGACCTTTTCAAATGTCAGCAGGCACATTGTGCCGCGCACCTCTGCAAAGTTCCCGACTCGGAAATGCCATTCGCCATTGGACATTGTCTTCCGTCCTTTATTGAACCGCAAAAAGTATGTTTTGACATTTGTATCTCAAATCAGTTGTCCCCATTGAAATGAATGGAATTGCCTGCAATCTGTTCTGACTTCCCAAAAAGTTGTTTGTTTTTTTATAAGAAATATAACGCTATAATATTGCACAATATGAAAACATATAGTAGCAATGTAAAAAAAAAAAAAAAACACAATCTAAAGACATTCAACTATGTGAGATGAAATCCCGCCACATTGGGCAGGTGTTATTAGCGTTTCTTTATCGGAAGGACAACACATGGAGCAAAAAGAAGTCATCTGACAGACTTGAAATATTTGCTCTTGGTGAAACAACAAAGAAAACGCCACCGGATTTGCTCAGTCCGGTTAACATGCAAGTGACGTTCACGCTACACAAACACAGCTAGCGAGCGCTAACCGTTGTTTTGCGACGCGTTTGCTTACAGCCTCTTCGATCATACCACAGAGATTAGATGGTGACGATGGCGTCTGTCCGCTTTACCGACGTTAATACCAACGCACACATTTGGACGTGACGCTCGCTGGAGCTGAGATGGCGGTCGGGGACACGGGTGACACATCTAGCCCTAGGCTTGGTGCTCAAGTCAGGGGTTTAGTCACAAAACTTTAATCCTCGCAAAACATTTGCTCGCTCAGCCACGAGGGAAGAAGCAGCGGCCTGCCTTTTCTTCCGCTCTCTCGTGTTCGGCAATCCCGCCATCTGTCCTTGCTGAGATTCAGGATGATTAGCGAGTTTGGCTTCCCGCAAATTCACCCCCTCTCTTCTCCTCCCTCTTATTCTGAGCCAAATAAGCCATTTCCAAAAAAGGCAAGGTAGGGGTGAGATCCCTCTCAAAACATATCCCGCCTTCCTGGAATTCAGCCCTCGTAGTTTGTTTCACTTGGTAATTTCGGAATTTGTCATTTTTGCAAAATCTTAAACCGGCATGCCCAAGAAGCCTGCCATTTCGTTATTTTATTTCTATTATTATTATTATTTTTTTAATAGATATATATTTTTTATTATTATGATCTATTTTATTATTTTTTACAATTATTTTCAGGTGATTTTGCTCCTCTCCAGTTGTACTTCCTAAACAAATCCATGCTACAACTTTGCTCCGTGTGTGTTGCGGAAGCTGCTACTACTCGGCAAAAATATTTATTCAGTGCGGTTGTGCCACCCCGGGTAGACTGCGAGCGAGCGTCAGCGCGCCTGCCGAGTGTATTGCGTTCCGGGCTGCTCATTTGCATGGTCTTCATCAGCACGGCGCAACGTCATTAATAATGCAGCGCCCGGGAGGGAGGGAGGGAGGGCGCGTGGGCCGCAACACTTGTTTGCGTGCCAGCGTGTCTTTTATATAACTGCGGCAAACGCCAGCGCTGACAGACTCTCACCTTTTAGAGCTTCTTGCATTTCAACTAGCTTTCTCACTTAGCACCCTTGAGCCCTTTTTTTTTTTCTTTGAATGAATTGATCCAAACAAACCCTGTGAGAAAAAATTGTTGCGAAAGCCATCTGACCTTAAACAGATCTTTTTTTTTTTTTTTTTAAAGTGCTATTTCCTTTTCCTCTTAAATAGCCACGGTGGATAATTCTATCCCATAAATGATGAATTAAGCGTGGCAATCTCATTGTTCCACTTTCTTGACATGACCAAAAAAAAAACAGCATATGCTTCGCTTTAATGAGGAATATACTCGCCACAAACTCGACCAACTTGCGCTCGTTTGTCAGCCTGTCGACGTTTTTTTTTTTTTCACATTTTCGGCGGGTGCAACAGAGCGACGACGGCACAGGTGCGCTGTCGCCAAGAACGAAACGCAGCTGGAAATCCGACGTGATATCTCACTCCGTCGCGCGTGGCCCTTATCCCGACCACCTGTGGGCTTTTTGTGTGAATCCGAAAAAGAAAAAGAATAAGAGTACCGCATACAAGTGAGCCAGTTAGGAGCAACAATCAAGACAAAAAAATCCTCACTGCACCAAAATGGCCACCAGTGCTCATTTAAAAGAGACAAAATGTCTGAAAGAGTTCCCCGGTGTCTCAATAACAACTTTGTGGCTTGCTTTCATCAAAACAACCCGAGGGTCAACAATTTATTGCGCAATTACAACTCGCTTGCTAAAATTAGCCGCTCGCATATTGCCAAGAGATGGCAAACTATATTTGCAGATATACGACCACAAAACTTTTTGATATGATGTTTGTTCTTCACCAATTGCGTCACTATTTCGCTTTAGCGCGAAGCCGTCCAGTCGCTCTTCTCCGGCGACTGATGCAACGTAAAGCTGCAGCTGCGGTAAATTGACAAAAAAGGGGAAAGTGGACAACCTCCGGGGGGGGAGCGAGGGGCAGTAAATTGGCTCTGGAGGGAAAGCAGGAGCGTTGAGTCAAGGCGGATGATGAGGCCGGAAGAAAGCGTCGGCGGCGACAAGTTACAACCGGAGGCGACTAATTGAGCGGTGTGAGCTGACCATGTGACCGTGTGTCAGCATGTCTCGCAGGTTGTTTTCACACGACGAGACTTTGGTCTTGGGTGTTGATGGGAAACTAAAAACACCTGGGGCGGTTCAGTTGCGCAGGTACGAACGAGGAGTAACTTTCGCGTCGAAAGTTTTACAGTCGAAGACAGCTCAGAATTTATCGAGGCACCCCCCCCTCCAGATTAGGACTTTTTGTTTTGAAGAAATGTTTGTAAAAGTAGCAACAATGGTAAAAATCGGAAGCGGAGACGCCCAAAAGCGTCGAGGGCGGCGAGGGAAGCGAACGAGATATTTTTGATGTGTAAATACGCCACCCGAGGCGACCGTGTTTCCCCTGCAGCAAGGCAGGTAACAACGTCGGCTTGACGCGTGGCATACCAAGTCGGAGCAGAGATCATTAACATGCACACGAAAAAAAAATCGGAACTATTGTGTTGCGCTGTCATCGGGGGGTACAAACAACGGAGACTTCTTGAGAGCAGGGGGAAGAAAACCAAAAAAAGGCAGACTTAAAATAGAGCAGCCGCAGCTCATCCTTGGCTGACTTGGCATTGGAGCGGCAAAAAGGGAATATTTAACAAAAGTCACTTTGAGGATCCGCTCGACAGGAGACGCTTTGTAGGGCCGCTGCCGAATGTAGCCTTGATTTAATGAGATGGTGGGCCAGAAGGGAAAGCAGATGGTCCTGAGCCCGTAACCCTCCCCGGCACCTCCTCGAGCACGTTTGAAGCCGAGAGCGCCCTCTCGCTCGGAGACCGGCCCAAAGAGAGCAAGAACGGGCCGGCGTTGTTGTCGGGGTCAAAGTAATTCCAGTATCTTGGGATTTTTTTTTAAGTAAACTTGCATGTCGATATATACATCACATCAAAAAAATGTAATCTCCATCTTCTATGTAGACCTCTCTCGGCGCTAACGTGTGCATACATCATATTTTATTGCTCTCATTTGCATCGGCAAATAACACGCACCGAATTCTCTTTTTCTGTTTATTTGTTCAGGAAATGATTTAATAGGGAATAAAAAAAAAAGTCAGCTCGCACCTGAAGACGTGCGCAGAATTTACGGTTTAATCAGCGGCCGTATTGGCGATACGTCACTTTGTGTGTTTATTCTTAACTTTATGACATCTTGATTGACGGCGACCGTCGTCTAATTAGACTGGAAAGATGGTAGCGTTGCATTTCTTATATTTTATTTTTATTTATGGCTCTCTTCCAATCCTGATTCAGTGATTCTAACAATGCGACAGGAAGTGTATTTGTGACCAACATAGTTTCACAATCTCCACCTTTTTGAATGATCATGTGTAATATATGCAAGACTGGATCTCCAGACATCATCAAAATTCGAATGAGAATGCCTCATTTAAAGAGTGTCGTGGGTTCCGTTTAGACAGGTCAAGAGGAGGGAATTTGGGCTTGGCCGCGTTCCCCCTCGAGCCAGCGCCTAGCGTAATTGCTTTGAGCCGGAGGAAACTCGGTTATCAGAAGTCTGGTCCCGCCGCCGCTGACCCACTTGCATGCCAATCAGATAAGCGGCCAAATCGGCAGCGTTGCACGTCGTCTGGAATTTAATAACGGGCTTTTCCGCTCCAAGGGGCTTCCAGATTGAACAGCGTCGATGCGTCGCCGTGATAAACCTCTCGTCGCCCAGGCCTTGCCAAGGCCAGTGGGGCCCTGGCTTGTTAAGGCATGGCTGAATTTCATCATCATACCTGCAAGTGACTTTTTTTTCCCCCCCATCCGTGACCATGTCACCAAAAATTCTGATGTAATACCTCTTTGTACCAGCAGGTTACGCTAGGTTAGCATCTTTTCAAATGAAAAACCACATTTTCGATCAACCGTTGCTAGGTTAGCAACATCCAACGTTAGCTCCTTCTCCGGCGTTGTCACTGTTTGCAAACTTTTGGCCGTCAGTCAGGAGGCTCGGGAAAAAAAACAATTCCGATAAAACTGCGATTGCAACCGATATCTGCCGTCCAGATTCACTGACTGATTCAACAAAGACAAGGCAAAAAATCTCAACTCTTTATACTGAAATGGCATCGTTTACACTTACATTTGTGATGTATATTTTTTATTTGTTTTATTAAATAATACAATAAATATATAATGGTGACGACAACAAGAGAGCAAACTTAACCATTTCATGCATACAGATGAGTTTTAATGCTTCAAAAGACATACAAAGGAGTGGATGGCCACAGTAAACTTTGATTTATTGACATTTCGAAAACCAAAAAAAAAAAATGGAAAAAAAACAAATAGATTTTTTTGTGTCCGTATACAGGTTGAAAAAACAGCAAAAGAAAAAAATGTAAAAAGAGAACAGAACAATGGCAAAGCATTTGGAGAAATTGTTCAAGTCACATATTTGTTGATTCATTTTTATTTGTTTGAAAAACTATGAAAGTGTGGAGGGCTGTAGAACATTCTGTGGTAAGATACTAGTGGTCATAAGCGTAAGAGAGTGCAAAAACCTGTTTCAGAAGAAGAAAAAAGAGCACCTTTCCCCAGTCCAAATGTTGACTTTAAAGCTCTCTTATTTTTTTGGCATGCTTTTTCGTCACAAACATCAACAAACAACAAAAAAAATGCTCTTTGGATTATTTTTTGTCACTTTGATTCGGTCCCGGAATTCAAGCAGACGGCCGTGTTGCGAGGAAAAAAAAAAAATGAAGGAAGGTACAAAAATGCAGCAAAAAAGATCCACGAGGAAAAACATAGTGTAGCACCACAGAAGAGAAAAATAGCACCGAAGTTCTTCCGATTTTCGGGTGACGTCATCCGATTTTTATTTCTTTTCGTTTGTTTGTTGCAGATCATTTGAGCTCTTCTTTCCTTTTATTTCCATTCATACAAACAAGAATCCCAATTTTTTTTTGTCCCTCATTTGTTGTTGTTTTTTTTAAATCTGTCGAATTCCCTTGTCAATGTTGATGATGATGTCATCGCCGTACCCGCCCAGTCAATTGAGTCACATGCACGATTTGAAGCCAGTAGAGCAATAAAACAAACACCAGCATCAATATACAGAATGTACTTACAAACATAAAAATTATTTATATATTTATATATATTTATAAAAAAAAAAATAGGGCATGAAGAGGAAGGGACAATTATGCACAAACAAAGCTCCCAACAATAAAGCGAAGAACGAGCGCGACAGAAAGTAGGAGGAGCCAAAATGGAGTCCGTGGCAGGAGACCGTGCGATCATCCGGTTTCAAAACTTGCATGTGGTGGAGAAGAAGACACACTGAGGTTTCAAGGTTATTTCCTCTCATCCTTCAGAATTTTGCTTTATGGAGAAAAAAAAAAAAACCAACCCAAAAAAAAAATTATTTTTACAAATAGAATTGTCCTCGAAACAAAAAATAAGTGTCGCTTGTTTTTCTTTCAATTTGCCTCCATCTTTTGCTCAGTCTTTAGCCGACGAAGCAGACAGGGCCCACTTCGAAACCGAACTTCTGCGTGGAGCCGCCAAAGTCGTTGAACATGATGTCCACAAATGGCACCTGCTCCACCTTGGGAGTGTTGATCTCCAGTACCGTCCTGTCGTAGCCCTTTTTCAGCTGACAGACACACCAAAAAATAACTTAAAGCCGCGTACACGCATACCAAAAATCGACGGCGCCGTCCTCAGCTTACCGCGCAGCCGTCGACCACGGCTCGGATGTAGGGGTTGTTGTCGTAAGACATCTCCTCGTCGTTGGAGCCCAGGAAGCGAATGGCCTTGTCGTAGTTGTCGCCGTCCTGGTCGTGCCAAGCCACAGACTGGTGACAGCTGTACGTCAGGTTCTGGCGGGCGCCGGCGCTCAGCAGGCGCATGAAGGTCATCTGGACCACGCCGATTGGGTTGCCCTCAGCGTCCACGTAGGAGAGCTGCGACCCAAAGGGACAGCGCGAGTCGTTGTTGAAAGAATTAACGGGAGCTAATGTTGCTAAAATGCATCAAAACAAATATGCCAATTGTCTCTCAATGTAGCAAGTGTATATATACATATCTATATTTTGATTTGAACACTTTTGCATAGGTTTTGCAGTGAAATGAGCCAGCTCCCGTTAGCATGAAGAGACAGCTTGAGCCCTGACTCTGATCTGTATACCAACCATGAGAAATCCATTAAGGTCCACATTACGGCTTGGTCTTTCCCGGCACACTTACTGGGCGCATGCGGAGTGGCAGCCATTGGAGCAAAGCATCCTCTTGTCTCCACGTCCTCTCCATGCACTTTTATTCATTCATTCGTTCGCATGCATCTCCTGAGCCACAGTAGCCACACCAACACTGACTTGGTGACCACTTTAGTGGTCGACTCTAGTTCAAGCTTTTTGTTGTAACCCGCATGAAGCTTGGCGAGCATTAAACTAGCAAACAGAGACTTTGGTTTACCTGTTCAGCCGAAAAACCAAAGCCGTCCATTTGTCCCGGTTCTGCTGTTGGACTGAAGGAGCATGCGTCTCATGCCGAGTCATGCGTCACCATTCCCGTCATAACAGTCAAGCCGTGTGCGCCGCAATTATTGTACATACACTACTCGTAAAAAGCCAGCGATGTTCGACTTTCGGGTGAAATTTCAGGATTGAGCCAAAAGTCACGATTACCTTGAAATATGTATTGAAATTGAGCAGGGTGGCTCGTTCATCCTGAAATTTCACTCCAAAGCCCCGCCCTTTTCTGAGTAATGTACTGTACTTGAGGTGCAGTAGTACCATAACCATGCATAGCCTGGGGGCCCACGCAAGTCCAGCCTGGGCCGCAGGCGGGGGGCCACTTACCAGGGAACCTCTCTTGTAGTGACTATACCATGTGCCTGGTGAGTCTTTGGGCCATTTTGCCATTTTGCTCTGTAAAAACCATATAACAGGCATTCAGGGAAAGGGAGTCGGGAAAGTCCTGCTTACCAGTTTACCGCGTTTGAATTCACTGAACCAGGAGCCGGGGTTCTCCTTTAACCACGAGGTGAGTCTAGCCTGGGGGAAGGGGCACGGATCGACAGGAAGGAAAAAATGGTTAGTGTTGCCCATGAGGGAGAGATGATGAGTTCACCCTTCATGCTTGTCCTTTGAGGAGGGGGGGTTTGAGGAGTCCGCACCTGCCGGAATGGTCCGGAGTGGCACGGTGCTGTTTTAGTCTGAACAAACTGCAGTTGGCAGCTAATTGCTGCTGTAAAAACTGCAGCATACACAGAGATGAACGAAGACAGCATGGCCCGCTGGGGGCTTTGCCGTGTTGCTATTTAAAGACTAGCAGACCTCAGATGGATGAAGCTATGGCTCTGTCTTAAAAATGGCATCACAGACTTAATGCGTTAATGAGTGATGCTTCGGGAAGCAAACCATTTTATACACCGTGGAAGGAAACTTGTGAAAGGTATCGACCGATCCCCGTAGGACTGAAAGGTAAAGAAGTGGCAAAGATGTCCAGCCAAGAAGGTTATGGAAATGAAGAGATTGAGATTCATGTCAAGAGTGACCAGAAAAGATAGAATAAGAAATGAGATGTTGGTGAAGGTACCCCAAGTTTCAAAGAAAGTACCGGACAGAGATGGTTTGGACATGTAATGAGGAGAACTTAAGACTGCATCTCAAAAGAGAAATGGAAGTGAGAGGAAGAAAAGAAGACCAAGAAACAGATGGCGAGGATGTATCAGATCGTATCCGAACGATAGAAGTGGATTAAAGGAACGGCCTTAAAAGGAATGTTGGACAAGGCTCAAATGGGGAAAAACTGAAAAGACAAAGAGGTGCATCAGGCAGTCACCCATGCGAATTGTACGCCGTACAAATACCAGAATCCCCAGCTGTACAGAAAGTGCTCGACTAATAACGCAAAGTCTTGACAGCGCTGGGTGTCTTTTCCTCTTCATTATTCCCGCCTTAAGCAAACCGCCGCCGCTCCTCTGCTGGGTTGGCATTGCTTGTGGGTGTTTGGGGGAGCGGGGTGCTTGGCAAGCGGCCTCATTAAAATGGCCGCCACGCAGCGCCTCCACCCGACAGGCAGCAGCTTTCGTCTTTACGTAATGAAGCAAAAACGAGTTAAATTGTCTTGGGCTCAATGTCGTTCTATTGAGAAATGAAGAAAGGCGAGAGAATGTACGAGTGAGGGGAGACTGCTAGAATGGTAAAGGCGCCCACAGCCCCTCCTTCACAGATGCTCCCTGTACTGGTAACATGGGTACCAGAGCGGAAATAACACCATTTACTGTCAAAATCACTGCTCTGATTATGTAGTCGTACAGTTGCTCGCACGGGAGTCACGTTACCCGCTCCGTTGAAGCCCAGGCTAAAATTAGTAACAGCCCTACTCACCCCTTCAGACTTCTTGTCAGGGAAGATGCAGCTCTCGCCACCGGCTGTGAAGTTACAATAAACCTTGAAGGAGTCCCGAGAGCAGCCCTGGTTGGGATCGATCCAGTACTCGCCTGTGCAGAGTCAGAAGGCGTATGGGATTTACTTTTACATTGGCACGAGCAGAGTCAAGAGTAGCTTGTGTGCCGAGTTAGCAACATGCCGATTGTTTCGAAGAAGCAAATACCAACCATCAGGGAAGTCAGGGTGGCACAGCTGCAAGTCTTTGCAGGTGCGGGCGGGATTGGCCTGCGTGCCCAGCGGGTGCTTCATCTGCTCGATCTCCAACTTGAGGGAGTTGAGCGAGCCGAAGATCTCCTCCATGCCGTCGTCATAGTCCTTGTAGTTAGCGTCCGCTGCCTCGTCGTCCATCATCTGGCTCGCGTCGATGTTTCTGCGCGAGCGGCCCTTAGTGGAGGCCTGGAGGGGCAGTGGGTGGATGACATCGCCTGGGGGGCCCTGTTACAAAGACAGGAAGGATTCGTTCAGTGGTGCTCAAATGTTTGAACTGTGGCTAAAACTTTTTTTTATCCAGTCATCAGAATCATTAGCATCTAGCTGGTGAAGAATTCTTGCCTTACCGGAGGGCCTGGAGTTCCCGGTGAACCAGTTTCTCCCTTTGGTCCAGTTTGACCCTAAAAAAGATCAATCACAGAAACCCTCAATCATACCGCATTTGAAAGTAGTCAGCTCTTATTCGTCCGACAACTTACAGATGACCCTTTAGCACCTTTGGGACCGGGAGGACCCTGATGACACAAAGTTGATAATGTTATCCTAACTTTATCCAATGTGACAAAGTAACATATGGACGACGGAGTCTTACGGGTAATCCAGGTGGACCTAGGGGACCAAGAGGACCAGAAGGACCAGCAATACCCTAAACAAAGACAGACGACAATATAATTGCTATAGTTGTTTGAGTGACGAGCTAGGGGGAGCAAGGACACACTGGAGGGATGACATCTCCACGACGACCTTTTGTTCACTTACATTGTCTCCTTTGGGGCCAGAAGTTCCCGCTGGACCGGGAAGACCTCTGTCGCCCTTTTCTCCCTGCTCGCCAGGAGGTCCAATAAGACCGATGAGACCTGGGTGGCCCTGAGGAGAGAGAGCACACAGCTAGTCAATAACACGCCCGCACAGACATTAGCGCCATCATACATCTAACTGCCAGCCAGTGCTCTAATGGTTTGATGGCTACGGGCAAACAGCACAGCTGATCAATTGGATAGGAAATGAGTCCATTAGTCTTTGTTGTTACGTTTTGTGGCCTCACCTTTTCTCCTTTAATACCAGAGTCGCCTTTCAAACCAGGTAAACCGGGAGGACCCTGTGATTGTGAAGGAGGGAACAGTCTGAGTAATATTCGGTTCACAAACCCACCAACCCACATGTCAAAGTTAAACTCACCATTGGGCCGGGAGGTCCGTCTGGACCAGGAGAACCGGGTAGACCTTGTTCCCCCTGGTCATAAAACACAAGCAGGGATGTTGGGCTCACGAGAATGCAGAATTTACTTTTACGCAAAATTTAAACTTACGACAGGGCCAGGGATTCCCCTCAAGCCTTCAGAACCGGGTTTTCCTGGAGATCCTTGAGGTCCAACAGGACCAGTCTTTCCTTGAGGACCTTCTAATCCGGCCTCTCCCTTTTAGCACGGACACAAAATCACCCACATAAATTAATTTTGCTTTGGCTCAAGCTGGTCAACCTTGACCATCAACAGTCAGATTTACTGAGTGTGAAGTTGCCTTGACTAAATTGAAGGTGGTACTTTATTTAAATACAAATCTACATTTTAAACACGTGCTTTTATCTTTTACCTTGGCTCCTTTCTCCCCTTGCCTTCCCTCAGGTCCCGTCACTCCAGGCGGTCCCTGTTTGGGAAAACATGGCAGAGATTATTGTCTTGGAATATGATAGGATGTAGAACAATGGTACGAGTAAAGCATACTCACTCTCTTTCCTGGTGGTCCAGAGGGCCCAGACTCTCCAGTAGGTCCCGGGGAACCCTAATTCAAAAAGTTATAAAATGAACCGTCCCAAAAAATGTAAATGGGATATCTAAACAATCATGGCACTCACAGCCTGACCAGCCTCTCCATCATCTCCCTTGTCACCAGGTGGACCATCTAAGCCCTGCACAACACAACCAGAACCAATCCATTTAGTTAAATAGCCCTCAATAATTAATAGAGTTTTGCTCAGTTACAGTTTGGATGTCATACGTACAGCTGGACCAGGCTCTCCAGGGGGACCTGGATCACCAGGGAAGCCGCTTGGACCCTGAAATTTAACACAGTCGCCTTAAAGCACATTTCTATGCAAACTCTGATAAGATGGATCAAGATGGGAACTTACAGGGCTGCCTTTGGGACCATCGTCTCCAGGGGGACCCTTGGGACCAGGTGGTCCAGCAGTACCTGCCGGACCGGACTCTCCCTTTTCTCCACGCTCTCCTCTGGGTCCCTGGATTCATACAAGCACAAATGAATATTCAGAGCAGTTTTAATTAGTTGTTCCCGGCGTGAATGTCAGTGACAAAGTTACTCACCGGTGGACCACCATCTCCCTGAAGACCCGGCTCTCCGGTCTCCCCAGCATCTCCCTGTCGAGAGATATTTCAGATTTGTTGACAGTCCCATTTTCCGGAGCGGTTCAATAATAGCAACTCTTGTGCCAGTTCAGCGCAGAATGAAGCCTATTGTCATTTTTATGAATGAAGACCCCATCTTGAGGCTTTACATCCCCTCTGGGCCTAACTGCTTCTTATCTGCTGACAACAGTCCAAGTGCCAGCATGACTGACAGCGACTCAGCACGTTATTATGCTGATGTTCCGCCTCGTAAAAGTGCCATTTGGGTGGAAGTGTCATTAGCCCGAAGAGCGATGTGAGAGCAGGGTGTTGTCATTTCGCATGGGAGAAGATTGAGCTATCAGAGGCCTGTGAGAGGCATTTCTCAAGCTTCCCTCTCTGTGGTTAATGATACAAAGTCAATTTTTCCTTGACAAACCCTTTTCCATACACTCTTGACTTTTTATGCTAACGCTACTGTAAACTCTTCCGACACGGAATGGGGGCTTGAAGCCCGGCTTGGTAAAATTGCCATCATGGGAGGTGGTAACTCGTAAGTTAGTAACGAGGTCCTTTTAGTCTTTGAGGTAAATGCCAGCATTCTTCAAGACATTTTTTTTTATCACAGAAAGGGTGCTGAACATTATTATCATCGTTTCAAACTTTTCTTTGGCCAATCACAGAAGCATCACTGCGTGACACTATTTTCACGGAGCGTCAACCGACTTAGGGGATTAATGACGGCATTCGTCACCCGACAGATGCGAGTTGTTTGTCGTACCGACAGAGCGGCCATGCAAACTGTTTGCAAACAACAGTCTCCTCTTAAATCAAGTCAACTCCTGCGACATGGCGCTCGCTTGTTTGCAATTCTCACCCCCGTCTGGGGGAAAGGAAGAAGGATGGAAAAGTGAGATTGTCATTTGCCACAATCCATCTCCGCAAATGGAGTGGAATTGCAGTACGGCCAGTCGCGACAAGGCACAAACTTGTCAGATTCCCAGGAGAGGAAACAACTTTTGGAAATGTGCAAAAAATGTGCAAACTCGCCGAAGGAAGAAAAGTGTGGGAGGCAAAGTAAGCGGATAGCAACAGAAGAAGAAAAGCTTACTTTCTCGCCAACAGCACCAGGGTTGCCAATGCCACCGGGAGGTCCCTGAGGGCCATCGGCACCAGGGGGTCCGGAGGGGCCTCTTGGTCCAGGCGGGCCAGGTGGACCCTAAATGAAAAATTGTAATTAGCACGAATCCCACAATTTGTTGTTCTCACTCCCACCACATGATATATTTTAAGTCGCTTACCATCTGACCAACATCGCCTGTTTCTCCTTTTTCGCCAGGTGGACCGGGCAAGCCCTGTGGAAAACAAGAGTTGAGTGTCAATAAATCACAGTGGTGCATGGAAATCCCCTAACAGATCTATTTTTTCTCTCACCTGTAGTCCGACTGGACCTGGGGGTCCGGGGAAGCCTCTGGATCCTTCGTCTCCCTTCTGGCCAAACAAACCCTGCTGACCTCTGGGACCAGGTTCACCATCTGCTCCCTTCACACCCGAAGCAGATAAACAGGTCAGTTGCCAATTTAACACAGACTGATGCACGAAAATCAAGATACTCACAGCAGGACCAGGAGCTCCAACTGGTCCTTGGGGTCCGGTAGGGCCTGGTGGACCCTGTTGGATTTGAGGGACGTGTTAATGAATGATAACTGATAATGAAACATTCATGTAAAGATCATATGAACTCACATGTTCGCCTTTGTCACCTTTGCTTCCTTTCTGACCGGGCTCTCCAAGTTCTCCCTAAGAAGCAAAGCCGTCACTTGTTACAAAGTTGACCCAGAATTTTTTCATGCAAAAATGTCGACGTAATGAACACAAGGACAGAAGCCTTTAGAGGCTATTATGAAATATCCCACCTTGTCCCCATCCTCTCCGGGTGGTCCAGGGGGTCCCCCGGGTCCTGGTAGACCCACTGGTCCTTGGATACCATCTCTTCCGGCTGGGCCTTGAGGTCCTTTCTCTCCCTAAGTTAAATTTCAGACATCAAGACTCGATCTGGCAATTTCATACTGCCTATAAAACTTGAATTATTTTCAACCAAAATGGAATTGGAGGGACGTCAACCTGGAAATTTTTCACCTGAACAAATGTTTCATTTTTTGGGTTCTCAAGACTTTCTTACCGGTCCGCCTTTCTCTCCTGCGGGGCCTGGGGGCCCTTGGGGGCCGGGGCGTCCGGGCAGTCCTGTTGGTCCGGCGGGTCCAGCGGGACCACGTTCGCCAGGAGAACCCTGTAGCACAAAGTGTCGAGATTCATCCAAAAAAAACAAATTGTTGTGGTGCAATAAAACTAACATCAGGATTTTGTTAATCACATTAAGTAAAGTATTGACAGCCAGGATGGATGCCAGATCCAGAGGTACTTACAGCTGGGCCAGGTGGGCCGTTTGGACCCTCATTGCCTTTCAGACCATGAGCCCCCTGCAAACACAAGCAGACGTTTTACCACACAGCACAGGTCGTCTTTGAAAAAGGATTATTTCTTGCTCGATATCACAGTGTGAGCAGATTACATAACAAGCAGTGCTTTGTGCGCGGAGTTCTGAACAAACAAGGCGGGATCACGTCGTGGTTCTTATCAAGCCTACGCAAGGTCTCGCCGGGCTTTTGATAGCCCACGAGCGTTACGTAATGACAACGCAGGAAAAAGATGATACTGACCACAGGGCCGGGGAGGCCTCGTTCTCCGGTGAAGCCTCGCGGGCCAGGTGGGCCATCTTTACCGGCGGGGCCAGAAGGTCCAGGGTCGCCCTGCGGGGATGGTGGGAGGGGTGGCGTGGGGGTAGTTATGTTGTCAGTGAATAACAGAGCAAATGTTAAAACCGAATTCTGGTTCCATTGGGCTCTTACCTTAGCGCCTTCCTTCCCAGCAGCTCCGGGGAGACCCTGCTCACCGGGTGGACCTGGGGGTCCCGGGTGGCCACGATCTCCCATTGGTCCAGTCTCGCCTGTTGGTCCCTACAAAATCACAAGCAATTGCTTCATTTGGGAAACTCATTTTAAGATTCCAATTTATGGGATTAATTTTGAGCTCAAAGGTTCCATTGGCCAAGGGCACGCCCTCACCTGAGGTCCGACCACACCTGGAGGTCCAGGGGGGCCAGTCTTTCCTTGGAATCCCTGCAGGTTGCAGGAAAAGACAAATAGAATTAAGAGTTTTCATGTGACTTGTCTGATGGAGTGACAATTCCTTTCTGGCGACCACTCACAGTCTCTCCTCTCTGTCCAGGGTGTCCAGGAAGTCCGTCTTTCCCGGCAGGCCCCTGAGGAACACATTACAACACCACACATTACACGACAGTAAGTGGACGGCTAAACCTGTTTTCACTTTTGTCAAGATGGTGCAAGAATTTTAAAGACATTTAAAAAAAAAAAAATCCATCTCAGAATACAGTCGGAACACAAAGTAGGTCAAACTGAAAGGGCTGATTACTTACAGGTGGGCCCTTTGGTCCTGGGAATCCGGTTGGTCCCTGAGGTCCTGGCAGACCCTAACACACAAACAAAAACAAAAATTGTGAAGGAAATATTTGGAAATATTCATTTAAGATCTCATGAAGTCACCTACCCGCTCGCCGAGAGGTCCTGGAGGGCCGTCGGTCCCTGAGGTGCCCTGCCGACGAGAAGTTGAAATTTCCATTAGATTATAATAAAAATGATGATAATGAATATCATAAAAGATGTCCATTCAAGCATAGATTTGAAATTTGAAAGTAAAAGTTTTACGTGCTTTTGGTCCAGCTTTTCCCGTAGGTCCTCTTGGGCCTCTCTCACCTCGAGGGCCCTGCGGAAAACAATGAACAGTTACACATCACGGCGACACCCCGCCAGGATTCATTTTAGCCGTCCGAGGTGCCAAGATGGCCGGCCATCTGTTAGCGTCACGACTCTGCTGACTAAGACACTCACCGTCGGTCCTCGCTGGCCACGAGGGCCCGGCTTTCCTGCCGTTCCCTGTGGAAAACAAAGCAAGTGAGTAAACTTCATTTTTTTTCTTTCCTCTTTCAGAATTATTTCCTGAGAAATGTATGCTATGCTAACTGCGTTATAATTTGCTATGCCCCTTGGTTACTTTACATTTTCATATTATCACCACGCTTTGTTTTGATATTATCGTAAACCACAAGAGTTGCACATACCCGAGTTCCTTTCTCTCCGTTAGCTCCAGGGAAGCCTTGGAAACCTTGAGATCCCTATGAAGAAAAACAAGAATTAGTTTACAAGTCTTATTCCTCCAATTAAATGAGCAATTGTTACCTTTGGTCCTTGTCTTCCTGGATATCCAGGCAAGCCGGGCACTCCAAGTTTGCCCTGTGAGACGATACCCCCACGTTAGTGTTGTGTAGGCTACGTTAGCGTCCCGTGCTAGCTACACGACCGCAAGCATTTCTTACCTTCTCGCCAGATGGACCGAGAGGACCGGAATCTCCTGGGAGACCTGAGCGACCTTTGGGTCCCTCTGGACCGTCTTCTCCTCTGGGTCCCGCTGCTCCAAGTTCGCCCTGAGTAGAAAAGGGCAAGGGCGAGCGTAAAACAAATGTCAGCATTTGAAAGCTACACACTTTTTTCCCTGCGTCTTTTAAGTTGGATTATCCTCTGATCTTTCAGATTGATTTCCGTGTTGTCTTTGAGGAAATGAAGGAAACCCTCCAGGGGATTTTGCGGGCTTCAAAGCGCCATTGATTTCTTTGTCGTCAATTTGAGTGGATGTTTTGGCGTTTGAAGTGCAAGCTGACACTTCCGAGTGAAAGACCGACTCGAGGTTACGAGGCGAGTTTGAAGCCTACGACTCTCAGTTACGACCCGGACTACAAATGACGCTAAAAGTCTACGACTCTCTATTATGAACTGCCGTCAAAGGCCAGCGCTGAAGGTTAAAATGCTACGACTCGGACATTTTGACTCAACGCGACAAGCTACAAGCAGGGGTACCGAAGCGCTACTTTTAGCTTTGGAACAAGAAAACAAACAAACAAGCAAGACTTACCCTGTCACCCTTGATGCCCATATCTCCCTTGAAGCCCGGGAAGCCGTCTTCTCCCTGGCAACGAGAGCGGAGCTCAATTTAAATGGAAATTCTTTCAATGACACCCGGCCGGGGATGACAAACAACGCAGCATGAATAATCATTCACAAGTTGAGAATGATTCTCCCTTAAAGCGCTTACCTTCTCTCCTTTAGTTCCTTTCAGGCCACGGACACCATCTGCTCCCTGAGACACAACAGCGTCGTCTTGTTATGCCAAATCTTGTTGCTCCAAAATATGTATTTTTCTTCTCATAAAGTTCCCTTTTATTGCATTTCCAGGATTACCCGTACTCATTTTCTGATTACATAGTGGGTGGATCGGCAACTCACCTTCACGCCTCGTGGACCGGGATAACCGATGGGTCCTTGAGGGCCGGCTGGTCCCTGGAAACAACCATCGGTAAGATTAATACTTGAAACACGCACACACACACACACACACATGAGTGTGAAGAAGTTACCATGTGTCCCTTCTCTCCGTGAGGTCCTTCTTTTCCAGGGTGACCCTAAGAATCATGACAGTCAAAAAATATCGTCTCATCAACACATAATGACAATCGTAAAGACTTATCGTGATGGCCAAAGATCATCGTAAAGACATTAAATTATAATTACAGGACATCATCAATCTTACTAGAGGACAAAATAAATGAAAAAGTTCATGTCCAAGTTTGCTCGTATCGCGCAAACTGGACTTGATAGCCGCGTGTATCAATTGAAAATGTATACACGCACGCACACGTTCCTTATTTGAGCCCAGAGAGGGTGCCGAGATTGGAAGGAATTGCAACGCTGATGGCTTTCCAGCGTTGCCACTTTGGAAAGGAAATGGATCCGAGATGAGGTGCAGGCGGGCGCCGGCAAACAAATGGAAGTGTAGAAAAAGAAATAAAGGAAGTGCACAGAGCTATTTGTGCTCTCCAGGCTAAGGAAGGATAAGGGAAAGAGGGAGGGAGGTCGTTGCGGGCACAATATTGAGTCATATGAATGGCTATTTTTATAGCTACAAAATTGACAATGGGCTGCTGAGGGCGTTGAAATAATTCCAAAAAATGACGCAAATATGTCAATTTAAAATAAAGTAATGTGCTCCTAAAAATGTCTTTGGGAGAACGTGGTAAAAGGGGGACTCACGGGTGGTCCGTCAGCTCCTGGCACTCCTGGCAAGCCGGGCTTACCGAGGGGACCCTGCAAGTACAAAAAAAAAAGTTAATAATATATGTCATGCTACGAGACGTAAATCTGCATGCGTTGGAAGAAACCAACTGCATTATTTAATAGTTGACTAATTAAAAAGTAGATGGGAGCCATGTTTCACTTTTGCCTCAGAGGCACGGTGTGCTCATGACTTAGCGTTAGCATTCGCATTAGCATCCCATTAATGGATTGCAGAGGCGGCAGATTAATGCTTCAAACATAGTTAAGTTTTGCAAAAACGGAGGTTTCACCTTCTCTCCGGGAGGTCCGATAGCACCTTGAGGCCCGGCAAGTCCCTGCAAAGGGGTGAGAAAAATATAAAAATCATGGATTTTCTCAGAAAGTCAGCAAGATTTTTTCCCAGCCTCAGCTCACCTGAGCACCAGGGTTGCCTTGCTGTCCTGGAGGTCCTGGCTCTCCTTGAGGTCCCTTTGGATTGGTTGAGAAAACATAAGCCATCATTTCCAAGCATGACTTTTACTCGTGCCACAATTCCCTCAAAAGTTGAAATGAGACTTCAGCCTTTATCCCCCCCCTGAAAATCAGCTTTGTGCCACTTACGATGTTGCCTTTGGGTCCAGGATGGCCGTCCACTCCGGTGACACCCTGCGGGAGGCCACACAAACACGATATTGCCGCATCAACTATAATCGTCTGTCATTATTAGCGAGTAGCTTCAGCTGTGAAAAAAAGCGCATGATGGCGAGGATGAGGAGACTCACGGGAGGTCCTGGGGGGCCCTGAGGTCCTTTAGGTCCGAGCAAACCACGCGGTCCCTGGCATAAGGCAAAGAGAATGAGATCAGAATTGCTAGCAGACTGTGAATTATTCATTTTAATCCACACACACAAAAAATTGGATTTAATTTCATTCAACTTAATTTAATTCAGTTACACCACTTTGCTCCCAAATGTCCTCTAGTGGATCCAAAAACAAATCAACCTCTGTATACAAGATCATTAAAGAATGATCTATGTGTAATTTCTTTTCTGCTCTGTCCCAGTCGAGTTCAAATTGCACAGTTGGTAGCTTCCACGAAAATGAATTTAACACTTGACGACACCCTCAAGATCAGTTTTTGTTTTACGCTTGCCCTGCCTTTGCATGACAGCAGGCCAGTCGAGCACACCCTGGTGGACAAAATCCATCATGACTTGAATATCAGACGGCCTACTATGAAGATTGAAATGAAACTACCGTAAATCTCAAAAAATTGCAAGGCTGAAGGTAAGACTATCGTAACTCACCCGTTACTGCGGGTTGTAATGAGGCGACTGCAACCCAAAAAAGCTGAAGGGCTTAAACTGAGACTACAATAAATCCTCCCAAAATTGTGCAGGTTAACAAAGAGCAGTGTAAAAATCCCTCAAAAGTTGTGCATGAATGTCTTAAAATGAGACCACGAAAGTTGTACAGTTTGGAATTTGCAAAATTTAAAATTTGTAAATCCCACTCAGATTGCAAATAAAAAATAAATTATAAAAAAAAAAAGACTCACCGGTTCCCCAGGAAGTCCCCTTGGTCCGATCTCTCCGTCATCTCCCTGGAGGCCAGAAAATGATCAAGATCACATACGACAAAACATTTGTTTTTTAAAGTGAGAGCAGTTCTTACCCTCTCTCCATCCTCTCCGGGTGAACCAGGTGGCCCATGGGGTCCTGCTTCACCCTGGAACCAATCGCAATGGTGTCAGGAAAACAAACATTTTCATGGCGGGGGAAGCAATCAGTCACTCACTCTGTGTCCTTTTTCGCCAGGAAGTCCAGCCAGACCGTCAAAGCCGCGATCTCCCTGAAAGCAAAAAGAGGTTACAGCACGTTGAGGTTTTGGGATTGTCGCATTTCAACCCATGTCCAAACCCGGAGTCCACGTACCTTGGGTCCAGATTGACCTGGCATCCCTCTGGCACCGTCAGCTCCGGCGCGTCCCTGTCAAGGTCAGAATTTGGATGGTGATGATGAAATGCGTTGTAAAGTATGTTTTTTTCTTTGCATCACACGTACCCTTCTGCCGGGCTTTCCGGGAGGTCCAACTGATCCCAAAGGTCCACGTGGACCCTAGAAGAAAATTCCCAAATCAGTCGAAATTTTACATTATATCTCATTTGCCATCAATAGGGGGGTGGGGGATTTCACATTATTTGGTGTCAACTATTCACCTGAGGACCGGCCTCTCCGGACTCTCCCTTCACTCCCGCAATACCAGGAGGACCCTGAAAAGACAACCGTGATAGGTGACACGGGGTCGTGTGACCTCGGGCGAGTGATTTCCTTCTCGGTACGCACCAGTGGGCCGGGTCTGCCGGTCAAACCCATGGGACCGGTGGATCCACGCATCGCCAGCTGGACACGGGAGAGGCAGAACCGTCAGTCCAAGATCGAGACGTGCATATGAAGACGTAGACATAGAGGTGTGTGTGTGTGCGGGGTGGCGGCTCACCCGAGCCTGCTGCATGATTGCCTGCATCTGGGCCTCCTGAGCGGACATGGCTGGTCCCTTCTGACCTGAGTCCCCTCCGGCGCTGAATCGGAACTGAGATGTGGAGAGAAGACACATGTTGACCACCGAAAATCATTGAAAGTGACCAGAATTTGTAAAAGTTTGGATGTTTGTCTCTATGCGGCCTGAGATTGGTCAGCAACCAGTCAAGGGTGACCGGCGACCAGTCCACGATGTCCACTGCTTGTGTTGCCAAAAAGTGAGCTGCTCCGGCTAAGAAAATGGATGGATGCAAGGAGGTTTTCCTCCGCAGCAGCAGCAGTAGCAGCAGCAACTCAGGCCGTTTCCACAAATGCTACACTTGCCACCTAGTGGCCACAAGGCAACGTTGCACCACAATGGAATATTCCACGAGCTTTCCACTTCTCTATCACGACTTGAGTCATGATCCTGTGGTGCATATTTCGTCAAATTAAATCTAAATTAAATTAGAAGAAAGGAAGAATCCCCAGAATTGGATTTCAAGGTCTTTCTGTTTTTTGGGTTGTTGTTTTTTTTTTTCAAACCGCCTAATGATAATTACATTTATAATTTTACTGCCTAGATGCCGTTGCAATGATTCACATTTTAAACTGTCCAAGCTATTCATTAGATCATTTTCACACAAATATTCCATCACTTCATTAATGCAAATGAATTTCGCAGAACCCCCCCTCCCGAGTTGTGGTCGGGAAAGCGTCATCCAAAATGACACAATATCAGCAAATTGTTTACAGATTGCCTCATAATGAGTTTTTGGTGTCTATTGTATATGAAGGGGTGCTATCCAGACTTGTGGACGTAACGCTGACTCACTCCCGCTTTGACGTGGCTCTCATTAGCTGCTTGGACATAAAATCTCTGCACTCGCTTGGCCTTCACATATGCGATGTGTTTAATTCTCCAAATCACAAATGCAAATGAACTCAATATGCTCAGATGTTTCTTTTTTTTTTTTTTTAAGGGAACCATTTTTCAAGCAGAATAACAGACTTCCTGTCCAGATGAAAAAAAAAAAACGTAAATTCAAATCTGTGAAACTCATCAGAAACGGTGAGAAGCGAGAACGCAAAATGGAAGCTTCTGGGTCATCTTTCACTTGAGCTGAGGAATCGATTTTCTCACGTTCACCAATTTAATAGGAACAGCCGGGCAAAGGTCAAATTAGCATGATCATAATTATCTTGGGGTTTACTTACAGGCAGCATCAGGACTGTGCCAGCGGGTCCAGGTAGACCATCAGCACCAGGAAGACCAGGACGACCCGGAAGACCCTGATGGGTAAGGACACAAAGAGTGTCAACGCGCACACACACAAGCTTAAGAAAACTTGAATACAACACTGCAAAACACTGGGGGGGATAAATTTGGAAAAAAGAATGAAATCTAGGCAAATTATGCTTGTTCATTGCTTGTCGTAAGGAACCTCGCCAAGTTAAATTTTCCACTTTTATTGGCAGGTCATTTGGACAAAATCAAGTAATGTAATCCACATGTCCTTGCTTTGTTTTCATATTTTTTTAAGAGCGGCTTTTGCAGATAGCATTTTCTCCCACGATTGCCAAATAAATCTAATCCCCCCTATTACTGGCAGATAATTTGCCTCGAGTAAGTCAAGTACTCCTCATGTCATTGCTTCTGTTTGTTTTGAAAGGCCGCTTTTTGCTATCTCGCTAACAAACTGAGTCGCTAGCTGCATAGCATTTCTTCCTTTAAATTTTTGATGAGCTCACAAGAGTTTTTTGCAGTGTAACTCACCCTTTCGCCGGTATCTCCAGCAACGCCCGGTGAGCCAGTGGCACCTGGCGGTCCGGGGAGACCCTAGTTCATAAGCACAGACAGATGACATTGAACTTCTCACATGGAGTGTTTTTTTTTTCAGTTGAAAAGTAGTCACACATGTTTTTATTGTATTATATGTGGCTGAGGGGATGGGGGGGGTGTCGTATGAAAATGGGGCTTCCATCAGGCGGCGCTCTTTATATGTCTACGACTTGAATCGGGACCGCCTCTTTAAGGAGGGTGGACTAAATAATGGACATCTGGGCAAGTCCGTATCTCATCTGGGAAAGCGACCGCTCCCTTTTTGAACGGGGGGAAATTAAGGCATGTTTTGTGTGCCGAGCGCTAACATAAACAGGCCGGTCCACGGAGAGAAAGGCAACCAGCGCCAACAATCAGGAGGAACAAGACATGCGGAGGAAAATGTTCAGGCGGCTTGACTTACCGCTGGACCCTCAGGCCCAGGCGGACCCTCCATCAGCATTCCCTGCAAGGCACAAAGCACGTGAATTGTGAAAAATGAATGTAAACGGCAAGGTCAAGCCTTAATGCGCATTCCTGCCTGTCATTCCGTCACTTCGGCTGGTGATTAATCGGCGCGGGGAAAAAGCCCTGCAGTGCGGCGCAATGCACGGCGCACCGCGCCGCGCACCTCCAGAGTGACGACGTGTGCGTGCACGCAAAGACAAGCATGTCGGGTTGACTGTAAAGACGTGTTTGCGGTGGGAACATCTTGGCTGCAATCAAGGTAGCATTGCGGTGTTGTAGCGCAGGATTCCCACTGGAAATGCCCTCAGGAGAGGGTGCGCAAAATGAAAAGACTGTTTTGATGTGTGCAGGGGAGGAGGTGTGTCAACTTCCGTCAATTATATCAAAAGGGCTGCACAGTTTATAAAATTAGGGGGAAAAGACCACAATGCATTGCCCTGGGAATCTCTCGAGTGCTACACATGGTGCGCCACCTCTTAATGGGGTTTTAAAGTGGGTGCAGAGGTTTGCAAGGAGACTCTTGTAGATGACCATGATTTGACAAAGGGGTGCACCAACTGATCTGAGATGTTGCCGGATGGGAAATGTTTGGGGAAGAAGATGACCCCGGTGCGCGAGGGGTGCGTCAACTCCAAATGGATTCAACATTTGAGGAAAAGGACAAGACTGAGAGAGGTGCTCCCAATTTTTCAGGGGATATTGTTTTGCTGATATAGTCTGGCGGGGGGTGCGCCAATGTATCATCAATGTTGATGGGAGTGCGCGAGTTTCGGAAAAAGACTGGCACACTGTGGAAGGGGTGCGTCATTTCTATTGAGATGTGAGAAAAAATCGTTTTGGGGAAAAGTGGTGTTCTGGGTGCCAAAAAAACAAAAACGCAAAAGCCTCCGTGGCTACTATAAATCAAGCGCATCCCATTGGGACATAATTCTGTGACCTCAGCGGTTTTCCATGGCCCACTGGGCCTCGCCCCTCTCAACGTTTACCTCATTGAATTGCTCGGAGTAGTCGCCAATGAAAAGTCGCACGTCTTCGCGACGGCAAAACCGAGGACATCTGTCTATTGTCTGCGAGGCGAAGAATCTAAGCACGGCGTCAGTGTAAATAGGAAAAAGCTCCGTCACGCCGCAGTGTACACTCGTTGACATTTGTTTTGGGAGTGAAGCGGCTCAGGTTGAGAGCAAAGAAGCTTCGAGGGAATTGTTAAGGCACTGCCCGCTCCGTGTTTACAAATGCCTGACGAGCCCCGCATGGCTCTTCTCCGAATGTTTACATTGTCGTCCCGATGACCGGGGCCTCTCCTCGGCGGTACGTCCGCCAGCGGTTTTTGTCTGGATGAGTGCACACAGATGGCGGACGCAAAAAATGCAACCAGGCTTGGTAACTGACCACCACAACTCCTGAGTCGAGTTCGGTCTCAAGCCTTTTCATTTGTGTCGCGACAAGTCGACTCGAGTCTACCGGAGTCACGATCTCGGATCAAATGCGCTCACGAAGCTCAGTCAAGTCGGTTCTCATGATGACCTAGTCCGTCGACTCAAGTCTGGCCAAACAAAGTTGGCGTTGACTCCAGTCAAGTCATGTGACTGGAGTGGCCCACCTATGCGTGGTAATACTCACTGGCTCGATGATAGCGGGTTCTCCCTTCTGTCCCTTCTCGCCACGGACACCATCGACCTGCAACGAAAACATGGCCGTTAGCCGCATGTCATCTCGCTGGTCTTCTTTCCCGCATCCTGTCTTGATTTTCTTTCCCGCTGGGCATCAACCTCATCATCCTCTTGATGATATCAAGCTAGCTTTGTTCTCTACTAGCATTGTCTGCCACTAGCATTATCTCCTGATGTCTACCTCAGCCCTCTTTCATCTCTTTCACACTCCCCCTTTGCCAACGCCTTCCCTCACCTGTCCGTAATACTCGTTGGTCTCAGCGGGAAGCACTTTGGAGCCTTTGTCCTGGTAATCCAAGGCATCGTAGTTGTCATCGTAAATATTCAGATCCAAATCATCGTAGTTGTTGATGTGCTCCTCTTTGAAGGTATCCAAGTCCGTGTAGTCCCCTTCGCCTTCAATGCCCAGGCCCGTTCCGGTGGCGATGGAACCACCGGCTCCGGTTCCGGCGCTGGCCGACCCACCGCCGAGTGTGGAAGAGCCTCCCGCTGACACGGAACCACCTCCGACCGAAACGGAACCGCCGCCGAGGTTGATGGTGGAGCTACTTCCGCCTCCTCCTCGGATGACGGTGGAACTGCTGCTTCCTCCGCCGCCGCCCATGCTGATGGTGCCACTGCTGCCACTGCTGCTACCTCCACCGAGACCAAGGTCGATGCTGCTGCTGCTGCTGCTGCCTCCGCCGCCCAGTGAGATGGTCCCACCGCTGCTGCTTCCGCCGCCCAGCCTGATGGTGCTGCTACCTCCACCGAGGTCAATGGTACTGCTGCTGCCGCCGAGGTCGATGGTGCTGCCGCCAAGGCCGAAGTCAATGGTGCCGCCGTCAAGGCCGAGGTCAACATTGCTGCTGCCACCGCCAAGATTGATGGTGCCGCTGCTGCTGCTACTTCCGCCACCGCCAAGATGGATGGTGCCGCTGCTGCTGCTACTGCCACCACCAAGATGGATGGTGCTGCTGCTGCCGCCGCCGCCGCCGATGTGAACCGTACGGCTGCGATTTTCACAAAGATGCGAATAAGTCACAACTGCAAGTCTTAAATTTCAAGTCCAAGTCCTAAAACAGGGGACTTAAATATGTTGGGGGGGTGTCATGCGACTGGAGTTCCTTACCTGCTGCTGCCTCCACCAGTGGTCACATGGCTGTCCACACCGTAATCCCCGTCGCCATAATCACTGTAGTCTCCGAAGGAGGTTCCGAGCTAGGAAAACCAAAGTTATAAGCCCGAGAAATTCTGGTGTCCACGTCTAAGCGGTTCACCTACTGTGGTTTTATTGATGGTGATTGAGGATCCGCCACCGCCACTGATAACCTTGCCTCCCACGGCACTTCCTGTGATCAGGTCGTCCGTTCCGCCGACCACCTTGACTTCCTCACCGGTGACGGTGACGCGCCGAGAGCCGGCGCCCCCAGGTGCTTGCGTCGCCTCGTCGTCGTAGCTCTCATAAGTCCCGTAGTTGTCGTAACCATCGTACGCGCCGGCGTCATCCGTGGCGCTCGCAGAAGAGCTGCTGGACGACGAGCCCGTGCTGGAGGACGAGCCGGAAGATGAAGAGATGACCACTTTTCCACCCGTGCCGGTGGCTCTCACGACTTCCTCCACTTTGGACACCAGGTCGCCTGCACCCGTCACCTGCGATCAGATGCAGAATTGTCATATTGTTTCATCGACCCGCTTCCCGATCAACTACCTTGACATCCTTGGTTGTCTCCTCATCATCAGATGTCGACTCGATGGTCTTTCCGTCCACATCCTCGTAGTAGGGGTACTCGTAATAGTAGCTGTCCTCTTCTGTGTTCTGGAGAATAGGTGCACCATTTATCAAAACACTGGAATGCTTTGGACTTGTAGAAACCTCCTGTGGACGCCCCTGTTCCAATTGGTTACCCCCCCCCTCCACCCAATGAAGAATGACTTCTCACAGGTCATGTTTATGTTCTTCTTTTAACACATCCTACGTTTTCAGGCAGGAATTCAGCTTTGTACAGGCCCCATTCATCATCGTCATTGCCCAATGAACCCCTGGCAGCCAAAATGAAGACCGTTCAAAAACGGCTGTCGGGATGTTTTGTTGAAATGAGTTGAGGAGCTCCCGTGTTTTGCTTTGCAGACATTTTATGACACCTTAAAGCAATTGGGGAACTTTTTCAAAGCGACTAATCCCTGCTGTGTCTTTTGTTTTGTTGACGGAGAATCGCCACAACTCACGTAGTCGTCGGTGTTGGGGTCCTGGTTCTGCGGCTGGTCGGGGACGGCCACCTCGCAGTCGGGACTGTAGTGCTCGCAGTAGTCATAGGCGGCGCGGTGGTCTGCTACGATCATTAGCTGCTGGATGTCTCCCTGCAAAAAGCCAGAAACAGGAAGTGAGCCAGACGACCGAGTTATGCATTTCAACAAACAACGAAGGGAGGAAGGGGGGGTCAACAAAGCGGGACATCGGCACATAAACTAACTCAGGCTTGGACTTCAGAACATTTGTTTCATTTTTATACAGCTTTTGAAGACTTAATCTTATGGTGGTGGTGGGAGGACTGCACATAGCGTGAGCAGACCTGCAGAAGTTTGACTTCCAGAAGATCATATGGATGGGAGCTGGCCAGCTTTTTTTAAGGAAGAAAAAATGCTGACAAGTCGGGTGAGATTGATGGGAAGGCGAGCGCAGGAGAAGAAAAACCAACGCAAGGGCTCCGCCGGATCCCCGGGCTACACGGCGAGCTGGGTGTGTGTGTGTGTGTGCACTGTATCGCTTCTGTCCAAACATGTTCTCATCGCACCTCCGAATGCAGTGATGTCATCACACATCATTCCAGTACGGAATCAAACATGGAGGGGGGGGTAACGAGGTACAACTGTGGGAATGGACTCCCACTTTTTGTGTTTTCGATTAGGCCCCCTCATCCCACTGCAGAACCTGGACCGGCGCACCACTTAAATGTTTATCTGAATGGAAATTCCATCGTCAGTATTTCTGGTATCACTCTACGTTGGCTTGCTCAGTTTATTTGTTTTGAGAAGTCTTGGCCTGAATTAACATTTCATTAGTTTTCTTGTTCTAACTGTTGGATAATCCCAAGAAGTGTCAGTTTGCACAGTTGACACGTCGAGCGCTGAAACCTGGCCATCCTTTCGTAGTCCGCAGGGTGGGGGGGGGGTTGATGTTTCCTGCTCTGTCCTTGGCTTATCGCTGTCGTTGACTTTGGGTGCGAGAAAACAAATCCCTACGCTTCCTCCGAGACGGGAGGAATGAAGTAGCGGAGAAACGGTCAAGTGACCGTGTCTCCGTTAGGCGAAGATTTAGAGTCGGCTGGGCGCTTGCGTTTGGTCGCAGCTGCGCTCTGAGGGGACAGAGAGATCTCGTAGTTGGGAATGAGCTCACACTTGGTCGCGAGTAACGTTTGCAACGTGACCGTGTTCCTTGGCCTTTGTTCTGCGGTGGCTGTGGAAAACTGACCGCAAATGTTTCTATTGAGTCAAATTTCACATTTTCCAGAGAAATATAACTTGTGATTTTCGCTCACTTATTAGAGTTGTGTGTGGATTGCGATCCTAATTAATTTCTGGACCATTCTTTGACAACACAGCACAACGTGGAGGCTAATCTTCTGATTTCCCGTCTTGGAACTCAACATTCGCATCTGTTGTGCAGATGTGATGATGCGCCATGTGAGCTGGCGTTATGCTAATGCACCAATTGGGTTGAAGTACTATGTGCAATATAATTACACGTGTTTCTTAAGTCGCTGGAATGCCATTGTTCAAATATGTCATGTATACCGTGATTGATATGCTAATGGTAGAGGGGAGAAATGTCAAATTCCGCCAAACATCTGTCTCCCTGCCCGAACCCGACTCAAAGCTATTTGGACCCGAGCCCTCCGGATTGCACTCCCGAGACTTTTTTTATTTACAAAACGCTGCGCAACAAAGTGTTGCAACATCGAGCACCGCAAGCGTAAAACACAAGCGCTGACGTTTCAAGTTTCTCGTGGTGTAGTCCACCAAGGAGTCTCTGTGGCTAAAAAGTGAAGTGTGTAGAGTCTCTGTTGCAAGTCAGTGCGGCGTTCATTATAATATAGCACATTGTTCAGTTTCAAAAATCTACTATACGCATTACCTCGACCTACCAGGGGGGTCGCAGTTCTGTTTTCAGCCATGTCGCTCTGTGTTGTTGCTACCTTGTTGCTACCTTTCGCTATTTGTCTTTGCTTGTGAGTCAATGGCTTGTGTTAGCTAAATGTTCCTCAACTGCTCAGCGTTATCTTAATGACCGTGTCCCCTTGCAGGATCGGGATCATTTTGCCACACCAATCTCGTAAAGCCAGCAATGGTTTCAATTGTTCCGCCTCACCTAGCAGCTTGATGAAGTTTAATCCCCCGGTCAAACGGGGCTTGAAGTGCCCCGTGGAGCTGGTTCCCTAGGAGGTCCCAAGCCTTGGCTTAGACTACATAAACAGAATATTTACACCTGGCGGTGGGCCAGTTGGTGAACCCGAGCGTGGCGCAGATGGCAGCTCACTTCATTGGCTGTAAATCAGCATCACATTTTCTGGAGCTGCTATGTCAATCGAAACCTTGTAACGATCTGTACTTGTTCTTGTGAGTACTTCTGCCACCTCTCTTAACTCCCCCAGTTCCCCCATTCCTCTCCACCACTAAAGATCTTAATCTGGCCTCTCTCTGGACCATATTACCATTTCCTGTTCTTTTTTTTTTAGGTTGCGAGGGGGTGTGGAAAGGTGGAAGGAAAGCAGATCATTTTGCCTCCTATACCAGACGGCGGTTGCGTGTTTGGCTTTTCCCAGAAAAAGTGCTGAGATGGAGGAGGACTTAGCGAGTGAATAAAAGGGCGCAAACATCTGATTTGAGTTAGGCAATTTAAAATGCTGGAACAAATATTCCCGAACCCAAAAGTGGATGATGGGTTGAAGGACAACGGCCTGGCCATGTTTTAGCTGGGTCATGTGTTACATCACACGTGCTCATAAAATGCACGAGATCTCCTCCGCATGGTACGAGATATCGGCCAAGTGCGACTATGGCTCATATACTTTCGAGGTATGCCGTATGTAGAAACATTAAATATGATGTCAATCCGGGATATTAACTTTGGGGTTAATTGTGGGTGTGTGCAGCTTTTTTTTTTTTTCCCCAGCCCCTCCAAATGAAAAGTGTTCCTCTATAAGTACCAACGTGGGGGTTCCATACGTTATCCTCTGGAGACCTCCAACCTGTCGCTGATAGCGAGAGAAACCTGCAGATGATGTCATGCCATACGGTCACCACTGCAGGACTGACCTCAGCTGCAAGCTCATCATATTTTCCAGACTTGGCCGCGACCGTCTTTGTATGCGCACCCCCATGTTCATCTGCCATAGTTCTTAAACCATAGGTGTCCAACGTTTGGCCCGTGGGCCATTTGTGGCTTGCTCATTTGAAAATTGTATTATTTGAAATAAATGTAATAATATTATAATATTAAAAAATAAATAATAATAAATAAATAACAGTAAATGTCAAATTAGAATGTTTAAAATGTTTTATATAATATAAATGATTGTAAATAAAATAGAATTTTACAAACTATTTTCTTGTTATTGCACATCACAGTTTTTTGCTTTGTTTCTAGAAGCACCAATCAGATTTATTTATATTTTTTTGCAATATGTTCAACTGCCTCGCACGTTTTGACCACATGGAATTTTGTATGTACTGATCACGGCTTTGTCTTTGAACGACACAGGCGGCGGAAGCGAGACAAGCCACCAGACCCGTACTTATATATGGACGTTTGTCCCACTGACCACGACATCCACTTGAGAAACCAAACCACAAACCAACGCTTGAGTTGAGGCTTTCGGGTAAGTAGCACTGCTTCGCAACTGCGTGACCACCGCTGAGTCGGCATGTACTACATTCACAGCAATTGCTTGACAATTTATGCACACAACATGCTGACAGGGCAAATATTTCAGCAAAAAAGTTTCCTGTGAATGCCCGCTAAATAATTTGCATTCAACTGCACGCTTGTCAAATGACGCAGACAAGAAAAAAAACAACTAATCAGACTAAATGGCGGCGGGGTGAAGGGAGCAAGGGGAGAACAGTTTGGAAAATATGCCGTGGAGTTTTCCATTTTTTTTCCGCAGAGTCTTGTCTGTCCCGCCTGCGAACTGGCAGACGAGCAGCAGGGGAGGTTTTTCGAGCGAGAGAAAAAAAAACATGGCCCCTTCCCACGACAACAGCCGGGAGTCGGACTGCCGATAGCCCGGCTCGGATTTTTAATGGTTTGGGTGTGACGTCATTCTCAATAAAACAACTGCAGCCCACTTTGGGTCTTCCTGGCTAATTAAAAGACTTGCAGTTGCCACAACTTGATCCGAGTCAGATGTACTTGTAAGTCCCTTCAAGTCTGCGGAAGCTTCCAAATCCAGTCCCAATTAAGTTCCATTAAAACCAATACAGGTGGTCCACAACTCTTCCTACAATGGTGACCTGAATTTGTACGCAAGCTGTACTCGATGGCTAACAGATGCTAACGTGCTTGTGAAAAAAATTGCCGTGCAAAATGTTTGAGTCAATTGCATATGAATGTGATTTTTTTTTTTTTTCATAGCAAGCTGGTTTTGGTTTGCGCTCGGCACTGATTAACAGTTTCGGAAGATTTAACATCAGGAGATTGGCTGCACGCTGGTGGTGAGGGGGGGGTGATGTCATATTTCAAACGTTCCGCTGCTGGCTCAACATCTGTCGTGTCACACATGCCTCTGCTACTAATTATTGGCATGCCAATAGTCCATTTTTTTCCAAACCAGCCGATTTTGGTTGAGACACTCACATGTTCGCACAATAGATTTTTTTCATGCCTCCATTCTGATTCACTATGCTCTTTATAGCAAGTAAGTGAGTCAGAAATCCAGAAATATCTTCTCCTGTCCCTCTAGATATCTTTAAAACATTTTCAATGCTCATTTTACTCCCCAAAGGGAAATAAGGAAATGTCAGAAAATCCAAGGAAATTTCTTGTTGTCTCTTTGAAGATACAATACATGCTGTGAATACACAATAGCTTTTTTATTTTATTATTTTTTTAAATCTCTGTTCCGGCCAAGTTTCCCGACTTAATGAGTTCATGATGGCTTAACTGCAACGCATTTGCGTTCATTGGACAAAAGCAAAAGTTAGACAAGTGAACCAAAACCTCAGAACAGTTTGTCAATTTGACTTTAAGTGCTCGCGGTCACAGTAAGACAAAGCGTTGGCGCTATCATGTAGCATCCTCATCGTTTCAATTTCATTCCAAACAAAAACTTGTAATTAGCATGAGTTCAGCTTTAGAAGCCCAAAAAGAAAAATTCATCTGCTAGCTATAATAATCCTTTCCGATTTTCTTTTAGATTCTCACCACACGTGGAAAGTCAATGCTAACGCTAACGGTGCAGTCCCACCGAAGCGGAACATTTCTGGCTGCACAAGTTGCCGTATCTGGTGAGTGTATTGACATTTTTACCACTGTCGAGTACTTAGTGGCCAGATTTGTCAAAATGTTGGACAAAAATGTGTGCGGACTGTCGGGCGACCAGTCGGGAGTTGCAATCTACTGTACACTGTGATTTACGACACGTGGGTCGTGGGCGAGCTCGGTCACTGACGCGTCTGCGGGGGAAATACCCGTCCGTCGTCGCCACAAACCTCAAACGGGCAGCAATGTCCTTTACAGCCTCATGAAAAAACTCAGAACAGCTCGATGTGTTCAACGTGTCTTTCTGGCGCTACGCGCTAAAGAGAACTCACCTCAAAGACTTCTTCATCAAGTATTCTGGTTCCGAACACGATAATCCCTTTGGTGTCGATGATGGGGTTGGCGGATCGGAGCAGCTTCTGGGTGGTCTTCTTTTTACAGTCCAGAATGAGGGTGATGGTCTGCTTGTGCACACTGATGGCCACTCGATGCCACCTGGATAAGAAGAAGAACAGATACGGTCCGTTCACACGCGTGCTCGGTTACAGGCCGCACAATTTCTAGACTGAGGGACCGTGTTTGTATAACGTCTAGTTTGCAGTTTGATTTCTTAACGATACTAAATCTAAACCCAACTCACTAGCCCAAATCCCCTAAAAATAATCTCTAACTGTAACTCCTAATCAAAGCCCCAAATCCCAACACCAAATCTGTCCACCAAACCAGTCCACCTACTTTCCGTCGGCCAGGTTGATCCCCCGGAAAAGCGGGTAGTCCTCCGGTCCGGGCTTTCCCGTGTGGTCCTCGTAGAGGAAGACGGGCGAGCGCCCCATTTCCAGTCCGACTTGCTGGATTCCCTGTTCGTTGTACACGGACAACAGGAATGACTGGCTGCCCTTTTTGGGCTTCACTGTGGCCAAGATGGAAAAGTCCTCAGGGAACACATCACCTGGAGGGGAAGTGAAGGAAAGAGGTCAGAGAACTGACGTATTTTTGGTGGTGCAGATAGATGGAAAAAATAGAAGTCTTGAGTATACGGAAGTGTCGGATAATCCTTCTTGGAGCAACACAAGGAAACAATCTGATGGAGAAGCCGGAGCTACAATCGCTTGTTAAACCTCCAGAGTCTAATTAGCTGTCTTCGAAAAGTAAAAAAGTGGCAGAGCTTATAAAAAGCTTTTTCATGTTGAGAAGAAAACACCAACTATTAAATTATTTAGAAATACGTAAAAATGCGTACAGTTGGTACGATCAAGACTTTTTTCCAAGCATCCGAGGAGAAGCTTGCTAACGCTATAGAAAATGAATCAAGACTCAGGACCAGTAAGCAAGTGTCAGGGAACCAAAATAAATATAGAGTTTCTCCTCAGCAGAATGTTTCATCTTTTTGTTAGACTGGAGTGCTGGGAATAATCTTACAACCCTCCCAAAATACGTAAAGCGCTAACGACATAAACCCTGGCGGCATTAGCTTCTGTAGCTTGAATGGCTAATTTGCCTCAGCAGACATTCCGTGGCGTGGGAAGCGTGCGCTATAATTAGCGTGCCCTTTTTAAGTCGTAAAGGTAATAGAAAGGACTTCTGTTTCAGCTTTTAAACCAATCATCCGTTCCCCACGATTGATGACTGCATGTCTGCGCTCGCTCACCGCAAACAGCTCGGCAGCTTTGTCCAACACCGTTTAGCGTCTCTGTGTCGTTCGTTTTGTCGACATTTTTCAAGGATTAGGTGTCAGCGAGCTGAGTTTAATAGTTGAAAGAAGCTCTTAGCTGAGCTGGAAAAATTAATGGGATGGAGTGATGTCACTGGCGAGGCTCTCTTGGTGTAACTAAAGCTATAATATGTTAGCTGTTAGCATGGCTTCTCGATTGGATTGGACATCGTTAACATGTTAATTGCAGACATTAGCCAGCTGCTAAGGCTAGCTTGGCGCTAAGGCCAAAAAACATCTTATCCACCAATTGCTAAATCATTGCAAGAGTGGAGAAAAAAAAACTTGGGTGGGGGGGCTGGGGTTGAATGAAAAAAAAAATGTGGGATGACACTGCAAAGCAAAGAGGGATGAGAGACGTTGGAAAATGACGACGCTCCAGGGAAAACAGAGGGAAGATTGGAAAAGAGGCTCCAGAGCCACGTCAGCGCCATTTATCCCGCAGAAGCCCCACATGCTAGCCCAGGGGCGGCCAAAGTGCACCCCTGGGGACGCGCCAGCCCTGAAATATTTCTTTTAGATTCCATGATTTTCCCGCTTACACCTATTATAGTTAATAATATTAATAATTATTTGATTGGTTATAATAAATAGTCATAAAAATGGATAGAAAGTTTTATGTTTGATTTTCTTAAATAATTACTTAAATAATATTAATTAAATTAATTATAAATACAGAAGATAATTTTAGAATTTGCACACTGTTGGCTGGTTATGCAACTTAATTTAATGTAACGTTAAATTTTACTGCACAGGTGAAATGAGCTTTTTTTTTTTTTACATACTTGACGGTTAGAAAAAAAAAATAGAAAAAGTTAAATTCCCCAAGATGCTTTAGACAGCTGGATTCAAAGTTCATGCCGGTTGGCCGACATAAATAATCAACTTACAGGAGCTTATAAAAGTGCCACCCGGGGGGCAAGAAAGGAAAAAGGGAAATTGCTCTCCCACTCTGTTTGGCCGTTATATCCCTGCCTTGCCGCCATGCAGACTTAGGAAGTTTGTAAAAACGGGATCGACCGAGACACCTGCACAGGATTAGAGTAAAGCCAAACTCACCTGGATACAGCTGTTTGGTGGGGGCGCTTAGCTGCGCCTCTTTGGATACTCGGTAGGCCACATCGGGTCCTTGCGCCGACCGCCGATTTGGGCAGAAGCCCGTTGTTTTTGTGACGCCTTCGGGTAAACTGGGAAAATCTAAAATCTTCAAGAGGTTGGCTGGTTCCGCTGCACAAAAGAGAAAAGAAAGGCGGTTAAATATTAGTCGTCAGCTTTGCGGTGTGCAAAATATGTATGTTGCCTTTTTAGCTTAGCAACATAGCATGATTGGAAGCAATAATAGCTACTTGTAAGGTCATTAGGCTGAGCTTTGTGCTTCTAATTTTCGGCGCATAATTCTCTTTTGTTTCTTGTTGACACAACCACAATCGTGTTTTGACGGGGAAGCCTTTATGACATGCCGCGATTCCGAGTTCCAAACACTTGCTACCATCCCGTTCTGTGCGGTGCTAAAACCACCGCAGTCCAAAACGTGCAATTAGCACACTTGCCGGGGCCACCAAAATACACACGTCGGGTTAACCGGACCCGTACCGCACCGCCCCTGTCGTGCCAAAACCGCTCTCCTCAAACATCTGTTCCCATAAAAGCGTCCACCGTGGACAGAAGACGGGGTCACTTCAAGGAGGGCAGGACTAGGAGGACGGGTAAACACAAGGGACAGACGGATGGAGAATAGGTGGAGTTTTTACTGCACGGACGGAACAAAAGTGAGAATGCTTTTGTTCCTGCCGGAGGGTTCCCATGTGCAGGTATGACATTCTTGGGAGTCAGGCAACATGGGACCACACACACGGAAAAACAAAAGAATGTGCACGTGAGCTGCCACAGCTGGCCGGAGAGCGTGCCGGAATCTCCCGCTTGCACACGAAACAAATTGATGCTAAATTGGCAACGGAACAGGATTTTCGCTTTGTCAGCAATTTTTCATGTTGAAATACGTTTGTAGCTTGTTGGATACCGCCTCCATTTTTCTCACATTGCAAATGAGAGCGACTTTATACAAACAGAAAGTCAGTGCCGACAATTCCGAGGAGGATACATTCAGAGCGGACAAACTTCCTAATCGGGATGTTCTCATCTGATCCGGCCCACACTTCCTGTCTTGAAGGGAGGCTCTCGTCCCCGCTCGGTAATTACACGGCCGCGGGAGACACGGCTTTCTTTCTCAACGTGCTATTTGAGTCACGGTTGTTGTCATCCCGGAGCTTTGGCTATTACCGCGTGAAAATATCGACTCTCCGCTAACAACCCTGGCTAAATATTGTCCTCTGCATTCAATGATCTTAGAACGGTCCAATCACTCGTCGACATAGGTTTAGCACTATCTTATGGCCTTGTCTGGCTTTACAGGGAAAAAAAAGAACACAGTCATCATTTTTTGAACAAGGCGTTTTTTGAAAACCACACCGTAAAATGCCCAAATAACCGAAATTTGACTGCGTACAAGATTCAAATTGTTTGCATTAATCACGGAATGGAACAAAGCGACGCTCGCCGGCGTCCTCAGACTGTTTTTACAAGTGAGCAGCCAGCCATCGGCTGCACTTTCCGTCTGTCCGTTAATCATCTTGGCTTTTTTTTTTTTCTCTGCCCTTTTAAGGGCACAATGAGCTTGTGGCCGGTGACTTCATGGCCGCCGTGACGCAGCTGGAATCATCATCAGCGACCTCTTCACCTCTGTTTTCAAGGGTGCGGGGGAACTGGAACTTGTTGCATTGTATGACAAAAAGTGAGTTTTTCAGCAAAAAAAAAAAAAACAGAACTTATCCTTCACACAAGTCAACTTATTAGTTTAGCGACAACAAATGAAGCAATAACAAAAGCTCAATAACACACAGCGAGGCAACCAGTCGATGCTAACCGAATCACGACCTGCAGCCGCGCCGACCCGCCTGCGCTAATCCCGTCAAGATCGTCGGGGAAGCGATCCATCGGGATGGCGCTGATGCCTTACTTGATAACCTGGCGCCGAGTAGTTAGCGGTAATCCCGCAGAAATCCTTTGTCTATCAAATTTACATACACAAAAGTATCTGCGTCCGAATACTTTTGCCACCTCTGCCCGCGGCGCTTCCATCCATCAGCCTCAGCTTTACATTTCTCAATCCAATTTCCCCCGTTTCCTCGGCGTACAATCGGGCCTTTTTTGCACCCTGGCAGATGTAAAACCCCTCAGCGAGGTCACGGGGAGGTGAGCCAAGCGGCCAAGGTGTGACCATAACACAATGCCGCTTTCTCAGCACGAAGGACCACCGAAAAGAAGCCGAGGCACGTCCGCGGGTAAACACGAGCGAGACACACGGCGTCATTCATCGGCTTGGGAAGCCGCGGCCACCACATCCCAAGCTGTCAGTCGCCACCTTGTTAAGATATGATGTTTACCCACTTAGCGCAAGCACCTTGGGGACCACCACCTTTGGGCCCACCTACTAAAAACATCCCTGACGTCCGAGAGGTTTCCCCTCGCTGGCACGCTAGCCGTTTCCGTTTGTTGATTCGACGTAGCAAAACTGATTACCCTTCAACGGGCGCATGCGATTTAAATTTCACACGAGATGAACTTTCTGACGACTCAGCAGTTTTTCACAGGACCTTTTGCAACTTTTTTTCAAGTGTCAGCAGTGTTTATAGCGGACAGCCATTTTGACACTTTTCAAATACGAAGCATTGAAGCTTTATGGGAATATCACTCACTCGCCCCACCACCATTTTTTTTCCACCTTTTTATTCTTTGAACAGTAGCTTGGGATCCATAATCCAGGTCTCGGCTCGGTGCCAAATGTGTGGTGGATCCCATTCCCCCGTCTTTTTTTTTTTTTTTTTTCCACCACACACACGCAGATACAATCATTGTCGACCCTTCAGACGGCACCGTTTCTTGGAGAGGAGAGGAGGGAGGGAGGGAGGTGAGCTGCAATCGTGAAATTTCATGGTGGGAAGGAGATTAACATTCCTCTTTCACTGCCCCTCTTCCTCCTCCTTCTCCTGATGGGCACGGACCCTCGCCGAAGTGAGGCCGGCCAAACGCCTGGCCAGCCGGCTCTCCAGGCGCGCATGCTTGACCTGGCTCCGAGGACAAGCAAGCGCTAATTAGCAGCCACATTTTCGGGCTCCGAAAACAAGAATGCCCAGTAAAAGATTGTCCTCCCCCCCAAACGAGAGCACAACATAGCTCATGGTTCTCCCTAGCCATGTCAATTTGCCATGTTAGCGTCTGTCATAAGCTTGTAAGCTAACCGCATCGTATTGCGAGACCCGCTAGCGTTAGCACCGACCTTTAGCATGTGACCAGACGTGAGAACAAGCATTCCGTCTGCTAGATTGGGCTCATTACCCGCGCACATGCATGAATCGCATGGACATCCTGTTGAGTCCAGTCCAAGTGTCCACACAAAAAGCTACGAGACGGTTCTTAACGTGAACTTGATATAATTTTTGCTCCCTTAAGAGCCTTTTATGTCGTCCAAATTTCAACAACATGTAAATAACTAGCTAGCTAGCTAGTGCTCGTTCTTGTTAAGAATTGAATGGATCAGAATGAAACTCTTGGTGACCGAAAGCTAGAGTTGACTTGAGTCCAAGTCTTCATCTCTGCCATGTTGCCAGGAGGCTGGTAAACTTCAAGACACAAAATACTCTTTCGATAGCCACCCCTGGCAACAAAAACAACAACAACAAGACCCACGACCAATCAGAGACCACATCAATTGGGGAACGACACACCAAAGATTTATAACTGACGAAGATCCGTTTACTTGCTAATCCACCAACATTTGGGTCTGTGGCGTTCCTCCCCACCCACCACATTAGAAACAAAACATATTTCTCCGAAGATGTCTGCGAGCAAATTTACAGAAGCGCTCCCCACTCTGATTTCCTCCACGCCCAATTTACCACGAGACACAACCAGGATCAACGTCCAAGACCTCTTATTTAAGACACCCGGGAACTGTTTGAAATGTAACCAAAAAAACGTCGTTAATTCCCGCTTCCCATCAGGTGGGAGCCGACTATGACCGCCATTAAGAGTCCCTACGCTGAGGCTCGCGGTCCGAAAGATGAACCGCATGGCGTTTTGGAGTATTTTTCAAGGACTCTCTGGCTTGCTCCTTCTCTTTCGCTCTGTGTGTGTGTCTCATTGCTTTAGCAGAGCTCCAGATGGTTTACTTCACAGCGCCGATGATATAAATCAGTCCACCCCTAACTAGAACGGAAAAACTGACTCAATGCTCTGCTCTCTTTTTTTCCCCCCCTCACACTAGAAAGCGCAAAGAGGGCTGAAGAATCATCGTTTATTTTTCAAGACGCCAAATTTAAGTGGGATTCCTTCCGCTGCAACTAAACGAAATAATTACTCGATTCTTATAAACAGTCGTCAATTACTCTGATATTCGATTCGTTGTCGATTCATTCGTTAATTGTTGGTTGCTTTTTCCGAAATCACGACAGATAAGGCTACAAGTATTGGCTGAAGATCCGGGGCCACTTTCAAGTCACGCCCACATCCCTACACCCCTGCTACCTTGTCAAAGCCAAAAGGTAAGCAGAGCTGCATTAAGTATAACTTTCCTCCTGTCAATATTCACACATCTTAACTAGCTCAGGCAGAACGAAAACAGCAGCTATTATTCCATCGCAGCCCGTCCAAATTCAATTACGTTCAAGCGGCGACGATTGTATTTCATCTGGTTGGAAATGAAAAGGCAAAAGGAAAAAGTGCTTAGCTGGAGTTTTCTTGCGGCCCAAACTGCGGATAAGCTCGGCCCGGGGATGCGAGCTCGGAAAGGATGACTCATGCGCTGATTATAATACCCTCATTACGCTTTAAAAAAAAAAAAACAACAGCTTTCTTGTGAGCGGACTACAATTCCCAAATGAGCCGAGAGGTCGCCGAGAACATTCTTGTCCCCGTGAACTGTAACCCGAAACCGAAACGACGGAGCTTTTGTGCTCCCTGCGGCACCTCCCGGCCCGATCAGGGCGGTGGGGGGGGGGGTCGTAGTTTGACACACAGAGCGCCATTCAGCACTTTCAAACAATCAGCCTTAATTACGACGACATCTAATCGGCGGGATATACAGTGCAGGATGCGGTGAAGAATGAAGTGTTTGTGTGCCACTAAAGTGTGGTGGGTGATGTGTTGGGGGGGTAGATCAAAATCTTGTCGGGCGTATTTTGTTTTCGTTCACATGTAACTAGCAAGGCACAATAGCGTATAGAATTTAGCTTGCTAGCATTGATTCCGTGCTCAAAGGTTGCGAAAGCTTTCTTTACGCAGGTTTTGTCTTCATATGTAGCTAGCAAGGCACAATAGCATATAGAACTTAGCTAAATCTAGTTAGCATTGATTTCATGCTCAAATGTTGCTAGCAAGGTATAATAGCGTATAGAATGTAGCAAAAACTAGCTAGCATTGATTCTGTGCTCAAATGTTGCGAAAACTATCTTTACGCAGATTGCAGGTTATTTCTTCGCGCTCTTTCTGAAATGCCATAAGATTGTCACCAGATGGCGCCAAAGCTCTGTTTAAACAGGGAAGTAGTACAGTAATTTCCCTGGAATATTTTCATATTCAAGAACTAGCGACCGAAACGACAACACAACTACCCTACGCCAAACGAATTCTTAGCGATCAAAATTAGCCATAGTTGTTTCCAAGACACAAACTGTCAATCTGCAGATCAATTCAATAATATTGATTTTTTTAACGATTAGTTATGTGGCTTAGTCGTTTATTACGCCCAACCCTAAACGTGATGATAGACTTGTTTTTCAAAGTTGCCGCTCCTAAAAAGTAATGGGTAAATATTTTTTGTTGTTTCCGTACATGATCAATCCACACGTGTTTTTAACGATCAATGCATAAACTTCAATGAACAACATTGCTCATTGCCGATCACTTTCAACGGAAACACGTGTTCATTTATTGTAAGTCTCATTAGGAAGTCAACAACAAGGCAACTTGTTAAAATCTGCACAGAGTCAATCGCATTTAAACAACTTGAAAGTGCCTGGAGGAAGAAAAAAAAACAGCACACATGTATTTGAATTCTGCAATTAAGAACACGTGTGATGGCGGCCCCAAAGAAAAAGCATCTTTTAATGACCTTGAACGTGGACGTGCTATCTAAAATTCAGCTGAGAGGCTGCAGATGTTATTCCATTTGGAATTTTCTCGGAGGAAAGAAAAAAAAAGCGTCCGCAAGAATGGTGTATTTTCTTTTCAGTGGGGGGGCTGGGGGGGCTGCAATTCTTTTTTTTCCACCGAGAATCGGGAAGAAAACATCTGGAAGACATTTTTCCTGGCTTTTCCGAGGCTTTAGCAGACGATGCAGTGGAAGCGTATCAAATCCAGATGTGGCGGCCAGCTTTTCTGATGTTGATTTTTTTTCTCTCTCTTTCTTCGAATGAAACAAAATAAGGTATTGATGGATCTTGGATGTATGTTCTTACACCGCCTTGTGTCGCCACCGCCGCTGCCTTTAGGCCAAATCCGTCCTTGTTTTCACAGGGACGTGCTATTCCATGAATGTTATTACAGATTGATCTGGCCAAACAGTACAAAAAAAAGAAAAAAATTCAATTGGAACAAACAATGGCAGTGTTAGCATGTTAGCGGCTAACCCCAAAACTCTCAACATGCTAACTATTAGCTCTGCTAGGATGCGTCTACCAATTGGTTTCATTAATGCATCTAAATCTGCTACTACTCTATTAATTTGTACCGTCAATATTGGGCCTAGCATTAGCATGTTAGCCGCTAACCCTAAAACTGGAGGCTGGATTTGTCTTTTCTACCATTATTTGCAAAGTGAAGTAAAAGTGAAGGCGATAATGAATCTTCGGTGTTTCATTTAGCACTACGAAACTAGCATCAATTTTCTGATAACCTGGTGCTAATATGCTAATAATCAACGCCAAAGATAAACCAATGGAGCGGTCGCACCATTAGCACAACGCGGCAATGCTCCACCTGTTGGACCACCAAGAGTGGCGAGCTGGATGCTAATAATACATGCAGCCAGACCCCCTTTGACCCCACATGGCAAGTGGCTTTGTGGGACCCCTCCAGTTTGCGTCCATCTCAGCTGACTGCTCTCGGGCAGTCTGTATTTGGGCCCCCAGGGATTCAAATCTGGAATATCAGACCCTGTGGCAGATGTGCTGTCCACAATTGATGATGAAGGACCCCTGTCTTAATTTAGGCACGTTTCTAGTTTGATCATCAAATAGCCATTCACTTCTTTCATTTAAACGGCAAATATTTTACTCTTATTGGCTGTCTGTGTATCGACCAGGCTGAGTAGTTTCGCTCTATATTAAATTCAATGTAAGTTTTTTTTTTCCATATTTTAGTGTATATTCATGCTGCCGTTATTGATCTTTGCCGTAAATTTTGGTTTGGCTCTGTGAACCACTATACCACCAAACTATCAATACTCTGGAAAATCATCAATGTGAACCACTACGCTCCCACCATCTTGATATTCGTTAGCTTTTCCACTTATTAGATTCCAGTAAGCTATTTGCATGTCTTTCCTTACAGTTTAGTCATTTGACTTTTTTTGTCGCTCGATGGTGTAAGACTTTATGTCCAGATCAGATATGTGAGCCACTAGAGCGCCACCGCCCTACTTTAAGTGATGTGTCCATTCTGCGCTCATCCCATCAATAGCAGCTGAGCGCTCGCCAGTCCGTCGGGCCACTTGGCAGGAAAATCAGCTATGTCAACCACCACACCTCTTGTCAATTCTTAACCGTCTTCACTATTTAAAAAAAAAAAAAATCCCAGAAACCTCCAAAAGTCCTTGTATCGCCGTAATGACGACGCGCCATTGTGAATTACTCGACTCCCCACTGTCCCAGCTTTGTTATTGCCCTGGAAAAGCTTTTTTCCACCATGCAAAAAAAAAAAAAGTGGACTCAACGTGTCATCCAAACATGCTTTAAAATGGAGAGAACTCTTTTTGAGTGACAGTCAGCCAGCCGAGTGACTTTGCACAACTTTTAAACTGCGTGCGTAAAGTTTCTGCAGCTCAAAAACAACCGCAAAAGGATTGATGATCTCTTTTTTTTGCATCCTACCTGAACTCGCTGGCGATGTGACGAAAAGTAAAATGACAAGCAGGGAGACCAGAGGGTCCCTTAACCTCCGTTTAACTTTCCATCTGATGGGGGTATCCATGGCCGCCTGCCTTGAGTGCACCACGGCGCTTCGCAGCTCAACTCAAGTCGGACCCACGGCCGCTTGTGATCGCAAAAAAAGAGAAGGAAGAAAGAAAAAAAAAGATGGGGAACGGGGGAGGAATTGTGTTGATGGCGGGGAGGGGTGGGGGGCTTTCAAGCAGCCATAAGGGTCCCAAGCTTTTCGTGGGGGGATCCTCCGGACTGGACACGCCGCCTGTCCCGCTCAGATGCTGCGCTCCTCTGAGGCGCCTGCAGCCGTCACTTTGCGCCCCCCCCCCTTCAAAAAAAAAAAAAATATCCACACACCCACCACCACGGGCTGTCAATCAGCAGGCGGCTTGCACGTTTTAGGCAAATCAGAGCCTGTAATTGGGCAAAGGGGAGCGTTGGGGAGGGCAGCTGGGAGGGGAAAAGTGCAAGGGAAAGTTTCACGCCTACAATTCCTGCACTTGGAATTCCAGAGAAAAAAAGGAAAAGAGAAGGGGAGGGGTGGCGAGGGCAGGAAAAGTCATTCCTGAAGTAGGAATGGATTCATATAAAAAGACAATGTTACATGCTTACAAACATAACACAAGTGAATTCTTCTGTTCCAGCCATCCATCATCAAACTTTTATTAACTTCATTGCTAAATGTTTCATTCACATTTAAGGGCCAATAAACAATCCCAATAAATTCCCCCTTTGTAATATTGTAAATAGAACTTGCATGCCAATCTTTCACCGTCATAAACAAGGTCGTCGCCGTAGCAACCGTGACGCAGGGTAAAATCAGTCTCTTCTGTCAAGTGCTTTTACGGCTTGTACACAAAAGTTTTGTCAAACATGGCCCGCACATGACAACCAACGAGCCTTGGGGGCAACTAAAAGCGGGTGTCCAGATGCTGTCTGGAAAAATTCAAGTAGACAAAAAAAGTCTTCATCTGAGGTTACGCCGGGCCCTTGGGCGCACGCGACTTCACCATAAACGACTTCCTTCTAATTCGTAGCCTTTCACCCTGCAAGGACCGCCAAAGCCAAAACGTGGTCAAGTGGGCTCCAACCCTCTACTTAGTCGCCCAAAACCTGACCATTTGTTTGACCAAGTCGTGTTGCCTGACAACCGGTGCCGTTTTTCTAGCCCAGCGTCATTTTAAATGATAGTATGGCTTCACTCCCTTACAAGCAGCCGTGTCCAAGTTTTTTTATGTAGCATAGCATCGTTGCCTGTGGTCGTCTGCATACGTCAAGAATCAACAGGCTCGCAATTTTAAGGATGATCAAGAATATCACCGAGTCATAACTTGTTTCATCTGCAAACGTTAGCCGGTTCAGCAAAACACTGATGTTAGCTAACAACGTACCGAAGGACACCCGAGGAGCGAAATACAGTAGAAGGGAAGATTGATGGGCTGCAATTATCAAATGTCTCCGGGTCACATAGTTGCCGTCTTTGGACTGTTGCTGTTCTGCATCGTACGTGTCAGATTGTTAACTATGAACAAGCCGTTGCACATAACTGCCGCCGTCTTGTGCCAATAAAAGTCACTCATGACCCTGCGCCGTCGAGAGCGACGCTGGCCGTGTCCTGCTTTTGCTAAACGTTGTTTCCATACTTGACGTGCTGCGATTTCATCGTTAAGTGTCTGAAAGGAGGCATTATTGAAGAAAATCAAACACGTCAGCAAAGGCAACTGGACTGTTGATTATGTAAATAAATGCTGACAAAATAACGAGCCCCTGAAAATATGCGTCGTTGTCTTGTCTTGCCTCACACGGCACGAAACGAACAAATCTGTCATCGGTGGAGAAAAAGTAGACCTCGTCTCAAACACTTTTTTTTTTTTTTTGATTGAGCGTGCCAAAGATCAGGAATCAAACGCTGGACGAGAAGCGACGCCTCCAGTGCTAAAAATACATTTATCACTGTTTAAAACTCACATTAAAATTTTTTTTTTAATTATTTCAAGCCAATTAAAGCTGGGAGAAAGAGCGACGAGCCACTGTTTAAACTGTCGCCAAAAATAACGGCGTCAGACGTAGCCGCGGTTGTCGTATAAAGGCGGCTAACTTTTTACAAGCTATGTGCCTTATTTTCTGTGTCGTTGTAAGCTTTTGACATTTGTTGAAGTTGAGCAGTTGTCGCCTTGAAGTTAAACAGGGTCCGCTTTCACACGTGCTAATCAAAACACACACAAGCGACGTCGCCCTACTTGACGCGTTGTCGTCAAGTCAGCGGCTGCCACTTATCGACTGGCTGCTGAAGGCCGCTTCGCCGGAAGCCATGAGAAAGGAAAAATCTTGTTTTCTTTTGACTCATTGCACCAAAAAATGGATTGACGGACGGATTCCCAGAGAAACGTTCCGGCACGTGAGCAGTACACAGAAATGGGACGACGTCACGCGTCTGTGAGTCATTCCGTCGTCTGTCCAACTTGGGTTTTAGGCACCGCAGGCTGGCCGACTCAGCACATGTTGTTCACTCTTTCCAGAGGTTCCTGCGCAGCCCGCAATGTGTCACCCGCAAAACGTCTGACCAGGAGACGAAATCTAGGGCGACTCCGCAATCTCCTTCCGGATAATGTCTGCGGGCTCGTTTTGGAGCCATTGTTTCATGTGTGACTCGTGCGGTCGACGTGGAGCATGTATCTGGGAGCGATTAGGCACTAGCTAGCACGTTAGCATGGGATGATAATAATTAGTATCTCATGGTAATATGCTACCTAGGGTCAGGGTTAGGTTTTGTTGGAATGCCGTTAGGGCGAATCGTGTCGTGACTCTCGGGTGTCTCCTCCACGTTACGACGATCTTGTTGTGGCTTTACAGGCGGTCCGTCACGCATTCTTAGTCTCCTCCCGCTCGGCCCGACTGCGGCCGGCACCTTGAATGTTTCAATGAAGAAGAGCTGCGTGCCACATGGGCTCCACCGCTCCAGACGTCGAGGTCAGCAAGTGCGGGCACGGCCTCAAAGCGGGGTTACGGCTTCAGAGCTGGTTTTCCGATGAGGAGGAGGCCTTCACGTTTGCGACAATTGTCTGGGCTGAGAAAAAAAACTTTACGAGAGAGCTTCACATTATTCTCAGTGATCTGTTCAACTCTATCTGACCCGTTGAACATTAAATTAAACATACTCGGTAATGGTTTTACCTTCAGGGAATATATACAAGGTAGCTAACAATCGGCACTATTGTACAGTGGAAAAGTTTGAGCGAGGCGGCGTGGGAGGTGAACTCGCACTTTCCACAAGCTCAGAGAAAGAAAAAAAAAAAAAATCATTAATGCGAGCACAGTGGCAGAGCAGAAACGGCATCAAATGGTGAGCTCAGCCGATAAAATTGAAGAATGACATCAGCAATTTTCCTGCACCATTGCACATTTCACGAATGACGGCCTTTCCAAAACACGACCGACATTAAGCGTGAGGCGTTTTGAAGATGTTCAGCGCGTAACCAACGGCCAAGACTTGCGCATCCATCACAAAGGAGCCAGCGAGTACTTTCATGCGTTTAACGTTTTCAGATTTAGTCGGCGGTCGAAAATAATAGTCAACTTGAATGTGTTTTGAAATGACATCAATGTTCATAAATGTAACATTTTCATTTTTTGTTACATTTTTCCTCATAGTCATACTTTCCAAAACCTTCCAATTATTATTTTGTAAAAAAAAAAAACATTACGCCTTTCTCCGATCACATTACAACTTTTCATAAGTTGTTAGTTTATAAGTTTATGTCTTATGACCAGCAAAGTGGTGCCATCCGACTCGTCTTTAATTCATCGATTCCACTTTTAGTCTGCACTCAAATTCAACATCTGCTCCGAACGTGTTGCCGCAATAGGGAAGGGAAGAGAAGAGAAAATTGCGTGCGGGATCTCCGGTGAAGGGAATCTGAATGGAAAAGACACCAGAGCCCCGGAGGAGAACATAAATCCGGAGATGACGCTCTAAAAACAGAAGACGTGGACCAAGCCAGGCAGCGACTATACTCGCTCGCTTCAAAGAGCAAAGCTCGTGAGGGCGGATCCAGACACGCTAGCCATTTTGCTATCTTGCTTCATTTTTACGCTGAGTCAGCATTTGAAATCAACTTCTAGAAAAAAGACGGAATCATCCAGAAGAGCCCTTTATCATGTTTCCTAGCACCACGTGCGATCTCCTGCTGTTCTCAGCTGCCGCGCCAACTTGGGTTGGCGGCGTCTTAGCAGAAACCTGTCGGACGTCGGGTTCACTGAGGACGCTCGGATCATAAAATCAAGTATTGGACGCGAGCTGAGGAAGGCCAGATCATAGTTGGGTTGCGTCCTAACACGTTCTGGTCCACTAAGTGATTGGATGGGTGCTTGCGGGACTTGTCAAGAAGAAAGATAACTGATCCTACCTTAAACCTAATCCCCATCCAACTGACCTCTCCGAAAAAGAATTTCTATGCCATTCCATTTTATTGGTCAAAGACGAGACGGCCGAGATTGTTTTAGCAGAGGCAGGACGTCTAGCGGAATGACAGACGGCTCGCATATTTTCTTTTGGGCCGTGAAAATATCAAGCCGGTATAGCGGTTGTTGGTGATAGCGCAATTTGTGGGAGGATTTCCCCGAGTTTCCTCATCCCAGATGGCGTGGGAGATTAGCGGATGAACTTCAAAGACTGCACATCGCAATCCTTTTAACGATGATGATGACAAGTTTGTTTATCATGACATCTCGCGCTCTTGTCTTAAGCGTAAAACGAAACCTCAGCCCAACCCGGGGCATATTTTAATCTTTCCGCTGGTACCCGTCCCCAACGTGTCATTGTTTAATAAAAGTTCTTTGAACAGGGGCGGAACAAACTGAGTGGAATTAGGAGGCGCCTATCCCGCTCCTCCTTCCTGATCCTCCTTGCAGGCGGCCCCTCCCATCCTGCAGATTTTCTATAGTCATGTCATCGCGGCAACATATGTTCTGTTCACGTGGGGGTCCGCAGGGAGGCTGAGGGCTGCGCGGTGCTGCACGCTGCGGTGCAGCGGCCGATCCCTCCATCATCCCCGTCGACGCTCCTTTTCCCTCGCCTAGTTTGCTTTTTCTCGAAACAAGGCGAGTAAAATGTGTGCTCTTTTTTTTTGCGGTTGATTTTTGAACACAAGTTCTCAACAACTGCTGCGCATTTGCTCGGCGTGGTGACTTTCCAGCAAATTCCGTTGGCCAGGCTCCTCTTCCCCCTGCTCCGCCTGCCTCGTGTTCTCACAGCTCAGCTTGCACGTTTTCTCTCCTTTTTTTCCTTTTTCTCCTTTCTCCTCCTTTCTTCCCCCCCTCGCACCTCCTTGCCCGCAATGCAAACATGGTTACAATGCGACTCGGGTTCTCTCAAATTGGGCCATAAAACAAGGAACAAAAGAAAGAGAGAAAATTACTGGAAAAGCTCACAACCAACTTGTGGTTTGTCTTCTCGCTCATCGCTAACGGTTAGCAGCTAGCCTGGCAGAGAAATCCATTTACTTTAGACTACTTTAGCTCAACACAGTTGCAGTTGACTTTAGGGGACGCCTTTGAGTCCGTACTCTGGCCTTCGGGACGAGAAACAGACAAGGGTCGGAATGTAAACAGCAGCAATTGATAAAAGTATTTTTCTCATGACATCCACTCTCCTCTTGAAAATTGGTTGGCTAATTGCGGAAAGGTTATTCGTACATGGACGGTGCCAAGCCTTTAGCTTGAGGCTAAACTCTAACAATGGCGCTCATTGATCTGTCATATTGTCCCATTTAGCAGCTAAACGAGCACTCAGCCAGTCCCACACCTCAATTTTTCAGCGCCACGTGTTTCTAGTTGGGCATTGTTTGATCTGATTGGTCGCGGACGAAAATACTTTTCGTACTTCCCCTTCAGGTCAATCAGGGTGTCAGAGTAGCTGGGTGGTGGGTTGGGAGGGGGACGGTGGTCTTGTTCACAAAATGTCGGCTAAAGACATCAGAACCCACTCGCGGGAACGTTTACGTGGTGCTTAATACCGAGGACATCCTGACGCACCATAATTAGGAAAATCATGACCAGGAAAATGACTGGAAGTGGAGCCTGAGGTGAAAGTCAGCTGATTGGCTGGCTGCTGTGGATGTTTTCCATTCAACGCTTTGAGGGTGAGTCATCCTTGCAAAACTGGACCACCTCCTCATGAGGACCCCTCCTCCTCTCCTCTGATTCACACTTTGCCGGATGCCACCAAATCATCTCTATCTTGAGTGATCTCTCTCAAGCAGTAACTTGCGGGTCAGTGCAACACATTGGCATTTTAAAATGAAACTCCTTAAGTGATAGTGACAACTTTCCTAAATGTCGTTCTCGCTCAAGTTTCTCTAGAAACTTCTTTCCACCAACCCAGCCATCAGTTGGCCTGACACACACGCACATGCGCCTCCGGCTGGCCGGGTGGGCCCGCTGTTTACTGACACAACAGGAAACGTCAACAATGCAGCTTTGTAACTGCGCCTGCGCATCCTTCTTCTTGGTCTCCTTGCCTTCAGCTGCCCAAGTTATCAATCGTCCTGAGAATGAATTCCCAGTCTTTCCGGCAACAGTGATAGTTGGATCAGAACCAGGCTCTAGTGCATCCATGACACCGTTGGCAAGCAGATATTTTCCAGCTTCCTCCAGTCTGGTGTTCCTCTTTGCTCCGGTGATAAATCACACGCATGAATACAATCGTTTGTCTCAAAGAATCTCTTTGGAAGAATGTTTGGAATGTGAAAACCATCGCGAGATCCCAACCTGTCGAGGAAACGCTTGACATTGATTTCTAAAAGCTCGCAGCCCGGTGGTTTGGGTTTTTTTCTTTTTGGGAAGGATGAGAAGAACATTTGCTCGAGATCTTGACATCGGTGTCGAGCCAGAATTGACCTTTAAAAGCCTTTGCTAGTCAAATATCATTTTGTTGTGATTTATGAAGTGCTATGCTAAAGTAATGGAATCTGTGCTACGTGACACCAAACTAATCCATGACTTCATGATGTTGGAGCCGCTTTGCTGCTGCTGTTCTGTGCGTTTTACACCGTCCAGACATTCACAATGTTTTTCCATTGCGCTCCTCCTCCCGTTCCATCCATGCCTTCATCCTGACTCGTTTAGGTGGCTCCATGATGGTGGGAAAAGGAAGCACCCCCTCGTTCCCGCTCTCCTCTACGCTAACGTCTTCCCCGTCTGGATTGCATATTCTTTCCACTGCGGTCGGCCTCCCGGGTCCCAGCAGAACCAGACCCCCCCCCAACCCAACGACGGCCATGACGCGGTGGCTGCCCGAATCACACTTTCCAACCACTTCCTTCTTCCCTCCCGTTTGTCTTTCATCAGGTGAGCTACGTAAGAGTTAAACGTAAACACATGTGGCGGCCGCCGCTACCAGTAACGTGAGTCTTTCCATTCCAGACGCTGCGTTCGTTCGGTCGGCTCTGCCAGGCAAAACATGCTGCTGATGAAGATGAAGGGGAGGACGGCCAATGTGCTCGAGATGGAACATCCACGTGACTTCAACTTTTTGGACGCTCGTGGACACCGTACGAAGAAGCCGAGTTTGGACAATTGACAGAGCATGGAGATCGTGAGAAGATGGTCAGTGAATATCTCCAACCCCCTGGCTAAAACTCAATCAAGCTAGCCAATCCCTAAATCCGAGCCAAAGCTAGAACCTTCACTTTGATGACACACTTTTTCCCTGGCTGGGACTCAAACGTCGTCACCCAGCCTCCGTTATCGCTGATACGGACGGACCCAGACGCTGACGCATCCCGCAGCTGCTTTGTGGGGGGAAAAAGCGTGTTCACGGGTACAGAACAGGAACAAGCGTTCTGGAGTCTGACGGGATGCATTTGGACGTGTTGCGGTGGCATATGCGCAGCCTTCTTTAATCGTTAGCAGCTGATGGAGGCATACAAAGGGCCTTCTTCGAGACAGGCTTGAAGAGAGAGAGAGAGAGAAAGAGCTCCAACACGTTGCAATTGCGAAACACTTTGAGAACGTGCGATTTCAAGGTGTTGTATATCAGCTGAAGTGCTATGAGCTCATCCTCTTAAAAATGGGATCATGATTTGAGGCACGGGGTGGGGGGTCTCCAGCAACAAGCTTTCCAATGACAAGCTGAGTCAGCAGGTAATGGTAAAGTGTCGCCTTCTTGTTGGAGCTCATTTCTTGACTTCCCCTCAAAGCCTCCAAATCTTCAACCTCTCTCTGATCCTGTTGCGCTTCCAACAAAAATGTTCATTTGGACTCATTTCCATAAGCCAACCCAAAGCCAACATTACACTGTATGCATTAAGATTTATGATGATTATTGTATCTTAAATCTCGCATGATGTTCTCCTAGCTCATCATCTCCTGGCGGCAGCTCCAAGCCAGAATCCGTCCACATTGGAGAAGAAGTCAACTTTTTTTTCTGCTGTTGGGAGGAAACCCCTCCTGGTGCTCCGGGGGGGTCTTTTCAGACTCGAGTGTTTGAGGGTGGGAGAGTGATTCATGAAGAAGGGGCTCATACATCGGAAGAGTGTAGATTGGACGAGGAAGAAGACGATGAGTCAGCAGGATGACGACAGAGGTCCGTGCAGGTCCGCGGGGCCCGCAGGAGAGCCCGGCACAGTTCAGCACGCCAAGAACATCCCCGGCACACGTGTCCGACGCAGCTTTGACCTTTTTTTATTTATATATACTTTTTTTTTTTTGTTTGCGGGTGAGAATGGAAACCAGACGGTGAAAAGAAAGTGAGAGGTCGCCCGGAATGTTTGTTTGTTTCAACATAGAAGACAAACATCTGGCAAACACATTCCGTCATACAGCCCCCTCCTCGCCAAGCCTCCACTCTGTTACCTCCTCGCCCCCCTCCTCTGGAAATTGAAGCTCTTTAACTTTTTTTTCTCTCTTTAATTCCATTGAGTGTACTCGCATGGGAAAGACGTTGAACACAAAGTCTCATTGTTCCGATCTTTTTTTTACTCAAAAAATAAATGATGGGATTGCACATGCTTCAGGAAAGAAAGTATTGCATCCTAGTGGTGAGGTGGAGAAACAAGTAACCTGTTTCTTTCTTGTGTATTCATCGATGACTGAGAAATTATGTAAATGAGCCACGTATCATTCCGAATAAGATGGAGTCAAAGTTTTCAAATTTATAAAATGTGTATCAAACTGGTAAAAGCAACCATTGCCAAGGATAGCGAAAAGGAAGATGAATGAAGAGTAATACTGACACCTAGTGGCAGCTTAATGAGCTGCCACTAGGTGTCACTGAGTGAACTAGCGTGCCTACGGTAAGCGAGAAAGCTCAATTCAAATAGAACCAAGCGCGTTCTTGCCAAGGTTCTTTATTTTGACTTGTAACAGAAGCAGCGATATTGATTTTCAAACTTTAATATTTTTCCACAATTTTGCCTGCATTTACAAAGGAGAGCTTGAATTTGTTTGCATACTCAAAACAATTAGTAGTCACCGGTATAGCTTGCTACACAGTGAACCGGCGTGCCTACGGTAACCGAGAAAGCTCAAAGTTAGTTTATTTGTTGCCTCTCGAGCTCTAAGCTAGCTCCTCGCGATGGAGCATATATCATCGAGCCCGACACGCTCCCACGCGAAGGACGGTGACGACCAACTAGACACTTCGAGTGACGACGACTGCTTGGACGACGCGTTCGGCGGTCTGGCAGCGCTGCCGGTCGAGGTTAGCGAGCGAAGACCGACGTGTTTACGGTGCCGGTGAGCAGATTTATGACAATGACTGAAGCTAAGCTAATGCTAACTGAATCAGTTCCCCAAGCCAAGTAGAGCAAAGACGCCAGTGGAACTCAATTCTTTTTAAAATGCGCACTTTAAACAAGTAAAACGTTCAAGCCTGTGTTTGCTTTAGTAGTGAAACTAAAGAGAAGAAGACATGGCTGCTGGATTAAATGACGTTTCCTCCTCCCATTATGTAGTCGCCCTCAGAAGGTGTGTCTGTGTCCCTTTCTGCCCGCACAACCTCTGGACGTGTCCACATGTCTCTACATCGTACAGCACCCGGCAGAGGTGAGGCTTTCTTCTCCAATAGTGTCATTAATTGCTGTGAAATCGTTTCTCTGCCTCTGTATGTGTTGCTGTTTTGGTTAGCAACATCTCATGGTTCTTGGCATGAAACGTGATGTTTTGTTAATTGTGTTACACGTGTCTTGCTTTCAGGAGAGCAGAGTTCTCCGCACAGTTCCTCTTCTCGCTGCATGTTTACCGCCAGAAAAGTGCAACGTTATTATCGGGAGGCGCTTTAACGAGGCAAAGTAAGCAGCACCCACTTGTACCTCTTTTACACAGAGATCCTGCAAAATGGAGGGATTAGAGCCAGAACTCTGGATCCAGCATTTATTCCTGGATTCAGTTTAGTAAAATTGATTTGATGATTAATTGTATTAATGTGGCTCTTCTGAGAAGTGGGACAGAGGTGAGGTTTTTTTTTTTTCTCCCTTCATTTCTGTCTCTCAGGAACCCTGAGCTGGCCGAAGTGTGTCAGGACAGCCGGACTCTGATCCTGTACCCCGGCCCCAACTCCCAGAACCTGGAGGAGTTGGAACAGCGTCCAGAAGAGGGCGACAAGACGCATAACATCATCCTTATCGATGGCACCTGGAGCCAGGCCAAGAACATTTTTCTCAAAAACAGCATGCTGCACCTCCCCAAGCAGGTGAGTGGCAGGAATAAATAATAAATGCCTAGGAGTGTTCTATTATATTGTCTGCATGTGTTGCTCTTGTGCTCTCATTGTTGTCAATGCTGGTTTGTGTCCATCAGGTACAGCTCAACAGAAGTCTTTCGAGCCAGTATGTGATCCGCACGCAGCCCACCAACATCTGTCTGTCCACGCTGGAGTGCGCTGCTGTCGCTCTGTCCATCCTGGAGTGCAATGACATTTTTCAAGAGGTATGCTGCAGCGCAAGATTAATGGGATAGTGAATTCATTTCAATTGGGAAAATTGATTTGTCAGCGTCAATTGAACTAAGCCAAATGATGCAGTTTGGATTCAAACGAGCCTGTGTTCTCCTCGTGTTGTATGGCAGGTGCTGCTTAGGCCACTGAAGGCCCTGTGCTCCTTCCAGCTGGAACACGGCGCTCAGGTACATCACAGCAAGGAACACTTGCTGAAAAACGGCATGTACGACAAAACCAAGCCCAAGAACAAGCGCAAGATCAAGAGGCTGGAGAAGCTCGTGACCGACCGCAACTGCCTACTGAGATGATCACCAGCGTTGTTGGGCTAACAGACAATCTTCAATGGAAGGGACACTTTTTTTCTTTACTAGGATTTTTTTATTTGGTGTGGATTTATTTAAAGTGAATAAATCATGTTATAATAGCACTTCCAAACATGTGTTGGGTTCATTATCCCTCATCCACTGTATTGTCTTCACCCACCGTTTTGATCAATGCTGGAAAGGAGGTGCATGACAAGCACTGTGATCAATACCTATTGATCCATACATAGTATGTTGTCCAAATAAATTTAGTGTGTCTAAAAAAAAGTATACATGCGTGTATATTTGAAGATGTTTGTACATTTCATGACAATTTTGCACTTTTAGGTTGTAAAGATGATTTATTCTAAGGTATTGGTGAAGGGAAGGTCGCCCCTGCCAACATGACCGCCACGTAGGCACGGCGTTTACGTCACACTGATACAAAGCACTTCATATATGTGGGCTAGAACCTCAGAAATAAACTATTTATTTATTTGTCTGGCTAAATTTGATGTGTGGCAGTGTGATTTTATATATCGTCAATGGACTTTAATTTGGTTTATTCTATTTAAATTTTTAAGTGTGTCGGAGTGTTGCGCATGCGCATTGCTCGCCAACCGAGGGCCCCGCGTTCCGCCATCTTTGTCGGCTACCCCATTGTTCGCTCCGGAGCTTGTCCCCCCTCCGCCCCCAGTCTCGGCGGCATTATCGTCTTCGTACTGCGCCACAAAAACACAAGCGGACACGGTGTCACCGGCAGCCTCTCGCGACGGCCGTGGACTTGCCCTCCGCCACGCGTTTGCGACTTGGTCTTGGCCAGCAAGTTTGAGACAGGATGGACGATGACCAGCCCAAAACCCTGTGAGTGTTCTCCGGTTGTCTTGTTAGCTTAGCTCAGCTCACTTGTGTTGCTCACGTAACGCGGAGCTAACGCGCTAACGTGACCAAGACTCAAAATGCATTCTGACGCATATTAAAATGACACAAGCATATGCAACGTCGTTTGTTGAAGGGGTTGCCCGAAAATATGGAGGGAAATTTCACGGTTTTACCGCCGGACTAAGAACAATGTTGTGTGCTTACGAGCTCAATTCAATAAGCGTCCAATTAAAAATCGAGCATTTTAGGCCTTGAAATTCCGTTTTATGGCCACATCTCTGCATTGTTTGCTCCTTCGTGCATACGCGGTTGAATTCATTTCCATACCAGACGTCAAAGTGATGTTAACGAGGAAAACCGCTTGTCTGCTCTGTATTTCCTGTTTTAAGATTAGCTCGGTGCTATTTTAAAATCTTCCAACTCGAGGTAAGTTCAGGTCAAATTAGATGCACTGAGTACATTAAAACCTCGCAACTCGTGAGGCTTAGGTAATGCAATGACTCAGAAATCAAATTGGTCTAGGGATTTTATGAAGTCATTTTTATGACATCCGAACAGACTAGTGTAGCAAACCTGTTTTTCATGTATTAAATTTACTTTGCAAATGCTTGTTTTATTTCAGCCTGGGTCCCTCTGGGATGGCTTCATTGTCTTATTTGCAAGCCTATCACCACAAATTAGGCTGAGCGGGTTTGGCGCATGCAATTTGACAGAAACTGAACCTGAACCTCAAGTTAGGTTGTGGATATTTATAATCATCATCATCAGTCATTTCAGGTGATTAGAAATAGGACAGTTGGGGTGCAGACACACCTAGCACACCAAAATGTGCTTCACACTAAACCATTTTCAGCACGGCCCACTTGTTGGCGACCATCACCCATTAGTTTACAAAAAAAGGCATCTCACGTTGCTATCCTTTTTTGCAGGTACGTGGGCAACCTGTCGCGGGATGTGACGGAAGCCCTCATCCTGGAGTTATTTGGCCAGATCGGACCCTGCAAGAGCTGTAAAATGATCGTAGATGTGAGTTCAGTGAGTCATCTTACCTTGCTGTGTTAACTGTTGATTCAGCTTGGGGGGGGGGGAATATTTCCTCGTATAGTGACTGTACTGTAATTGACACGGCAGTCCAATTTATCGCAAGGCTGCGTTGTCCACTTGAATAAACACTGCACCTTGAATGGACTCCTGTGTGCGCCGCCCCCCCCCCCCCCCCCTATGGAACAAAACAGCACATGGCAACTTTCACGATTGACACTATAAATGGCATTCAAATGGAATAGCTGAGCATGCACCGCAAAATTCACCACTTTGTTGAACATGTTGATTTGCACATCTCTTCATGTATCTACACTTTTTTTTTTCCCTGCTCCACTCCAGACGGCGGGTCACGATCCGTACTGCTTTGTGGAATTCTATGAGCATAGACACGCCATGGCCACCATTGCGGCCATGAACGGTCGGAAAATTCTGGGTAAGGTAAGCGATCCTGTCTCCTTTGGTGCGGGCCTCTCAGACCGGGCTGGGTGGGCCACTCTTGGTGTGTTAAAGGCAAAGAAAAATATTTTCAACTTTGAAAGCCGGGAGTGTTTGATTGTGTTGGGTGATGATGCTCTTCTGTGTGCGTGTGTGTGTTCTTTTTTTTTATTGATTTGCTGTACTACCTGCTTTCCACTAGACGCCACACTTGTAGCGAGACAAACATTCAGTTGAAAATATTCTATTCCTCAACAGGTATTGAAGGAGCGTTTGAGGAGTATAACAAGTTCGTAAAATTCACTTGTTTGTAAGTCCCTTGTTATTTGGACCTTACTTCCTTCAGTTTTTGCTCCAAATTTTTTTGCCTGACTTTTTTCCTGATTTCTGAGGGTGTGACATCTTGAATAGCCCATTCTTAAATTCTTACTGTGTGTTTAGTTTCTGAAAAGGTTTGTACCATGATGTAAATCAGCAGTGGTGTGTAATGATGCACAAGAGAAAGCCACCGCATTCAAAACAACAACCTCAAAATCAGCAAATAGAAGTAAAAGTGGTGTGAGACCTCAAGTGGTCTAATCAGAACATGAGCAGCCTCCTCCGCCTTGAGAACGTCTCACACTTGTCTCCTCGCCATGTTGTGTCTCTTTACAGGAAGTCAAGGTCAACTGGGCCACCACGCCGACCAGCCAAAAGAAGGACACAAGCAGTACGTGCAAATCGATACCGTGAATAAGATACCACCGTTGTCTTTAGGGACGGGCATAAAAATGAGAAAATCAAATCGATACGTCGTAAAGACACACTTGTACTATGGGAATGTACAAATCTTGAAAACGTCTTTTAGGTCACTTCCACGTCTTTGTCGGAGACCTCAGTCCTGAGATCACCACGGATGACATCAAGGCCGCTTTCGGGCCCTTTGGGAAAATATCGTAAGTGGAATACTGTTGTTCATTTTGGCCATGTTGGTCCTGGTAGCCTAATGCTAACGTAAGCAGTGACATGCTGCTTATGACAAGAAACGCTTACATTTGGATTTCCGCTACTGCGTGCAGTGACTGTCGGGTGGTGAAGGACATGGCCACCGGCAAGTCCAAAGGCTACGGCTTTGTGTCCTTCTTCAACAAATGGGTAAGCGCCCCCCTCCGGCCCCTCCCATCTCTGCAGACGAGCCGCCAGCTTGACGTACTTTGTTGTTGCCGCATTCAGGATGCCGAGAACGCCATCCAGCAGATGGGAGGCCAGTGGCTTGGAGGGAGGCAGATTAGAACCAACTGGGCCACACGAAAGCCCACGCCCAAAACAACCAATGAAAGTAAGATCAAATGGACGTTTGATAGAATAAAATTGGCCAAGTTCAACATGCGCAAGCTTTATGCAATCAGATTCCATTGCTATTTAGTCACACTTGAATTGAAACCCAACAAGGCTAAAAACCTTTCTCGATTGCACGGAAAAGGTTCTGAGGTGACTTTTGAACATTCTTAATTGTCATAAAAATCATCGGTGCCGGGTTGTGTCTGACAGCGAGCACCACCAAGCAGCTGTCCTTCGACGAGGTGGTCAATCAGTCCAGTCCCAGTAACTGCACAGTCTACTGCGGTGGAGTCACGGCAGGTCTCACCGGTGAGGATGTCATTTTTTGTCCAAAATTGACTTTTGTAGTGTGTGTGGGGACAGTAACTTTTGGAACGTTATCAACCCATCATCACCGTTCAAAGAAACTATTTTACACACATGCACGAATGCTTGTCTCTTCACAGAGCAAATCATGAGGCAGACCTTCTCGCCTTTTGGTCAAATCATGGAAATCCGCGTTTTCCCTGACAAGGGCTACTCGTTTGTGAGGTCAGTTTATTAAAAACCAAATTGTGTAACATTAGCTCAAAAGTGCGACTCGCCCGCCTAGGTTCAACTCTCACGAGGCGGCCGCCCACGCCATCGTCTCGGTCAACGGCACGTCGGTGGAGGGCTTTGTGGTCAAGTGCTACTGGGGCAAGGAGACCACCGACATGGTGGGCCCCATCCAGCAGGTCCAGTTGCCTCAGAGCACGGTGAGCTTTGCGGCGCAGCCCTACAACCAGTGGGGGCAGTGGTACGGCAACACGCAGCAGATGGGCCAGTACGTGCACAACGGCTGGCAGGTGCCCAGCTACGGCGTCTACGGCCAGAGCTGGGATCAGCAGTGCTACAAGTGAGTAGACCGACACAACACATTAACGTTTCACCACATTTTTTCAGCTAAATATTATCATTGAGAAGATCTTAAAATGACTTCCTGAATTTTGACTTGTGTCCATGCTGCCTGTGTTCAGTCCTCTTCCTTCCGCCGCCGGGTGGACCGGCGTGGGCGCCGTGAGCAACGGCGGCATGGTGGAGCCCGGCCAGGGTGTCAACGGCACCATGCTCGCCAACCAAGCCGGCATGGCCGGCACGACCGGCTTCCACACCCACTGATCTCGCCCGCTGGACGCCCCTCATTACACTCTGGTTAGGGACATCCATTTTGCTTTTTTTATTTTTGGCACCTCGCATCCTTTACGCCATCACCAACCAACATGTACATGACAAGTTGAGCACAGCTACGGTTTAGATTAGGGAAAGGCGACGTTGCTTAAAGTCTTTGCCGTCGCCATGTTTTGTTTGCAGAGCCAAAGAGATCTGAATTCCCCCCAACCCCCCGCCCACCCCACTTCCGTGCTGTCTCTCTCGCCACCCCGTTAGTCCTGGCCAGTTCTCAGGGTGCAGAAGTCATTCTGTGAAATGTAGGAAATCACTGAGGAAGAAGCAAAGAGTACGAACTTAGCAGCCTGAACGATTTGGTGTGCATGAACTGCTACTTTGACACACAAGTCAGGCCCCCCCTCACCCCACCCGCTCCCACTTCCCCCTCAATACGAAAGGACTACATCGTGTTTTTAATTTAGTAATTTTTCGTCTTTCTCAGCTTGTGAGCTTTTTGCCTTTTTTTATTTTTTCCCCCCATTTCGGGGGAATTGACTGCAGCGACACCATGGTTTTGATTAGAAAGCACCGAGCGGCTGTCGACTTTTTTTTTTTTATTGTTTGAATTGGATTTCCAACAATGTCTTGCAGGGAACACAACTGCCACGCTCGTCTTTACTTACCAGGCAGACAAATATTGCACAACTACTTTAAAAAATAATTCACTCAATTTGAAGTGTTTTTGTTTTGTTTTGCATTCCACCTTCTTTTGTAATATCATTTTTGAAGTCTTATTGTAAATAACTGAGCGCTCTGTTCAATTGTATCTGTATAAAGAATGATGTTCATTCAGGACACTTGTATGCGTGAATATGTGAGTGAAAGTAAGTTTGTGAAGACTGGTGAAAACGTACAATCCCTTAAAAGCCCCTAGATTTTGGGTTTAGTGAGACAAACGTTTAATATTTGCATGCCCAAAGCAGACGTCACCGAGCAAAACACGGCAGTCACAAGAACAAATTTTGTCACATCTATTGATATTTACTACAAGTCCCATGATGCTTCACGCAGGAGAAATCGCCGCCCACATTATCTCACGTGACTTTGTCCGACCTATCAGCAGTGTCGTTACAGGCGCAATGCGGTGTTGGGATGTAAGAAGCAATGGCGACGGTCGAGCAGTTCTGGAGGTAAAATAGCCCTATTTGACCGAAGAGAACCTTCCCAGGTATTTCATGAGACATTTATTCATTTTATCACGTCAAATGCTTGAATTTAATAAGTATTTTATAAAGGCTCAAGTGGGTGTGAGTATGTTTTTCCTCTAGTAGCTGTTAGACACTGGTGGTTGGCACTTAAAACAGAAGTTCCTTGGTTCGGGGTTCGAGTCTCATTTGCATGTTCTCGGTGCTTTCCTAAATTTAAAAGTTTGCTTCCACAGCTGCGGAGAGCCCTCGTAGTCTTATTCAACCATTACAATTTGTATTTTATAGCAATTTATATTCAAATGTCAAAATGAGTTTTATTAATGACTTAACAATAACATGCTAGTCCGCATACTTGTGATGGTACATCAATTTGTGTCAGCTAATACTACTCATGAGCTTCGTGTGAAGGTGGTTTGTTGCAGTTGAACATTTTAAGTATTTAACACAGTCTAAATATGTGTGACAGGTTTATTGTTTAGATTTTAGAATCATTTCCGGATTTACTGCTTTACCACCATCTAGTGGCACCGATACAGGATTACAAAAAGTTCACTGTATAGTGTTTATGGAGTAGTGGATTGCTGAATGATTCCAAACACAGCCCACTATGTGTTTATTTTGACCCCCCCTTGCTTCTTGACCAGTCAGAAAATGGAAGGCATGTCCCCTTCCATCATCCCACCATTGTCTGCCACCCCGCTCGCCGCCAAACAGCAGGATGTTCACACCAAGGCGGGGTCCGCCGTAACCCCGGCCTTCCTCGCCAACCTGGGGAGGGCCACCCTGCGCGGCATCCGCAAGTGTCCCCGCTGTGGTGTCTACAACGGCACCCGGGGGCTCAGCTGCAAGAACAAACTGTGCGGGATATCGCTCCGGAACGCCACCTCGGGGAACAGGGGGAGCCGGAAGGGTGGCGTGGAGGCGGTCAGAGTGATCATCGACAGCGAGGAGCGAGAGGGGAAGGAGCAGGATAACAACGAAGGGGGCGGTGTTCAGGTTGGTGGGAAATATAAATAACGTATCTTCTTGCATGAGTATTGAATCGTCTTGGATATTATCTCGGTCATTTTCCCTCCAACACAGGTGTTTTCCGTGTGCCACCGAGAACGAGGATCCGCCCAGCTGGGCTTTGTGGGGCTGTCCCCCACCGACACCGCTATCTCCACGGGCGAGCGGCACCCCATGCTGTCTCAGATCAACATGGGCCGCTGTTTCATGCCGGCCTGCAAACAGGGTTCGAGGTCCGACCGGTCCGACTCCGGCTTACCCGACACCCTCTGTGTCCATATCAAGACTGCCATCGAGTGCCGCCGCTCCGCCGCCCCTCTGAGCGTCAAGAGCTCTGCCCTAGAGGCGTTGACAGCCTCAATGCAGGACAAAGAGGAACTGTGGGGCCTGGCCACCGAGTCCCCAGGGCCCCTGGTGCAACGGGTGTCCAAGGATACGCTGGTGGTCAAGTGCCGCCCCGATTCTGCGCACCCCCTGGGCCTTCTGCACCTGACGGTTGGTGGTGGCGTAGGACCGTCCAATGTGGCGAAAGGCGGCAGAAGGACCCGGCGGGCGACGCAGCAGCAGGCGGCATTTCACTGCGCCTGCCGCCCGCAGACGACTGAGGCGTCGTGCGCCACTGACCACCCAGACCCTTCACACCCCTGCCTGCACTTCTATGCCTGCGTTTGTGCCTTTGCCAGCGATGAAAAACTGGCGTCAGAATTTGCCACCTTTATCAGCTCGGCGACAACTGGTAAGAGTGGTCACCTGATTGGTCCAGCCTTTTAAAGCTGTACAGTATTATGTGATGATGACCTTGTGTTCAATAATGCAACATCATTAACCCTTTCACGCTTTGTCTTTCAGGCATTGTACCTACCCCAACCGGCAAAGTCCTCGTTCCCTGCGAGAGGCCCCCTCCCCTTCCCACGGAACCTCTCAGATATCTTCACAAAGCCAAGAAACCACGCCCGGATGAAGCTCCCTCGGGTACTAATCTAAAACATTTTATGGCATCTACTTATTGTTCCGTGACTTTTTCCTGGTACTTGAACCGCCGTGTCTCAGCTGGCACTCAGATGGTGGATGAGGGCTCAATGTCCTTGAGTTTCTACCAGTGGTTGGCCGGCGTCACAGAGAGGATTCAGCAAACTATGCACTACCAGTTTGACGGTAGGAAATGTATTTTTTTTTCCCTTCTTCAAAAGTCCGACTTGACAGCTAGCATGTGGCCCAATATTGCACTCGTGTCACTGTGACAAAGAGAAGACATTTATTTTTCATGTGACTCCCAACAGGGATTCGAATAATATATAATTGGAATCTTTTGTTTTTTTTACCCCACAGGGAAACCTGAGCCTCTGGTATACTACATTCCTCAGCAATTCTTCAATGCTCTGCAGCATCGCCTGTCTCTAGGCTCCAAGAGGCGGCTGCCCAACTTCACCACAGGTGGGACCACATGGTCTGCGTTTTTCACCAGGCTAATTGCTAACCGAAGTTAGCTCAAACTCAGTGTGTCTCGATGGCTTTAGTGCTGGAGAACAATGACGGCGTCCCTCAGAGCTCCCTCTCCAAATACACTTGGCACATAACCAACCTCGCACTGGTCAAACGCATCTTCGACACGCCTGAGGTAAGACCCCTCAATTCCCACCCGTGTGGTCTACATTCCCCGCGTCTGAGGCCTGGACTATCGTCGTCTGTCTACCAGTTGAAGTTAGAGCTCACTCAGAGTTTTGTCCGCAACATGGACGGTTCCTACTCCCGCTTTCACTGTCTTCAACCTCCGCCTGAACCTGCGCCGGCGGACGGGATTAGAACGGATAGGACGTTGCCCATTCGACCCATGGAGCTCCGAACCTTCCTCAAAGTTGGTGAGTTGCTCGTATTCCGATTAGCATTAGCATCCCCAGCATGCACTTGACGTTTGTCTCCGGCCTGAGCAGGGCCCGGCTCGGATGACCCAGAAGAACCCGGCCCCTTTGTCATTGAGTGGACCCCCGACGTGCTCCCACGCTGCCACATGGGCGAGCTGAGGATCCTCTACCAGTTTGGGCACCAGCAGAGTGGACAGACAGCGGAATGCGGAGAGAAAGATGGTCACAGCACAACAGGACGCATCAAAGGTGAGCCACTGTCATCAAATAAAAAAAAAACTAAAATATATAGATGAATAAATATATACTGTTACCTACAACTAACAAATAGTTAATTAATTAATCTGCCAATTATTTTACTGATCAAGTAACAAAACAGATTTTAAAAAATGATCATTTCTATTTATCCAAAAATAGGTCATAACAGTGCAGAAAAAGCTCAAACCTAAATTGATTATGATTCAATTACTTTTGGCTTCATGACCAGTAAAAAGAAATATTCAAATGTGCGTGGTTTTGTATGTTTAAATGTTTAAAATCAAGTCTTCCCAGTAAGATCCTGACAATTTATGGTAGTTCCAGATTTTGCCAGCAGGTAGCGCCACTATCCTGTTCTTTCATGCCCTTTGTGTTGACAGTTGGTACTTGTTTGACATGTTAGCATGTAGCACATTTAGCTTGCACAATAACTTTGCTGTCAAACTATGTTTGTCCGTATGACAATTAAGAATGTCAAAAATGTGACTTAAGTGTTGTCATCAAAGGTTTAAATGATAACTACCGGTCCATTCTATAGACAAGTGTCCCTTTCCCCCCCCCCCAGCCACCGTCCATCTTGTCCACTTTCTCGCTCCTCCATCATGTTATGTCTTCCCGCTTGCTGATTGGCCAGCGCGTTGACCAGCATCAATCATTCTCCTACTCCTCCTTCGCCGCTTATTGCGTCATCCATCACAAATGGCGGCCAATCGATGGCGACCCCCAGGTCCTATAATTCTCTTTCCTTCTTCACACAAAAATAAAAAATTGACATTTGATTGGTGGATTGTACAACTACGTCACGAGCAGACACTTTGCTGTCAGCATCGCTGAGAAATTTCCTGTTCGACTTTTTCTCGCTAAAACGTATTTACCCTGGCATACTTCCCCATCTGATTGGTCACCATTGTTCATGAATGGCCTTCAACGTTTACGACAGGTGTCTTGACGTGTTTTGGGTCTGCGTAACGTCTGCTTTACGAGAACCCCTCTGACCGGGCGATGTTTATGAGGACAGATGGCAGCCATGTTTAATCACCTTCTGTCTGTTTGACATCAAAGTCGCTCATTAAACTCCCTCCTCCTCTTTTTTTTTTTTTCTTTAAATAGTAAAATCACTATAGTCCATTTGCAGGCCGCAGTAAAAGTGTTTTTGCAGGTCGTGTGTGTGCGCGTGCACGTGTGTGTGTTTGCGCTAACTGTGCCGTTCTGCTTTATAGCACGCTGTAAAAGTGCCGACACGGGCTGTATCATTTTTATTTGGGCGCTCAGTTAAAGAGGGAGATTACACTTGTGAATAATGTTTGCGCTAAAGCCGGTTATTTTTTACCCTCTCATATTAGCTCAAAAAACAGCATCAATGAACCATACTTTAATTCTACCCAGCAACTTGAAGATCTGTTTTTTTTATGGCGCAGTGTTTCTGTGCTCAATCGAGAAAGGCAGGAATGCGCTCCCCTTGTCATGTGACAGTATTCATCTGAAAAATGACTGAACAGAAATTGACTTATCCCACTCCTGTTGTCAGCGCCTCAATTCGATGCTGACAAATACATTTAGTTTGTTCGCTTTGTGGAGTGCCACGGCGGGTAAAGAGCCGACTGTAACCAGTACACACTTTTGAGAACATCCCGTTCCGAGATGTGCTGGTGTTGGTCAGGCGCAGTTCCTAAAATAAGTTTGTGGCGAAGAGCGGCGGGATCAAATATTCCCGTTTGGATTTTCCGCTGTAAAGTGGCGCTTCCAGGCTGCCAAGGTCGCCAGCCCAGCGCTGATGTTCTTTTTCTCTCTCGCTCGTCGCTTTCTGTCAAAGCTTCCACCTTCCTCCCAGCGGCGGCTGAGTGACGAGTGTTAATTCCTCTTGGCTTCGCACTGACCTCCATAGTGGCGTGTTTTTACCTCGGAGGAATCCGCGGATCATTTGTCATCATTTTAAATATATTAGATTATTTGTATTTGCAGCAAATCTGTGCTGTAATTGGAGTAAATCGGGTCATAGTTTGATCAGAATTGGAGTGAATCGTCACATCATCGGAAGAAAATGTTATTGTCAATTAATTGAAGTCAAATGTAGCTGTCGTGACATAAGTCCGTTCCACTTCCTTTGTTCAAGCAAAGCGGCCGTGACACCGACAAAGCCGTCATCGCCGTTTCCACGACAACAGCTTGGAATCCCGTCGTTGCCGTCCTCTCGATCCCCTTCCTCTCATTCGCGCCGGACAGCAAGTAAGGTCATGACCACTTCCTGTCCGTAGACGCGAGCTTTCAGACCGACGCTTTCATGTGCCATTTAGATAGATGCTCGGACACAAGGACCCGAGTAGGACACAAGTAGACAAGTGCATAAATCCACAAAGAGGACATGAGAATAATAGGTCACAGTAGGACATAAGGACAGAAGTTTACTAGGACACAAGAATTCCATGTCGTAAAAAAATACACATGTGCAAGGATGGTAGGACACAAGTACACTAGGATACAAGGATGCCACTAGGACACACATGTTGACAAGTCGCTGAGTAAGGGAGGTTAGACAGTCCTGGCATTTTCAAGTCTTGCTCTAAAGTCTCAGTTCAGTGCCCCGCGGACTTCACGGACAATCCGGAATGTTTTTGTGTCCCGCCACGAACTCTCTCCCGTCCGGCCTCCTCTCTCGTCTGTTTTTCATCTGCGGCGTTGATTTACGCCGCCGATCCCCTCGCTTCCTGTCGCGATAGATTTATGGGTTCACGAGTGCTGCGTGACCGATTGGCTCGGAGGCGTCGCAGCCACATGGGCTTGGCGAGTGAAAGATGGCAGCTGCGGTGGCTTTTCATGTCATTTTTCTTTCATCTTTGATGTTTTATGGCGTAATTCTCTGTGGCAGCGAAAATGCCGTGTCCACTTCTGAGCTGCTGTATAGGCAAAAACATGTTTGTCTTTTTTAAGCGGGTATTATAGGGCGATGTAGGCAATTTCTCTTCCAAAGCAAACGAATTTTAGTCCGCCGGCTGCCAACTTAAAACCGTGTCCACTAGACAAATGTCTGAGGCTAAATCTCGAAATATTTTATCAATCTACTTCCTCTTGCAAAGTCAAAGCAACGGTCGGAACTTCACACACGACAGCTTAACTGCGATAATCTCATAATGATCGACGGACCATAGTTTTTCGAAACCACACAAAAAAAAGGCGAGTCAAGAATGCTGTCAGGGCGCGTAATTGCTGGGTCCCGACGGCAAGTAAGGTTTTTGTTTTTTCAGACAGCTGTAAACTAATTGCGACCTGTTGACGGCAACGGACGACGCCCCTCCTCTCATATCGCTGCCTCGCCTGTCAATCAAAAGGCACGCCGGGTATAATTTGGCCTTGCTGAGGTAAAGAGGTCAGCGAAAGAACGAGACGCTGTATGTGTGTGAGACAGAGCGACAGATTGCGCTTTGACGACGTTGAAAGTATTCATTGTGCTTCAATCAGGAAATGGCCAGGTCTCTGTGTGAAACTGTCCTGACAGTAATATTTATTTAGAAGGAAAAGGCGGCGGATAAAAGGTCACAGCCGCCATCTTGGCACAGGAAGTGGAAAATCTGGTCGACGATGCCGGCATGTTTACTCGGGCCGTGCACCCCCCAGGGGCAGCGCCACCCTACCCGAGCAGTACATAGAGTACCCGAACGGCGTTCACGCCCTTGCGATATTTTTCCCCTCCTAGCTTGTGGTTGACTGCTTTTATTGTTCTTGGCAGCTTGGTTTTTTGGGAGGTTGTTTGAAGTGTGACAGATCGGTAAAAGCACCACATGACAGATTCCGATGAGATGTGTCACGGGAGCCGACTTTGATGTAGAGCACATGATGATGCTAACGATACGCTAACGATGGGTCTTTTCACAATGAGCCCCCTGAAAGAGTGAAAAGTTCACAAGCCGCCGGCGGTGCGCAGCTGAAATGTAACGTGAAGGTTTTGACAGGCGCTTGAAATTTGAGCTCACTTGGCTCAGTGCTACTGTCAACCGTGTACTAAATTTTTTTCTCTTTTGGGGAGGGTGCGCTAAAAAAAAAAAACTTCGGCTACTGCCACTTTTGTGGGATGTGTGTCCTTGACCCGATGCTAAAAACTGAGCGTCACCAGGGAGTTTTTCCCCCCCAAAGGGTGCACTACTTTTGCCCAGGCAATGATTATCCCTGTCAGACTTTTCCCCGCATAAAAGCGGCCCGCCGTGTCCCGCTGTTCCGACAACACAGACGACTCATAAACGTGTTGTAAATGTGTCCGTTTGGGGAGAATACGCACAACCCATCGGGAGGGTTACGAGTTGTAATAAAAAAGCTAGTGAAAGGCCTTCATCACAAGGGGAAAGCCTGCCGGGGTTGTGCGTCATAAAATTTATCCCCCAAAAAATTGGCAGTGAGGTTTTTCTACTTTCTACATTTTTTTCCCCCCACCCTAAATTTAAGAATGTCGTCAATGGTTGGATTGCCACAAATGTTTTTTTTGGATCTGGATTGCATTTAATTAGACTTTTCTGCTAATATATATAGTCATTGTAAAAATGTGGTCATTTTGATGCCCTAAAATCAATCACCAGCATTTATATAGCCTTCAAATGTGCAATTTGTATTATTAGTTGTGGATTACATTATTTTATTTGCTGAGAAAAAAAATGCTTCGAAATGTACAACGCAGCCAGGAATAGAGCAGGACTAATTTGGGGGGGAAACTATAGAAAACAAACCACGTCAAAACCGTATCGTTTCTTGTATCGCTGATATTGCGCTTCGTATCGACCCGCCCACCGGCCGCTTCCAAGTCACGCCTGCCTCCCTCTGCCTGCAATCGGCTGCGAGAGTGCACGCAGCACAGGCGTGCATGAGGGACTCGTCGGGCTCGGAACTTTACATTGGACCCGTTCAACATGCACAAGTAAACTCCCCACCCGCGACTCGTCGTTATCCCGGAAGACACCGGCGGGACTGTGGATGGATTACGCTGCGTCCGATGAAATCTCCCCCGTCGCGGAGAGCCACTGAACCGGTCGAAGTTGAGCAACGAGCCGAGCGCCGCACGTCTTCCGTCAGCCGTCGCCTCATCAGGACCTCCGTGCCGTTCGGCAGGCGAGGCGAGACGGCTCGCGGTGCACGTGGTCAACATGTTGAGCGCGCATTCGGGCAACTTGACCCACCCGGAATACTTGCAACCGCTCACGCCCGCCTCTGTCACCATTGAGGTAGGCTGCTTGATTGATTGTAGAAAATAATTAACATGTTTATGGAAATAATTTATAGACTAGAGATAGTTATTCCAAAATAATATTTGCTAAAGTTAAAAAGTGTTTGACTTCTTGCATGACATAAATGTCATTTTAAATATTTTACATACTGTAAAGTACATTTATAATGTATTTTTTTAGAAGTATGTTTAAAAAAGTTGCTAAGTGTGACAGCTTTTCTGGCTTTGGGCTCAGTAGTAAATAGTTAATTGCAAGATGCTATTTTGCATATTACCTGTACAATCAAAAAAATGAATACTGCACCGTTTCCCTTCTTTATGGCTATTTTTAAAGAGGTGTTTTATTATAAGTGACACAGTACACAAACTGAATATTTTAAACATCTCTTATTGCTTGATTTTAGCTGGACGTGAACAAGAGCCCTCTGGCTATGCTGGCCCAGACATGCTCGCAGATTGGGAAAGCAGATCCTCCGGCCTCCTCCAAGGAAAGCACCACGCGCTCCAGCTTTAAAGTGGGAGAGCAGCGTCCACCTTTGGCGGACAAGTGCAGCTTCAAGCCCTACCTCAAAGGAAGCGGTGGCATTGGTAGAAGTGGCGATGATGAAGTGAGCAGCAGCAGTTTGTCAGAGAAAGTAGGACTCGGGGCCCTTGGCGGCGCTCGTGGGCACATAGCCAACACACCGTCGTACGCACCCCACCCTTTCTCGCCGAGCTGCGGTGAGAAAGGATCCACCCAACGATCAGATGGCACGACGCCCAGTCCGCTGCGCCACTCGCCAAATAGCGAGCGTGAAACCGGAAGCCCGAGCAGCACAAGTAGCGACTGTGGTACGAGCGGCGGACAGTCCCAAAAAGACATTGACGCAAGCAGGCTGACCTCTGAGGGTCTGCACCTCGCCAACTCTGGCCACCCCCGAGCCAGCGCCAACTGCGGCACGAGCAGCTCAGGTGGCAGCCAAGCAGGTTCTGGCCCCGGGCGCCTTACGCCCATTTCGCCTTACAAGGCGGCGCACCGTCACTTCCCCTTGCCACCATCCAATGTGGTCTACCACGGCTCAATGGTGGGCACCTACGCTGGCTACCCACCTCAGTTGGGTCCCAAGCATCCCAGCTCTATCCCACACACGAGAGCCTCGCCACCTTTCTTCATGCAGGGTCTGTGCCGGGATCCCTACTGCCTCAGCTACCCAAGCCTTCCCCATGTCAGCAGCGGCCCCTGCATCCAAGACCTCTCAAGTCTCAATTGCAGCTTTCCTTTGGTATACCCTGCCCACCCTCCACACCCACTTTACTCCTACATATTGCCGAGCGACCCCCACACGTGCAACTGGGAGTCAGCCAGGGCTCCGGGTAACAAGCACTTTACTGCGCCTGATGAGCTGGTTCACCTGCGGGCACACATGGCCATGGAGGCGGACCCCAAGGTACCGTCCTCGACACCTGCCCGTTGTCATCAGCACTTGCCCCACTTGAGTGGTTCAGGGGGCTCCGTCCGAGCGCCGCACAGTATGGGAATAGCTCGCTATCACCCCTACAGTACTTTGCCATCCGGACCCTACGCCATGGCCGTGCGCTCTTGGCCAACCACAGGCCCATGCTACCCGCACTATGCCTTCTACAACCAAAGACTGGAACCTCCATCGACTCTGGACTACCAATGATGCCTTCAGGGGATATTTTTAGCAGGGGGGGGGGACTTTTTGGATCAATGTTGACACCACTTCTTGGTTGCACTGAGGAATTGTCAAGATTTGCTTTTCAGCACCCCTACAACCACTGAATCTGGAATTGATTTTTGTCTCTTTGACCAATGAGATCCACCTCCTGTGTCCGACTTCAAACCTTGAGCACCCAGTTCATTCGGAATGTACGAGGAAAAAAAGAGAAAATAAATCCTTGTACTTTTGCACCCTCATTTGGATTCGCAGAATTTTGTTGCCTGTCACATTACACCCCTCGGGAAATCGACCGTGTCCTTTTTTTATCTTGCTACCAAAGCATACCAGGTAGTAGACTCATTAGATTTGTGAGTCTACTTCTTCCTAATCCCCAGCAGTTGAATCAATGCTTCTACTACTTTTTATTGGGAAGGGGGGGGGTTCACTTTAGGGCCTCTGTAGGGTTGTAATGCAGCGACTAATATTTTGTTAAATAAATCAAAAACACGATTCCCACTCTCATGTCTGTTTTTTCATCGCAGATTCCTCTCAGGAGGGCAACTTGCGCGCCCACACACACTGACTCCATTGTGTGTGTCAAGAATGAATAGTCTCCAAAGGACATGTGGGAAGATTTTATCAAGCATCTCTTTGTTAGTCACATGACCATCGCAGCTGGATTTCCTCATGGGTATCTGATCCATATCAGTCAATGTGTTCATTTTCTACTTTTGTATCAATATTTTTTCTTTTCAAAGATAGTTCTTAACGTTCTTAATCCCAGAAAGTGGTACGTGTTCTGTGGTGTCTCCAGGCCTTATCATTTCATCCATCACTGGGCCCACAAATGAGGCCTTTGAGTGTATGTGGGTGGAGGGGGGGAGGGGGGGGGGAGAGGTGGCAGTGCCCTACATAAGAAGCGCCCAGATGTGGGCCGTAATGTTTTGCAACCGTCATGAAGCTGTCATCAGGCAGCCACAAATAAACAAACACAGAAAATATGCAACATGACTCATTGAACAGAGAATTAAAGATACAGAACAGACACACAGTGACTAAGAAAAACCCACTTTGGAAGTCTTAAAACCCTAATTTGCAACACTAAGCCTTGCTTTTAAACCCTAACCCAGGCTCAAACCCTGTTTTTAAAAACCTAAAGCCTATGTGTTAAAGCCAAATTTAATTTCAAATGTTATTTTAAAGTTTAAATATTTACTTTCCCAAGTCAAACAACTTTAGCTTCTTTAAATATTGAAGGAAATTATAACCTCTACTGTGATAGAAATGAGGTGAACGTTGACTATAAGTGATGATGCTGCCCTCTTGTGGACATGTTGGTCAATCACATTGACGAGGCCCAAAAAGTCGGGGAAAAGTCTGGATTTCTTCCCTTTTTTAATTTTATTATCATTTGTTGTTCTACTAGTGATTAGAATTTGTGAATAAAGTGTCAAGGAATTAAATTATGGATTTCTTTCTGGCACCCAAAAAGAGGGCGGTTTTCAGCGCTCCCGACTTCTCGCTCCCCTTTCTCGTCCTCTCCTCCGACTCCTCCCCGGTTCCTCCTCCTCCTCCTCCTCTATCCAGCCACTTTTCCCATATTTTCTCCCCTCGATCGGTCCAAATCCCCGGTCACCCGGGTCATCTCGTATGTCGCCTCGCGGCGGTAGCGGGCGGCTAGGGAGGAGGGGGAGGACGACACGGTGGTGATGGGCGAGCAGGCCGAGCGACCGTTGACTCCGCCGTCCCGGACGACCGAGTACCCCAGCGGGAGTAGGTGAGTTCGGGCCAGCTGGCGCTCAAGTCCCGGTGTGTTGCGCTTACGGAGGCACTGGTTCACTTAAATTCTGTTATGAGACGCTTGATGAAAAGTTTAGTATAAGAAGTCTTTCATATTTTAACTTTTTTGTGGCAGTTTTGAGGCGGACAACGATGTCCCCAGTGCCCGGAGGAGGCCCACTCACCTCCGTTTGTCAAAATCGGAAGTAAAGAAGTCACCGTCCACTCAGGTGCGTTTCTCCACTTAGACGGTACTCGTGGTTGGACATCCGCTGGTTTACCTGTCCATGGATTTGTTTAGAATATTCCTCTCTTACTCATCGTCCACATTAAAATTGCATTTAAACATTTTTTATTTATGTCTGGGGGGGGATGTGATGGGGAAATGATCAACAAAAATATTAACGTTGAAAACAAATTAATGGGTTCAACATGCCTGACGCAGGTATTCCAGTTGTCTCGTTTCTTTCAGCTGTCCAAGACGAACTTGCAGTTTCACAAGTTGTTCAAGGAAGTGAGCAGAGATGAGGCGCTCACACAAAGTATGTCTGCCACCTTACTGGAATTTTTAAAAAAAAAATTTTTAACATGTTGATTGCTTTCCATTGCCAGGTTACACATGCGCCTTGCAGAGAGACATCTTGTATCAGGGTAAAATGTTCGTCTCACCAAACTGGATCTGCTTCCACTCTAAAGTCTTTGGCAGGGATACGAAGGTATGGCGGCGCGCTCTCGCAGAAACTAGCTTTTAACAACTCCAAAACCTTCTCTGTAGATCGCCATCCGGGCAGCGTCTGTGACATTCATCAAGAAGACAAAAACGGCTCTGCTGGTGCCCAATGCCCTGGTGATCGAAAGCACACGGGAGCAGGTAATACCACCAAATGAGAGTGTGTATGTGTCATAGTACCAGATTGTGGGTGTCAACAGTTTGAATAACCCCAGTACAAATTCATCTTAACTTTAGCCCAGGTTGTGTTTTTCCAGCACGTCTTTGTGTCCTTCCTGTCCCGGAACACCACCTACAAGTTTCTGAGGTCCGTGTGCGTCCATCTGGAGGTCAGTTCAAACAAACACATTTTGTGTGGGGCCTAAATAGTGCCTCGTCATTATTTGAATAGCTCGCGTCAAGTAGAAAGCCCATACTTGCTAAGTACAACGCGTGACAACGTTTCAGGTGGAGAAGACGTGCAGCAGCCATGTGGCCTCCTCCTGTGAGAACGGCTTTGGAGTCAAGCGCCCACCATCTCTTCCTCTGGTCTGGAATGTTTTTTGTTTTCATCTATAGAAAGCGAGGCCCTTGTTCTCAGCAGTAGTGCCATTGTATATATTCCTGTGCGTGCTCGGCAGGACTTGGCCCGGACCTTCTCTGATCTGGACGGCGTGGTGCGACAGAGGCGACAGGAAATGGAGGCGGAGAGTAGTAGCAGCTCTGGATCGCAAACTCCGGATTGTGACAAAATGGCTGGTGGGTGACGGAACATGCGAAGGTGCGGCGGGTGTCAGGTTTCGCACAGACTTGTTGACAAAACGTTTGAGTAAATAGCAAGTGAGAGTTTAGACTTGCTTGGTTTGACAAGTATTTCAGAAGGCTCGTCCTGCTGCTTTGCAAGGCAGAATTCTGCTTTAAACATTTCTGTGTCTCTCTCTCTCACGCCGTATTTCATCAAACAGAATTCGCCAGCGTCCCCAACACGTTTCTGAGCAGAGAGGTGTCTGTGCACGCAGACGTGCACCTTCAGCCAGGCCAAAAGAGCCGAGCCAAGAACGGTACCGTCACGCTCGTTCTTCTTTCGTTTTTGTGTACAAGGGTGTGTCGACTTTTTCTTGTCGCAATCCCTCCTGGAGGCCGGAATTTAAAAACATATCTGTTTTGCCACAAAGGGCCATCGAAGTCTATTGTGGGGGCCACGCAAGCGGACAAAGCCTGGCCTCACACCACCTTGCTCCCCGTCCTGCTAATCTATTTGTTTTTGTGAGTGTTCCGTTCACCACGTGCAACACGAGAGGCCATTGTTGTCCAGGTTGTTTTAAGACGCTTGTGTTTCCTCCATAAACAGAGTCGGCGTCCTGGTGATGTCCTCGTGTTACATGGCTTTGAAGATGGCGGCCCTCGAGCATCGCTTGAATGTCATACTGTCCGCCCGGGATCGTGTGCACGCAGGGTATGAGGATCCAAAAAGAATTTTGGGGAAGATTTCAGCCATCGACATGGAAGATAGTTTCACTTTGCGGTATGGAATTTGGAAGGCATGTCTATCATGAGTAGACCCACAAAAAAAACTAGCTATGTCTGAAAAGCGGCCATTTTAGAATGATATTTACTATCTAGAGATGTTCTAGAGATTTTACCTGATTGCTTCCAACTTTGAACCACACATACGAAATTGCCAAGATTTAGATTTTTCATTATTGCATGAAATATGACTCCAATTGCTTTGCAGAAACACAGTGACTGTCCAGGATGCCGAGATCTTTAGTGAGCTCTCCGCCAGCCTGCTTAAACTCGAAAAGGTTTGTGCGGATTTTGTTGAATGAGTTCAAATGTTGTTTTGGCGTCGCACTGTTACTGTTTGTATGCTTAGATTCAAAGAAACCTTCGGAAGCTTCTGGATGACACCTAAAAAAAGATGATGATGCGATCAATCATCTTCTCCACTCAGGATCATGTGACTCCAGCAGGCAACGTAGTATTGATTACTAGTAGTACTCAAGCACTTTAAAAAAAGAGGCTCCACAGTTTGTACTGTTTTTATGTAACTTTTAAAAAAGTGCCTTTAAATTATATTTATGTATATACTCGTATTTTAAAGATTACTCAGATAGCTTGTCCATGCTCTTTCACATATATTTTTATACCCGCATTTCTTGTCCAAAACTCCGGTCTGTCATTTCTGAATAATCCCCATTGTAGATTATATTTTGAAAATTAATTTACAGTGAGGAATTAAATCATTTTGAGTGCAACTTTATGTAGTGTTTTCATACATTGCTCAGTTCTGTGCTCAATGTGTATTAAAAGTGTCAGAGGGGGTGGGTGGTGTTTATAAACAGAATGTAAATACCTCAAAGAAATATAACTTTATTATCACAACAAAGCGATATTGCTTTCAGGAAAAAAGTGACAAAATTGGACAAAATTTCACTATTCGCAGTTCCTATCCTCCGCCACGTTAGTTTTGTCATTTTTGACTCGCGCGTGTGTCATTTTGCCCATCGTCAGCCCCGCCCCCGTGTTACGTCACCGGTGGTCGTGTTGAGAGGGAAGCAATGGCGTCGCTGGACGAAAACAGCCGCCGCTGCCGGAGAGCCCGTCCGTGTTGTTGTTATGTGGCGGAAGGAAGAAACCCGCCTTCGTCGCGCCTGTAAACAACGTCGAGTCGAGTCTCGGGACAAGGACAGCCAGGCCATGGCGGCTCATTAAGACAAGGAAGACCGGAGCGGGCTGCTGGTAAGTGCGGGGGTAGGAGGAGGGGGAGTCCGCCCCCCCCCCCCCCCCCTTTCTCTCTCTCCTCCGGGTACCACTTCTCTTCCTCTTCTGACTCGAGGATGCTGTGACGGCTTAGCAACAAGGAGACAATGGAGGCGAGGCAGGGAGGCAGCAGCCAGCCAGTCAGTGGATCGTCATGTAAACAAAAAGGCCGCGGGGGCCTCGCTGGTAGATGCTAGAACGATGCTAGCAACACAATATTGGGCTCCATTTCCTCCGTCTTTACATTTAAACGCCAGGAGCGTAATTCAATCGGGACAACTTTATTGATACTTCTACACTTAATATTGAACAACATATAACAAGGGATGGGAAATTCCAACAAATTTGAAAAACTATTTTATGTCAGATTTCCATGACTTTTTTGCGATAATGCAAAATTGAATGACCACGCCGTCTGCTCTACCTAGGTGTGAACGCTTGTGATTGGACAGCATGGCCGCCCAGGAACCATCGCCTCCCTCGTCCATGGAGAGCAACAAGCCGGGCTTCCCTAAGAAGATCCTGGGCAACAAGCTGGAGGACAAGCACCTGTGCAAGTGCTGCCACAACATCCTCAGACGACCCTTCCAGGCGCAGTGTGGCCATCGCTTCTGCTCGTACTGCTTCAACCTGGCCATCAGGTCGGCAAGGGTTGGAGAATGGAGAAAATACTTTTTTGTAGGTCCGTTCATACTAGACATGTCTACCTTTTGTCGTTGCAGTAACGGACCGCAGAAATGCAACGCTTGCATCAAGGAGGATATTTTTGAGGAGACCACATCAATCCTGAAACAAGGATGTGTGAGTACCATGACATATGTTTTACATTTATTTAAATACATCTATTTAATTTAAACACATTTTTTGTTTTAAAGGCTTTTCCCGACAATGCGGTTCGGCGAGAAGTGGAAAACCTCACGGCTGTCTGCGTTAATGAAAGTTGCTCTTGGAGAGGGTCCATCAAAGAATATGAGGTGAGTCACAAAAGTCGGGCAAAGTGAGCTGAAGTTCACTGAGCGGTACAGTTTGGTTCTGTTGGTCTCTTCTGGTTGGCGGATATAGAATTTTTTTTTTATTTTTGTGTGCACGTGTTAGATGAGCCACGAGGGCAAGTGCGAGTTCATGATCGTGCCGTGCCCTTCCTGCAAAGAGCGCATTCGCTTCAACGAGCAGGAGCGGCACAGTGAGCGCGAGTGCCCGGAGAGGACGCTCAATTGCAAGTACTGCAAAGAACCTTTTCACTTCAAGAACATCAAGGTGAACATTTTAAAAATAAATACAAAGCATGATACTCAATAGACTTGATGCTTATCAAACCGATGAATTGGCTCATTATTGCTCACCAGGCCCACGATGAGATCTGCCCCAAATACCCGATGATCTGCGAGGGCTGTGCCAAAAAGAAGATCCCCAGAGAGAAGGTGAGCTTGAGGACTGTACGCGTCTCTCCAACTCATCCCACAACTGACACTTGTCACATCTTGCAGTACGTGGACCACATCAAGTTCTGCAGCAAATTCAGGATGCCGTGTCGCTTTCACGTGGTGGGCTGTGACATGTCGGTGAGTCACCTTTTTGATGGCTCGTTTATTTTGCTCTTCAGACTTCTTAAGTCACTTCCGTCGGCAGGTGGAGAAAGAGAAGACCCACGACCACGAACGGGCTTTTGCCTATGAACACCTCAACCTGCTGCTGCACTACATTATGGGCATGAAGGTGAGCATGGAGGGGCTGCAGCCGCAGGGTCTGGAGGTGGCGGGACACAAACTGGTGGAACTGCAGCAGTCCCTCCGGGAACTGGAGGCCCGGGTCTCCCAGCTCAGCACCACCTCCTCCGGGCCTCCCGTGCAGGGAGCCGCCGCCTCCTCGTCCTCCGGCTCGGGCCCGCCGGCACCGGCTCCCCTGCCCCCGCCTCCCACCTTGGCCCCCACCCTGTCCGTGTCTACCTCCTTCACGCCGCTACCCAGCTCGGTGGGCGCGGCCCTGGAGCTGCAGCTCCACAGCGAGAAGACCAAGGTCGTCGAGCTGGGCCGCCGCTGCACCGAGCTGGAGGTGAAGGCGGGCACCTTTGAGAACGTGGTGTGTGTTTTGAACCGAGAAGTGGAGCGCTTTGCCACCACCATGGAAGCCAGTAACCGCCAACACAAGCTGGACCAAGACAAGATCGAAGCTCTGAGTAACAAGGTCAGCCTGCCGGTGGTGTTTGGAGGGGGATTGTTAAAATGTGAATTCAGAGAAATGCGCAGTACTGAACTAACTGCTCTTGCAGGTGCGGCAGCTGGAGAGGACGGTTGGCCTGAAGGACCTGACGGTAGCAGAGATGGAAGGTCGGCTTCGGGAAATGTCCGCCTCGACCTTCGACGGCGTCTTTGTGTGGAGGATCTCCGATTTTGCTAAAAAGAGGCAGGACGCCGTCGCCGGTCGCGCTCCCGCCATGTTCTCGCCAGGTAAGAAAATATTCAAGATGATTGTACAGAACAGGAACCCCAAATCCTGCCTGGTTCCTTTGCAGCCTTCTACACCAGCAAGTACGGCTACAAGATGTGTCTGCGGATCTATCTGAACGGGGACGGGACGGGGCGCGGCAGCCACTTGTCCTTGTTCTTTGTGGTGATGCGGGGATTGAGCGACGCCTTGCTCAAGTGGCCCTTCAACCAGAAGGTCCAGTAAAAAAAAAAAAGAATCATATTATCAATCATCCATGAGTGAGACCCGCCCATCACTATGTTGTGGCATCTCAGTCAAGACTAAGTTCGCTTTGCTTTTCTCCCCTTCAGGTGACCCTGATGCTTCTGGACCAGAGCAACCGGGAGCACATCATCGACGCCTTCCGCCCCGACGTCACCTCATCATCTTTCCAGCGCCCGGTAAGCGAGATGAACATCGCCAGTGGCTGCCCACTATTTTGCCCGTTCTCCAAGCTGGATGCCAAAAACTCCTACATCCGCGACGACGCCATCTTCATCAAGGCCATCGTGGACCTCACCGGGCTCTAGAGGAGGCGGAGCCACGCAAGGTGCTCAGTTTTCATGACCAGACCACCGGGGTCTTCATTTTAGCTCCGAGGCAACCCCTCCGGGGTGCCGCTATACAGCGTCCTTCTGCCGCTTTGGGGGGTTACAAAGGTGTGCCCGGGCGCCGCTTTTATTGCGGTGAGAATGTCCGCCACCTGTTTGTTTTGGACGCGGCACGAGTAGGACGACACCTGATGGGACGCCAAGGACTGAGCGGGAAAGTTGCGCGTCGGGTGCGGGGTTATCATCGTGGCTAATTCGAGGGGGTTGGGGGGTCTTCTGCTTCTTTGTCTTGAGATTGTCGTTGTCGTGAGCCTTTCTGGTCTCGTGTTGAGTAAATTTTGCATAGACAAACGTGGAGTTGTGTGATCAACAAGGCTTCCCCCTTTTGTCCCCTTGGCATCATGTGCATGCTCGCTGGCGTCCGATGTCCACTCAAGTTCGAAGAGGACGCTGTGGTTAGTTGTTTAGATTACAGTGGTTCTCAAACTGCGGTCCTCGGACCCCTGGGGGCCCATGGCCAGTAACAAGATAGGAACATACTTGATTCACCTCTCAGCACCACCATCAAGTTGGTATTATACAAATCATGAACTAATTATTTTAATCTATCAATTATTTTGTCAATCAATTGATGAAGTGGCAAAATGGCCGCCCTCTGAGATAGTAAAAGAATACAGGATGAATTTGCTGGTTAATTCCTATTCCACAAACGCGATTGTAATCAGAATGCCGTGTTTAGACTAGTGAGGGCGCATAAAACATTTTGTCAACAACATTTTTGGCTTGACTTTCCCTTTAAGTTTGGCAGCCATTTTCTTCATATTAGCACCACACCTCAACTGCGACCAATAAGTATTGAGTTCAACTGAGTAAATTTGGTTAAATGTATCCTTGCAAGGGGTCCGTAGCCCCTCAAAGTTTGAGAACCCTTGATTTAGAAGCAGGCGTTCCTTTTTATGTAAAGTTTGTGCTCGTTCCGACTCGGGTGGGGGTGGGGGGTTGTGACCGGGGCTTTGGTACATCTGTGGAAGATACAGTGGAGTTAGCGAGGTGTCCGAGGCGCAGGCCTGACATTGTGTTTTTTCTTGAGTCCCCCCCACCCCTTTCCTCGCGTTTGCACTCGCTGGCCGGCATCTCGACAGGTGGCGCTGTTCCCTCCCCTCCCACGCCTGCCCCCCGCTCACCGAGAGAAGGAACGTTGTTTTCTTGTACGTCCGATATGTGATGTGTGCGCTGCTAGCCGAGCTGGCGTCCCGATACGATTCTAATAGTGTGTACTGTTTTGTTGTGTACAGAAAGAGATGCTCAACATTGTTGTACAGTGAACCCTGGCTATTCACAGGGGGGGGTCGGGACCAAGAACCGCCACTCATAGCTAAAATTGGCGAATAATACTCACCCCCCTATCCCCGCTACTTTTATCTAACGATGCTCCTCAACTTACTTCAACAGTTCCAAGATGGCAGCATAGCACTACTTTTGTTTAAATGAAGCAACTCAACTCACATAAATCCTCCACACCAGGATGGCGGCAAAGCACTACTTTTGTCTAAATGAAGCGCCTCCACTCACACCAATAGGCAGGGGTTCACTGTACACTTACTTGGGGGTGCAAATGTATAGAAATTGCTAACGTCGCGCTGACTAAATAGCCACTCAAGCTCGCGGGCTTGGCTGCTTTTTGAATCTCTGGAGGGGTCCGCTGGCCTGTTTTCAAACCAGTCTCAACCAGTATTGAAGCCTCTCTGTGCATGGGAGACTTTAATTGGTAGATCACGTAAAGCGGCTCCACGCCGTTGTGGCCGCGTTTATTTCTATTTGTTTGGAGGAGAATACGGTAGAATAGCTATTATGTTATATCCGGCTGTGCCCGTCGCAAGGCACCAGCCTATAGTTGTTAAAGCAATGTATAAATATGTATATTTTATATCATAAATCTATATATTAAAGCTATATATCCGTGTGGATGCTCACAAGCTGTTATAATAAAAATAGTATTACCGAATACCCTAATAATTCTATATCTATATATCAGTTTTTTTGTTTGCTAAAGATGGTTTAAACAGGCCAGAGCTGATTCCGTTGGCGCATTGCAAATTCTTCTCGAGTGCAATATGACATTTTAAGGGTTTACAGGGGTTACGCGTGACTTATTTAGCGCTATTTGTTTACACTGCGGCAAGCAACTTTGTACTTTTCCCATATAAATATGGTTGCGAAGCCAGCGGAAATGACGCAAATGACTTTTCATCTTGTGCTCTGTGTGGGTTTATTATATTCTTAGCTGCAGAAAAACAAGCATGTAAGTAGTCCCATTTCCAGTGTGAAAAAAGGAAATAATAAGCTTTTGTGTTGTGCCAAACTCAAAATATTACCTCCATGTTGTATTGCAAGCTGTTTTATTTGTGTGTTATATGCTTCGACATGTGTTGCCAAATTGTTATTTCAACTTGAGCTGCTGTTTGTGAGTTAGCGCGCGCGCGTGTGTGTGTGCATGGGTCACTACTAGTGCTGGAGGATATTTTTAAAAAAAAAAGTGCCCACTAACAAAATGTCCTCATATTTACTCCCATGTAATCTGAATGTAAACCCTTTACACCATTGAAAGAAAACACTCGTGTGCGTGTTAAATGTGATGCAGTTGACTGGAAACAATTATTTGTGCACTTTGCATTAATTCCATGTTCAAACAGGGTATTTTTATTGGTGTACCTTGAAGTGAAGAGCCATACAAATATTCCGCTGTTGACATTTGATGTGTTTTAACGCTCAAAAGAAACTCGCAGTCTGTAATAAAGTTTGGTGATTTGACCACGCTTTATTGTTCCTTTTTATTTTGTATGAATTTTTCAATCTCCATCCCTGGCGACCATGTCGACAACAGAGTCATTCTATCTATTATTATATCTCTTCTGACACCAAACATGCTTGAACAGTTTTTGCATCATGTAAATACAAATTAAAGTAACAATTGTTTTCCTGTCCCAAGTCCTAGGTACCCAAGATGTACATGGCGACCAGACGATTTAACATGTGTGGTATCAGTGAGCTTCCAGCTTTGTCCGCCAGAGGGCGCTATGAACGTCTCAATGGTTCAGCAGGAGCCCTCACCAGTCGTGCTGTCCAACTGTACACAAAAGATTTTGCAGGTAAACACCAGCTGTATTATTCTCCAATTGGCAGGAATGTTTCCACATTATATATTTACTGATCAAAATTCGACCCACGTTTCCATTCAAAGGCAGCCAATTTAGGAATGGGTCAGAGGAAATGTAATGTTTGGTGATGCAAGTTGAAAAGCGTGATATTTCTTGGTGGTTACATCATGTTACATATAAGTGGAAAACTCTAGTGATAGCTTTCTGCATTTGCAAATTTACACACCCAAGAAGCATCAAAGGCTAAGTCCATCAGTCAGGTCCTAATAATTACCTTAGCATCTATTCAAATTTCAGTTTGCCCATCAGTAACTTTGAATCCACGTGATATGGTATCACGCGTTACCCTACCATTCTCCCGACCATGTTTAAAGTTTTCCCATTCTGACCCGTTTGCAATAAAAGCAGGACAGTCCCCGAGGTCTTGTCGATACATAATTAAAAACAGGATACAGGCGGTCGGCCTCCCCGCGCCGTGATCCATATAACATATGTCCAAACCATTAAGTGGGCCTTTTGTTCAACGCCGGCTCGCACGTAGCATTAGCGCTCGTTCAAATCGGCGTCCGTCATTCCATTTAAAGCCTAAAGGCGGAATAACGCTGCCTGATTATGTTTCACAGACCGTCTGGGATGGATTTTGCGTGACCAGCTTGTCAATTCCACTGATTCATCCTCCACCTGGACTGTGAGCTTTAGTTTATAATGGAGCAACCTAGCCGCTAACTGCGTCTGAGGATTTCAAACAATGATTGAAAACGTGTAACATAAACGGAGGTTGTAAAAGTGGAACAAATAGTGATTACATGGGTCTTAATAAAGGCTTGTGGCAGTAGAGCTAATAAAAGACAGCAAATAAGGGCGCTTTATAAACATGTAGCTCGTAACAATGATCACTGGGCTAATGAAACTTAATCTGTCTGAAAGTCCTGACCTCATTTGATGCTTTATTAGCACTATTGATTTTTTTACAATCCAGCCTCAACCCAGTTAAGGTGGGGGTGGATGTTTGCATATCAGCTTTGTCCGTACGCCAACTAACATCACCAAATCCTCCCCGGACAGATTAGCACTTGTATCATTCTGGATCGTTTTGGGGGTTGGATCTTTCTCATCTCATCTCAAGAGATTAAAATTCACACTCAAAGCCGGATTTCACTGGTTGTAAGTATGACTTTGATTGATAATCTGATTGTGATAATCCCAATCTTGATGCGTGTCATAATCCATGACTAGACATCTGAGCAATAAGCATTCATTTTTCATTTAGCAGGCGCTAACTACAACAATATGACGTTTTTACAGCTAAGGCCTAAAGGCACCCCCCTCCCCCAACCCCAGCTTCAAATCACATGACTTTCTTAAAAAGTGTCTTGCTATTGTTGGCTAGTCAAGTAATGAATACAAAGTGGATGCTTCAGTGGAGGCGCCCAGCAACTGCTTTATTTATTGTTTTTGCAGAGCATTTGGTTACATTCCGCTCACCTCCCGCCAATAATTCCTTCTGATGGGGAGCCGTACGTTGTTTAAGCTAACACCAGACGTGTTTATGCGGCGAGGCCTCCGGTAGCCCGACGAGTGTGACATCACCCGAAATCCCCCCAGCTGCTTGGCAGAGGCGTCCCGTCCATGCAGCTGCTAACTTTAAACACCCCGATAGTTCTTTTTTTTTCTCTCTCATACGTCTGTTAAGTTCTTCTTGTATGTTGTCGGCTAAATCCATTTGACGACTGTTAAGTTGAATCCCATTTGTCTTTTTTTGTTTTGTTTCTCTTTGCCTCTAACGGAGCTTTCCAAATTTCCACGAACTCATGAGGTAAACATTTGCTTGTAGGTTGCACGGTAATGTATTTTGTCGAGTTAATTTATGATAACATTGTTGAAGAACACCACGCACACACAATTGAACTGAAGTGAAATTCTGTTGGAAAAAAGAAAATCAATTACAAGTCTTATGTTTGCGCTGCAACTCCAGCGAATCGTGTTTGACTGCGAAAAACATTTGCCCTCCATAAATCGTCCCTCACCGTGTTAGCATTAGCAATCGTCCTCACTCATCCTTAGGATATTTTCCCCCCCACAAATATTTTTATTTGACAAACGGTGGACCCCACACAACAATCACTTGACGCTCCCGCTCAAATTTTTCCAAGTCGGCTTCCAAGTCAGACCGCAGGCTTTTACAGCTGCTGGCTGAAAAGTGCTGAGTCGCCACTAACCCGGGCCAGCCGGAGTAGTCGCCACGCTGGCCGGCCTAGCCGGACGTCTCCCATGGCGACGTCAGCTGGATTGAATGAGGCGAGCATCAGGGGGAACGTTGCAGTTATAATTCATCCGTGACACTTGTCAGCTGGATGTTATTACTTGGAAAGGAAATCGTGGGGGGTGCGTTCCAGACCAACCCGCGATACGTGAAATTCTGAGACGACAATGTAAAAAAAAAAAAAAAATCTTGTAATGGCTCTATAAATAAATACATCAGTGACAGTTTTCGAGGCCCGTTAAACTCTCGGAGCACGGGGTCAGCACCAGTGCGCCTCGGGCCACCGTGTTTAATGATTTGTCATTGGAAAATCCCCGTCACTAAGATCAATACGACATTTCATTTTTATACCAGCAACAGAATTCAATCTTGTTGAGGAACGGTCGCTTTGCCAAGCTCTTAAACAAACACTTTGCAGCCCAGAGCCATCGTTCAAGTGTCTGCGACGGATTATTCCTCGTATCTTTAAACACAAAAGAGATCCATATTAGTTCATGTTTGCGGCTCTGCTTCTGCTCAGTGTTTACGCCTCGCTGCCAGCCATGTGGAAAAAAAATAAAATGGAATGCGGCGCTATTATATTATTTCCCTTGTAGCATTGTTACGCTCTCATTCTCACTTGTAATATTCTAGCCCCATAGATGATGTCAAAGTCAATTAAATCAATGACAGTATAAACGATTGATTTGTGGCGTTGCAAAGAGCGTGTTTGTGTGTGTGGCCTCCGGGCCTTTTTGTGGCGGCTGCATAATTAAAGAGAATCTTAGTAAATATTTCAACAAAGTCCAGATGGAAAAGCCGATGCCTAAATGAGTGCTCCATGGACTTTTTTTGTGTCACTGCTATGCTTCGTCATTCTAGTAGAAGTACCGATACCTGACAAAAGTATTTGTAGCTTGTGCCTTGCCAATACTATTTATATAAGCTCCAGTGGTTTTAAGAGCCCAGCTTGATGTCCGTGACTCGCCTTTGCCAAAGCATGAGCTCATCTCTCGTCACCGCCCGGTGTTGTTGCTCAGCTTGAAGTAGTTGGAACGGCTACACAGTAGTGACCTTTGACCTGTCGGGGTGTGGGGTGGCCGCTCTGGCTTCATCTCTCGTGTGCTTTACGGCCCAAGGGGGACTGAGACCAAAAGGTCTTTGAATCACTTGCTTGCTTATTCTTTTGATTATTTAAATATTTGGGGGCGTTTTTGTTTGATATATTTTTTACGTATTTTACTTGTGCGTCTCACAAGTCGTTAGCCCCACCCGGCCTTTTTTTTTTTTTTCTTGCTTCAGGCTACGTGGTGTTTTAAAGTAGCGTGTGACCCGTTTGCCTGCTCGAGCTGGCGTCACCATAGCCCGCGGAGAACATTTGACTTGATGAACGGTGACAGACAGTGACAGCAAATTTAGGTTGCCTCAACTCGCTTTTCAAACGCATGCGGCTTTTTTTTTTGCTGTGAAAGCTAATGAAATCCAGACATGTTGTTTGCTTTGCCTTTGTTGGCCCTCCTGCAATGAAAAGTGACAAATCCACTTAATCTGCTCTTTCCTACCGATTTAAAAGTCTGGTGATCGAATGAGGATTTTCCCAGAGGGGTGTCTTCTGTGCAAATGCAAAGCAGATGCATTAAAAACATTGATGCTAATTGTTGGTGCTAATCGTATTAAGATGAACAACATGGTGGCAGCTGGTGGTCTGGAATCAGCTCAATTGGAGGGTCCCTTGTGGAACCTCGTACAGTAAGTCTTTTGACCTGGACACATTTCATCAAATTATCTTCAACCAAGTGAGCAGTGTGTGTTTAGACGTTTTTGACAGTAGCAAAAGGCAGTCTACGGCCCGCCAGCCATACTTTGCCCACCACGAATCATCTGGGATCGACAGGACATGAGTCGCTTAGTGAAGATCCTGGGTGTGGAGTTAATGTGGCAGATGCGGAACAAGCGAAATCTGACATCACTCTTGTGCTTTCCCCCTCTCGACCGCAAGCGCTGCTCGCTCTCTCACGATTCCCAGGAACGCTGCGGTGTAGTCGCTAAGCGAGGAGACCAGCGAATGGCGCTATTAAAGCTTGGAGTGTGGAGCCACTAATCATTTATTTAGCGTAGTCTGTAACAAGGCAAAGAATAATCGGCAAAGCATCGAAAGTGCATCGAGGATGTACTGTCTGATGTTCTGAACACATCCCAGCTTCAGTGGGGAGGGGAGGGGGGGAACGCTTGAAGTGTGGAGGCAGCAGCTCTCTGACCTCACTTTTGAAAGACTCACTCCCACTCTCCCGCCTCTCTCTAGTATTTCTGCATCCCGCTCTCAGTCGCAAAGCAGCCGAGCGGCAACAGCGAGGAGCCGACACCTTGCCGCGGAGGGACCATCATGCTGTCATCGTCGTCCGTCCACGTGTGAGGGAGACTTTACCGCCAGGGACAAAAAGGCTGCATGGTAGGACAGCAACCATTTCATGAACACCTAATCTTGAAATGTATGTTTTGAAATGAATTGAATTTTTCAAAATTGAATGAATAAAAATGTTAAATACCATTTTACAACTTGATTTTCCAAAGAGCAATGCAAATTTTTTTGCTTTAAAGAACACACAAATATGATTATATTTCTCTCAACTCTCTATGAAACTTTCAAACTAATTAGAATGAATTATTTTTTTTTAAATCAAAATAAAGGTAAATCTGCTTTGGGTAAACATGCTTTGGAATACAATGTTCTACATTTTAGCCAATTAAACAGTTTTGTTATGAACCGAATTTATTACTATTTGACTACATTTAGCAGGAAATGGAGAAATGTGTTAATGAGCTCTTGCGTTGCCTCACTGAACGGCATTCAAATGACTTCCAGATGCAATTCGGCCGATTGGCAATCACAAGCTCTTTGTCACTTTTTAAAAACGGGAGATCGGATGCAGATGGCGGATGGAGCGAGTCGCACCGTTTGCCGGCTCCAACCTTTGCAGCTCCAACATTCCCGGCATCTCCTTTCCAGGCTGGAAAGTTCTCGTCCGTCTGCCAGAGTGTGGGAAGCGACGGCAATCTCTGGATTGTAGCTTACTGAAGTCGAGCGCCCGCATGTCTGCTTTTCATGCATCGTTAGCCTCGTGGATTTGCCATTTCAGCGTTCGCCGGTCCAAATCTTCAGCACCAGCCAGCACCTGACTGCACGTTGACCACACTGTTGCCGTCATAGGGTGGGTTCATCCCACTAAATGTGTCACAGAGAGGCTCAAGCCAGCCATGAGGTGAAAGGCCAAGACAATAAAATCCAGAGAGGCCGCATACCTGCGCCTCTGTTTGGAAGAAATTACCGGCCGTGTTTAGCGGGGTGACAAAGGGGAGCTCTGACAGGCCCTCCGTCAAACGGCAGTCCGAGATGCCTGAGAATGGTTTGATGCTCTTTCAGAAATGATCATTTTGTGGCTGGATTTGGAAATGTTCTTTTCTTTTTTCAAATTCAGCCTGATTTTCCATTCCAGATCAATCTACGTCGCCGAGTCTCAAGGTGAAGCATCATGGCCCCAAGAGTTGACATGTTCTGCCTCCTCGTGAGCGCCTTGCTCGGCTTCTCGTCCGCCGGCCTCGTGACAAAAATACTCCGGCATCGCCGCCACTTGCCTCAGGAGAACAACATCACCTCATACGGTGCGGACCGCCAGCCGGTGGTCTTTAACCATGTTTACAACATCAACGTCCCCGCTGGCCACCTGTGCTCTGTCGACCTGGACGCCACGGAGAGCACGGCGCCTACGGAAACGGCCGTCACCTCCGGCCGCTACCATCCCGCCGACGGGGAGAGCCAGATCGTCTTCACCCACCGCATCAACATCCCTCGCGGGGCCTGCGGCTGCGCCGCCGACCTGCCGCGAGTCCGAGACCTGCTGAGCCGCATCGAGATGCTGGAGGGGGAAGTGTCGGCGTTGAGGAGCCGGTGCGGGGGCGGTGCGAGCGTCTGCTGCGAAGCCCAGGCAGCAAGGAACGCGAGGAGCGGTCCGCTGTGCGGCGGCCACGGAAACTACAGCGCCGAGACGTGTCGATGCACGTGCGAGCCCGGCTGGAAGGGCAGCAACTGCACCGACGTGGAGTGCCCTGAAAACTGCGAAGACCACGGCCATTGCGAGGACGGCAAGTGTGTCTGCGAGGATCCCTGGACCGGTTCCGACTGCTCCGAGCTGCTCTGCCTCAACGATTGCCTGGGCCGCGGGCTGTGCGTCAACGGAAGCTGCCGCTGCGAGCCCGGATTTTCCGGCGAGGACTGCGGACAGCTCAGCTGTCCTGCCGACTGCCACGGTAACGGCATCTGCGTGGATGGCCGTTGCGCATGCGCGGCGGGTTACGGCGGCGACGACTGCTCCCGCTTCGCTTGCCTCAACGACTGCAACAATCGAGGCACCTGCTTCAACGGGATGTGCATCTGCGACGCCGCCTACCGAGGCGACGACTGCGCCCGCTTGGCGTGTCCCGACGACTGCAACGGCCGAGGCCAGTGCGTGGACGGGCGCTGCGCCTGCGACCTCGGCTTCCGAGGCGACAACTGCGGCGACCTTTCCTGTCCCAGCGATTGCCTGCAGAGGGGGCGCTGCGTCAACGGGCAGTGCGTGTGCGACGAAGGCTTCGGCGGCGAGGACTGCGGCGTCAGGACCTGCCCGGCCAACTGCTACGGTCGCGGGGACTGCGTGGAGGGCCGCTGCCAGTGCCACGCCGGCTTCACCGGCGACGACTGCGCCCTGCTGAGCTGCCCCCGCAACTGTCGCAATCGCGGCCGCTGCCTCGACGGACAGTGCGTGTGCGATGAAGGCTTTGCCGGCGACGACTGCGGTCGTAAGGCCTGCCCCAACGACTGCCTGGCTCGAGGCCACTGCCGCGACGGCGTGTGCGTCTGTCACGACGGCTACTCGGGCCGCGACTGCTCCCGGCTCACCTGTCCGGACAAGTGCAACGGCAGGGGGCGCTGCGTCAAGGGAAAGTGCCAGTGTGAAAGCGGGTACGAAGGGGTAAGCTGCGCAGAGAGGAGCTGCCCCAACGGCTGCCACAACAGAGGACTCTGTGTCCAGGCTCAGTGCATCTGCGACGAAGGCTACATCCGAGAAGACTGCTCTGAAGGTAACCAAGGTTTCATGTGTTCCTTTTATTGTCACATTCCCATATGTAGGTAGGCACTTTTTTTTTTTTTTTTAAATAACTTCACATTGTGTAATTGTAATTACCCAAATTGTGTATTGCAAATCACTTTGCTGACCTGCACATTACGGCTCCTTGAAGCCACTTCCATAACCACTGCTTTAAATTGTCTTACCTAATATATGGTTGGAAGTCTTTTTAAAATCACTCCCCCCAAATATATTCTTGTGAGCACTTTTTTTTTTTTTTTTTTATCTTCGGCATCTCTTTCACTACTTCCAGATGTTTCTCTGGAGCTTGCATTAGCTTGTGCGCACTGGACCATGAGAACCTTTTTTTTTTTTTCTTTCTCCCAGTTTCGCCTCCTAAGAATCTCACCGTGAGTGAAGTCGCCTCGGAGACGGTGGACTTATCCTGGATCAACGACATGCTGGTGACCCAATACCTGGTCACATATGTGCCCACCCAACCCGGCGGGCTCCTTTTGGACTTGACTGTGGCCGGGGACAAAAGCACGGCCACGCTCAAAGAGCTGGAGCCGGGTTTGGAGTACAGCATCAAGGTCTACGCCATTCTGAGCAACGAGAGGAGTGTACCGGTTAACGCCAGCGTAGCCACAGGTACCCAAAAGCTGGAAAAAAAAGACCAGTTCCCATCAATTCAACCTATTCTAAATTTAGCCTGTTCAGCTCATTTAGGAAAATTCCCAAATGTTTTTCCAATGGTTTTGGTTTGAATCTTCGCAGCTCTTCCAAAACCAGAAGCTTTGAGATTCAAGTCTGTGAACGAGACCTCCGTCGAGCTGGTGTGGGAGCAGCTCAACTTTCCCTTCGATGGCTGGGAGATCCACTTCCGCAACATGGTAGGTTTCCTTTGAACGCTTTCCCCGGGATTTTATGAGTGCGAGGTGCTAAAGCGGGCCCTTTTCATGGAAATCCTTGCTCAGCACAACATGCATTTGATCTAGTCGCCAGCGTTTCTTTTAACATATGGAAAATGATTTCTCATTCACTTGTCTGATTTGTGCTTGTTTTTGGGTGTTTTTTCTTTTTTAAGAAAGAAGAAAATGGAAAGGTGGTGAGCACAGTTCCCTCATCTCAAAACCGCTTCCTCCAGTCTGGCCTGGGGCCGGGTCAGGACTACGAGGTGTCCATCAGCGTTATAAAGAACAACACCAGGGGACCACCGGCGATCCAACGAGTCACAACCAGTGAGTTATTTTTTACCTTGTTTTTTTTTTTTAATTTGGGGAATTAGCCCCGTGACATTTGAACCTCCTGAATATTCCCCGAAGCATTCCGAAATAACTTCAAGGTCACGCCTGAGCTCAAGTCTCTCATCAGACTTTTGTCTGGAACTATTAACTGTGTCTTTTGGATTTCATTTTGTCAACTTTGAACAAAGTGTTTGCCTTGGCTCTTTAAAGTCTTGACTCAGTCTCAACACCCCTTCAAAGTGTTGACCTCACCCGACGGTCTCTGATGACGCGACTCTTCCCGTCTGCAGACATCGACGCCCCGCAGCGGCTCCAAGTGTTGGACGTGAGCGACTCCTCAGCGCTGATCGGCTGGTCTGAGCCCGCGGCGCCGACGGACCGGGTGACGCTGCTCTACAAGCCCAGCCGAGCCTCCTCCAAGGGCGCCGAAGTTGAGATCTTCCTGCCCGACAAGCAGCACAGCCTGGAAGGCCTGAAGCCCGACACCGAGTACACGGTGTCGCTGGTGGCCCACAGCAAGAACGTCAGCAGTGAGCCGGCCACCGTCACCTTTACCACAGGTGGGCTCCATCCTAAAGTTTTGCTTCTGTGCCACTCGCATGACTAACATGAGGGTCTGGTATGGCGTGAAGCTCTGGACGCCCCCCGGGAGTTGCTGGCCGTGCTGCAGACAGAAAACAGCATCACCCTGACGTGGCGCAACAATCAGGCCGACGTGGACAACTATCGTGTGAAATACAGCCCGCTGTCTGGCGCTGCCCACGGCGAGGAAGTGTTCCCGCGAGGACCGGGACTAAGCACCACGGCCACAATCACGGGTAAGTGTAGAGGGGAGGCCAACACTTTTTTATTTTTTTTTTTCACCTCTGGTGGCTGTCCAGGGCTAAAGCCAGGGACCGAATACGGGATTGGCGTGACCAGCGTGAAGAATGAGCGGGAGAGCCTCCCAACCACCATAAACGCAGCGACGGGTGAGTGACATCATGAACCTGACAAAAAATCAGATTCGTGACTGATGGTTTCCTTTCAGATCTGGACCCTCCCCAAGGTCTGGAGCAAGCCGAGTCTACGGAGACGTCCATCCGCATCAGATGGGAGAAGCCGCACGCCAAGGTGTCCCGATACCGGCTGGTGTACGTCTCCAGAGACGGACAAGTGGAGGAGGCGGAGATCCCCGCCTCGGAGACGACCTTCGTCTTGCCCGACCTGACGCCGGCAACGAGTTACACCGTCACCTTGACGGCCGAACGAGGCCACAGGATGAGCTCGCCGGTCACTCTGGTGGCATCCACAGGTACCGGGGGGGGGCACCGTAACCCATTGATTTCCTCACAGGTACTCTTGGAGTCCTTTGAACTTGGGGGAAGAAACATTTGTAGCCATGATTTGAATTCGTAAAACATGAATGGAGGTCACTGAATGGAATGTTCATCCCTGGTCGAGGCTCCCAAGAAGTCAACTCAAGCGTGCAAAAATTGCAGTGATTGTGGTTTTGTTGGCCAGCAGAGGCAGCCAGCCCCTCAGCGAGCCCCTCAGCGAGCCCCTCAGCGGGCCCCTCAGCGAGGCCCTCAGCGGGGCCCTCAGCGAGCCCCTCAGCGAGGCCCTCAGCGGGGCCCTCAGCGAGCCCCTCAGCGAGGCCCTCAGTGGGGACCTCAGTGAGCCCCTCAGTGGGGCCCTCAGCGAGGCCCTCTGTGGCCAACCTCACCTTCTCCGACATAACCTGGGACGGCTTCACGGCTTCCTGGAGCCCCTCGGGCGGCGACTTCGACAGCTTTGTGGTGGAGGTAACAAACTTGGACGATATGGCGCAGAGCCAGAACCTGAGCGTGTCGGGCGGCGCGCTCAGCCTGGGCCTGTGGGGCTTGAACGCTAACACCACCTACATGGTGGTCCTGTACCCCCTCTACCGGGACACTTTTCTGGAGCCAGTGTATGGCCAAGCCACCACAGGTACCAGGTCCATTCCCGTGCCTTGCCACGCTAGCTTTTTATTCCCCTAACAAATTGCTCAATGATGTCATCAACATTCATGAAGCTTGGAATGAGCCGTCAGTGCATGGAGATCATCGTGAGCATGCCCCTCAAGAAAAAGGAACATGTGCTTGCCTTTCAGAAATGTCCCCTCAAAGCTGAGTCTCGCTAACTTTTTGTGAAGTCTAACTATTTGCTGAGCTGCTCAAACAGCTTTGACTGATTTTCCTTCCAACTTTCTCTTTTGTTGTGCCGCATGCCGCGCATACATGGCCCTAACCTCATTGAATCACGCGTCTGCCTAACCACAACCGCAGAGAGAAAGCCCAAAGCGTCCCATTCTTCTATCAAAGTGCATGACGCTCAGCCCCGCCCCCTGCATCGATACGCTGCGAGGACTGCCAAAGCAAAAGCATCTTGTCGTAATCCTTTGAACAACTCGAGAGCATGATTGGTTCAGTCTACTTTTGCTAAGCCGCACCCCCTTGGAAACGGAGACCATCGCAACGTGACAAAGAACAGAAATCCAAAACTAACCAAAGTCAACACAGAGCTGGATAAAATGTTGATTTTGGGAGCCCCAAAATGTCTAACGGCGCTTTCTCCCTTCAGCGTCTCAGCCGTCGCTCGGTGAAATTAACGTGTCCAACGTGACGTCCGAGAGCTTCTCGGTGGTCTGGAACCACACCGAGGGCCCCTTGGACGGGTTTGTCCTGGAGATTATTGACTCTGATTGGCTGATGAAGCCGAGGGAGTACAACCTGTCCCGCTTCGCAACGGCACATCAGGTGTCGGGGCTGCGGCCCGCCTCGGACTATGTAACCTTCCTCTACGGGACGTACAAAGGAGCCCGAACGAGCGCTGTCAGTGTCGTTGCGACCACAGGTATTTTTTAAAATAATCCCCATTGAGATTTTAGAAGAAAAAAAATGATGCTGTCGTCCCTGCGAAGGATCTCGTACGCTTCAAATCAATCGTCTTCTTGACTTCTGAGCTTGCATCGTATTGCTGACATCAGCAGTTTTTGGGTCGAAAGTCGTTTGACGGCCTTGCAGGGACGACATCACAGTGATGTAAAAAAAAAAAAAAAAGTTTTAGTTTAACAAGCATCTCCTGTATATCTCTTTCTCCCCTCTCGTAGCGGAAGAGCCAGATTTGTCCCAGCTAGTTGTCGCTAACGTTACCTCAGACCGAGTGTCTCTGACGTGGCGGGCGGCTGCCAAGACGTTTGATAACTTTGTCGTAGAAGTCAGAGAGTCTGCTTTGCCCTCGCAGGCCATGGGTCAGGTTGTGCCGGGCCACGCGCGCTCCACGCTCATGGCCGGCCTTAAAGCCCGTACACACTACAATATAAAGCTGTACGCCAGCACCGGCGGCAGCAACACGCCGCCGCTATTCGCTGAGGCCACGACAGGTAGGCCCCTCCCACTCCCACCACCACCACCGAGCCGCCCCTCAACCGCCATCTTCTTCTTTGTGTTCAGAGGACGCCCCCGTGTTGGGCCCGGTGAGCGCGCTGTCTAGCGGTCCGCATAACCTCAGCGTGAGCTGGACTATCGCGTCGGGCCACTTTGACGGCTTTGTTGTCCGTGTCGGTGACGCCGAGCAAGAGTCTGAGGCGCGAGAGTTCAGTTTGCCCGGCCACGCCGCAAACCTTACCGTCTCTGACCTGATGGACGCCACGAGCTATAACGTGGAAGTTTACGGCTTTTCCCACGGCCGCCGCACTCCCTCCACGCTTGTCCACGCCGTCACAGGTACCCTCCGGCTTCGCACCTTGCTCACTGCATGAAAGCAAAATCCACAAAATCAGAGAGAACCAGAACAGGCCTTTCCCAAGACGACTTAAGTGACAAAAACAACCTCCTCGCCCCTCCCTCCAGCACCTTTACCCAAAGTGGAAAACCTGACCATTTCCAACGTCACCCCCTTCGGCTTCCGTGCGTCGTGGAGCGTGAAGCAGCGGCAGCCGCGGGAAGACTCGGCGTGGTCCTCCTCCGGGGCTTTCAGCCACTTTAACCTAGTGGTGACCGACTCGGGATGGCTTCTGGAGCCTCAGGAGTTCAAGGTTCCGGGAAACCAGAGCCACCTGGACGTCGGGGGGCTCATCACCGGGATAGGCTATGAGGTCAGGCTGACGGGCGTGTCAAAGGCGGGGCTCCTCTCTCGGCCCCTCACCGCGCTTGCCCTCACAGGTACCAACCGCAGGGAAAGCAACTACCTTGACTTCCAGTTCTTTGACCTCTGAGTCGTTGCTTGCTCAGTTTTTGTTTCTTTCTTTCAAGCTCGCCACACGGCAACGCCTCCGTTGATTGATTTGTTTTGAAGTCATGGAAGACGCCGGTCACTGGGCTCTGCCATGTTGCCATGTTGCCATGTTGCCATGTTTTGCTGCTGAGGCTTCTTCGTATTGCCGCCCGACCTGATTTATGACGAAGACTGGTTTCCACTTCTCATTTGCTTTTAAGCGTCTATGACGCGGTCTTGGCAGGAGCAGGCATTGCGGCGCTCCTGTCCCTTTTTTTTTTTTTTCCCTTTCCCCCCCCAAATCAAATGCGAGCCAGCTCGTTGGTTTGCGTGCGTATTTGACAGCGTGTTTTCCTTCCGATGGTTTGAAAGGGACACTTGTGCTTCTATTCTCGGCATCAGCGTACGATGGGAGCTGGAGCTTGTTCCATTCTATTAACCCGGGGCTATCATTGAACCTGAGCTACAATTGGATGTAACAAAAAATATTGAACCTCTGAAATCGAATGAAAGGAGCCAAACTGTCAGAGGAAGGAAAACATTGAGCATGACGTTTGGATTCTCTTTGAATGCGCTGCAAGCGTGGCTGGCGGGAGGAAGGACGCATGGCACCAAACTAGGTTCCTCCCGTCTGAAAGTGACTCAATTGAAACTCTCCGACAAGCTTTTTTTGTCTCTTCCATTTTTCCTTACTTCCGCTCGGACTAACTTGCACTCGCATCCCCATCGGTGACCTCCGAGGAACCTTCTAATGTGTCTGTCTGAAGATCCCCAGTGGATGAACCAACCAACAAACTTTCCTTTCCGGCCCAGAGGCAGAACCCGAGGTGGAGCACCTCTTTGTCTCCGACATCACGGCCGACAGTTTCCGCGTGTCGTGGGCGGCGGATGAAGACCTCTTTGACAGATTTGTCATCAAACTACGGGACAGCAAAAGATTGTCCCGTCCTCAGGAGCACATTGTCCACGGTGCTGAGCGGACCAGGCTAATCACCGGACTCATGGCAGGCACAGAGTATGAAATTGAACTTTACGGCCTTTCTTTGGACCACCGCTCCCAACCGATCATTGGGGTTGCTCAGACAGGTACCCGACCCGAACTACACACCTCTCAAAACTGGATCTGCTGCTCCACACTAACCCCTTGAACCTGGATCTGCGTTATGCATACTAAACTCTCAGACCTCCCAGAACTGGATCTGTTACCTCTGGAACCTCTAAAAAATGATTCAAACTAACTCCTTGAAGCCCTCAGAACTGGATCTGTTTTTTTCTCTACTAACCTCTGCTTAGAACTGGATCCAATGGTTTCACATCAGCCTCTGGAACCTCATTCTTATAACTAACCTCTTCGAAACTTGTTCCAATGCCTTATTTGAACTTTATGGGACCTCTCAGAACTGGATGGTTTGTACTAAACTCTGGAACCCTTCCAAACCAGCTCGTCTACTAATCTTTCGGAATCCTCTGGTCTCATCCTTTGGTTTTCTGCTAACCTCTGGATCAAGTTACCAATTGGTTTTCTTTGGTGGAGGCTTGCTGAGCCCGGACCACTTTGAGTCCTTGGACCTTTTCTCTAGTGCTTTTAACTCCTTTTCCCTCCACCAGGCCTGACTACTCCAAAGGGGCTTCGTTTCTCCGACGTGACCGACTCGTCAGCCGTGGTCCACTGGTCCACGCCTCAGTCCGCAGTCGACAATTATCATATCACCTACGCGCCATTTGAAGGAGGTGAGGCTCGTGAGTCCCGAGTCGTCTCGGGCAGGGATGAGGACTCGAGTCCTAATCCTTTCTTGTCCGCAGGAAGCCCGATGAGCATAACCGTGGACGGCGGCGTGCTGCAGGCTCTGCTGCCCAACATGAGTCCCGGCAGGATGTACCAGGTGACCATCAGCGCGGTGAAGGGCCTGGAGGAGAGCGAGCCGAGCGGTGACGTCGTAACCACCGGTTAGTCTACGCAGCCCTCGGGGCCCCTGAGAAGATCTTCCAATGAGACCGTTGCTATGGATTACCCCGACAGCTTTGGACCGACCTCAAAGTCTGACGGCGCTTAACATCACAGACAGCTCGGCCCGGTTGCGATGGCAACCTCCCGTGGCTGCGGTGGACGGATACGTGATAACGTACAATTCCGAGTCAGGTTTGTCTGTTGTGCTGCTTGACTTGAAAATGTCTCCGTGTTGATTTGTGCCCACTCCCCCCTCCCATCAGTGGCCCCGATCGTGGAGCGTGTTTCTGGAACCGAGTTGCAGATAGGCTCACTGCTTCCAGGCACTCTCTACTCGGTGGAACTCTTCGCCACCAGGGAGGCGCAGATGAGCGCATCTGTGCTGACACAATTCACCACCAGTAGGCTCGGATGAAAATCAAATCAATCTTGTTGCAACTTTGCTAACCCAGATTTGTTCCCAGAGGTGGACCCCCCTCGAGATCTGGTGGCCGTCAACATTCAAACGGACAGCGCCACTCTGACATGGAGACCCCCGCAAACGGCCATTAGCGGTTACTCGCTCACCTTCTCCGCAGCAGATGGCACCACCCGGGTATGCCGTAAGCGGCCTTTGACACACGAGGCCAACTTACCGGTAATAATTTGTCGCAAACGATTTTGTAGGAAGTCATGCTGAGCTCCACCGCCTCTTCGTACAACATGGCCCAGCTGGCCAGGTCCACAGAGTACACGGTACACCTGCAAGCCATCGCCACAGCTGGGCGGAGCCAACACGGGACCACAGTCTTTAGCACAGGTCTTCGCCATCGTGATCCCAAAGTCCTGTCCTGGTGGAAAACTGTTTCAAACTGTTTTTGTTTTTTTTTTTGCTTGTTTCCAGTGGGCCATCTGCACAATTACCCCAAAGACTGCGCTGAGCTCTTCCAGAACGGGGAAAACACGTCTGGCGTGTACGCCATCTACGTGGCCGGCGTCGAGAGCCAGCTCATCCAGGTCTATTGCGACATGGAGACGGATGGCGGCGGATGGCTGGTGAGCATTTGAGCAGCACTGCCAGTGACTTTTTGCATTCATTTCTCTTCTCTGACAAGGAACCAAAGCATGTTGCTCACTTCCACAGGTCTTCTTGAGACGGCAAAATGGAAGGCTCGAGTTCTTCAGGAACTGGAAGAACTATACCGCTGGTTTTGGGAACATGAACGCCGAGTTCTGGCTGGGTACGTTTCTTCTCCCTCCGACTTGTTGAGGATGTTACTGCTCGATGGTGTTGCCGGATCAGCTCGACCGTTGCAGGTCTGGGCAACCTTCACAAGATCACCTCCGCTGGCCAGTACGTGCTGCGCGTAGACCTGAGGGACGCTGGAGACACAGCCTACGCTCAATATGACAAGTTCTCCATTGCAGAGCCCAGAACACGCTATAAACTTTACATCGGCGCCTACAGTGGGACAGCAGGTAAGCTTTTTTTTTTTCTTTTCTTTCATCAATATAAGAAGCTTACAAGTGTCTTCCCTCATCAGGTGACTCCATGACTTACCACCAGGGCCGTCCTTTCTCCACTTTCGACAACGACAATGACATCGCCGTCACCAACTGCGCTTTGTCCTACAAGGGAGCCTTCTGGTACAAAAACTGCCATCGTGTCAACCTGATGGGAAAATATGGAGACAAAAGTCACAGTAAGGTGCGGGACACGTCGACTCGCAGAGACGTACGAGCGGTGAGCACACAAGCTCTTTAAATCGACTCATAATTTTGTTGTGATGGTTGTGGTCCACAGGGCGTCAACTGGTTCCACTGGAAGGGCCACGAGACCTCCATCGAGTTTGCCGAGATGAAACTCCGACCGGCCAACTTTGGGAATCCTGAGAGCAGGAGGAAAAGATCGTAGAGTCGCACGTCAGGACTAAGCTCCTTGCCTAAAACACACACATGCACATTCAGTTCGACGCTCAGGCCCATCCCTCCAGGGACAAAGGGCTTATTTGTTCACCATTTATTTGTTCACCATCTATTTGGTACATTATCCACATGATCATCATTGGCCTGTAATGGTGAAATTGAACCTGAACTCTGCATTAGCGGTCGTTAAAATTGAGCTTTATTTACTGTGTAGGAGGCACTGTAGAATGTCAGAGAAAAGTGCATGTCATTTCCATTGATAGCCACTAGGTGGCAGTGTTCACCAGTTTCTACCATTACTTTAACAACATCGCCGATAAAGTATACTGGTTATGTTACACACAAATAAATAAATAAATGACTAAACAGACATTTGATTGTTACCTTAAATTTGTTTTGAGATTTTTGTGGAAACTTTGGTGCAGTGTGAGCTGATCTTTTGGATTAAGGATAAGGTTTGGGGTTAGGGTTAGCGTCCACTGGACTCTTTGTATGGGGTGGGGGGGGGATCCAGAACTCATGTATACCTTTTGTTGACAATTTATGAACACTTAATGTACTTTCTGTTTTCTCTTTATGGATCATAGCGAGATGGCACGGCGTACATAAAGCACATTTGAGTGACTGAGCTGGCGAAGAAGATGATGGACGGACGTAGCCTGTAGTGATGTGCATTCCAGTTCTTTTAAGTGAACTGAATCTTTAAAATCAGTTCACTCAAAAGATTCATTCAAACGAATCGTTCGACGAATCGTCCCCCCCCACCCACACACGCACACGTTTTGTTTTTTTGTTTTTTCGTGAGTGAACGATGGGTTCAAAAGAACGAATGTTTTCAGTGAACGAGAGTGAACGAAAAGATCTAAAGATCTTTGTAGCCATGACGGAAAAAAACCTGTTTGGACCCGTTTGAAAATCATTGATTTGATATGACTCAAGAATTGTCTCTGTGCAACGGTGTGGTGTTTCTGAGCAACTGAATTGAAAATGAGTCCACGGGAGCACTGCAACGGCCGCAGAATTTTTGCAAGAACAATTGATTTTCGGATGACCTCTCGATACAAATATTTTCATTTGATTGAAGGCAACGGCGTTAAGCACTCGACCAGAGCCTGCTCGGAAACCAAAGGAGATTTGGTCCTATTGATAGGGTACCCTCCATCCAAACATGTTCGGTGTTCAAAGTTCCAACGGATAGTCCGAAGCAAGCCTTTCCACAGTAGTCACCATGACAGGCGACCACCTGGTGGCGTCAGTGTGCCGAGCGCCGTTGGACGATCAGGAGAAGAAGATTTGAATCGACGGATGTGACGTCAGGGCTTTCGGCAAATTGAAGACAGGTGTGCTCGCTCAAGGGGAGTTATCATATGCAGGTGCCACCGAGCGCGTGGCGGCGGCGGCGGACGGTTTCTCAGGTAAGCGAGCATGCTAGCGAATGTTTGTCGTCTCCTGCCGTTTCTCACGACGGCACGCTTTGTTGCTTTTTCTCACAAGCCTTTTTTTTTTTAAATTTATTTTGTTTGTCGCAGGATTGTCGTACTCTCGTGACTCGGCAGGCAACGTCACGTCCACCGCGACGGTGGGCCTGGAGGTAAATTGTAGGCCGCAGGCCATTTAGCCCGTGAGCAAATGTTTGCAGTTTCTTACGATGCCATTTATTATTTCTTGCAGGATTTTCGCTGTCTAGGGAGTGCTAGAGGTTTCGGCACGACACGGCGCGCCCCAATCCACTTTGCGTCGCGTCGTTGCGCGTTTTGGTGGTATTTTAAATGTCTTTCGCGTTTTTTTTGTTTTTTTTTTTAAATGCTGGCCAGCATTTTTTTCATTCGTCTGTCTGTAGACGGTTCGTCGATGACGCCGCCGATAAGCGCGTGTTTGTTTGACTATAGGAAATGTTAGTTTGACTCTAGTCAACTAATCCATTTTTTATTATTTCATATGATGCGTGTGCCATTTCCGTGTCATGCAAACTGGTGAATGCAACGTATGTTGCGTCGTGTCCAAATCGGACCAAATCCATTCAAAGATGGCGCCCGCCCGCTCTCGTTCCGCTACGCAACAAACATTTGCGCGGGTTATTTTCTCCCGTTTTGGACGCCGCCAACCTGGATCATCTGTCCAATGTGAGGGGAGTTGATGAATGATGAAATTAAAATATGAATTATAATCCTGAATAATTATCATTTACTACAATATAATGAGTATATATTTTTTCAAATGTAAAACTCTACTTAGAATGTATAAAATTCAAATATTAACTATAATTATCATAACTTACTACAATATAATGATTTTTTTTTCTAATGTAAAACTCCTAGTATTTATAATTGTTGGTAAAAAATCATGCCATTGGCACTCTACTCAATGTCTATTTTTGTTGCAATAATATGCTTGTCTTTTGTAGCACTAAAAAAGGCCGCCCAGCCAGCATCCTTCTATACAAAGCAAGCGGGAAGCTCTTGAAGGAGCCCTTTCAGTGATGTTGAGGACACTGAGGAAGAGTAGTCCTAAATCAGGTGAAAACCTGTTTTTGTCAAGTTTCAGCTTCCCAACACACAATGGTTGTCGAGTTTTCGCTTCCCAGCACACAATTAATGGCTGTCTGTTTTTTTTGTAGGCTGCAAGAGGAGCCGCATGGGATAAGTATAATTCCATATGAAAAGGCGCAATGGCCTATCCAAAGGCGCAATGGCCTATCCAAAGGCGCAATGGCCTATCCAAAGGCGCAATGGCCTATCCAAAGGAGCAATGGCCTATCCAAAGGAGCAATGGCCTATCCAAAGGAGCAATGGCCTATCCAAAGGAGCAATGGCCTATCCAAAGGAGCAATGGCCTATCCAAAGGCGCAATGCCATATCCAAAGGCGCAATGCCATATCCAAAGGAGCAATGCCATATCCAAAGGAGCAATGCTATATCAAGTCAAGAATCAAGAAGCACGCTGCAAAAGTCAACATGTGCGGATCATGTGCCCAGGAGGGGGCAGTGTGGTTGCCTTTGGTTATGGGTGCACGACGGAAAGGTTGCAGGTGTGGCCAGTGTTTGGGGCTCTGATGGTTGGTCTTGCTTAAGAGGTGTGCTGTGGTTGTGGCTTGTCTGGATCCAGCGTTGTCTTGTGCTTTGTTGCCATTGACGGCTCACTTGGGGGAGGACGTGGTTACGTGGACGGAGACAAAACGAAACTTTGATGTGGATCCGATTGTTCCATTTTGCCATATGATGTGTACCATTTTGTGTCTTTTTCCTAACCTGCCACTGTTGTACTTGCTGCATTCTTTGTTCTCCCCCATCGGTGTAGGGCGGCGTTGGAGCGAGCCGATCCCGAATGTCCAATTTTGCAATTTGACTTGTACCATTTTGTCTTTTTCTAACCTGCCACTGTTGCACTTCATCTAACCCTAACCTACCACCGCTGTGGTACTTGCGTTCTTTGTTCTCCCCTAGGTGTAGGGCAGCATTGGAGCGAGACGGTAACATTTTGTGTCTTTTTCTAACCTACCACTGTCGTGCTTGATCTAAGCTGTGTGTCCTTTGTTCTCTAGGTGTAGGGGGCGGTGTTTGGGCGAGCCGGTCCACGAGGAAGACGTAATGATGCGAGCAGCACCCAACTCATTGCATGTTCTGCCATTTGCAGGCCGGACGCGAGAGGGGGGGGGGCGCACGGCCCGATCCGACCGGGCGCTGCTCACCAACCGTAGCTAGCCGCTGTGATCAAGTAAGCAAGTGACCGACAGCTTGGGGTCCTCTTTGAGTTTCAAACATTTGTTTCTTTTTCTGCAGATGGCGGCCGGGATGTGACATGATCTGATCAGAGGTGAACGGACCGTTGTGGCATCCCTCTGAAGTCGCAGAGTTCTGAGGGAGACCCGCTTCCCTGGAGGCGTCGACCTGCGCAGCTTCAACGTGTGAAATGTTTTTTTTGTTGTTGTTTTTTTTATATAAATTACACCAGTGGTGTCCCAATGTCTGAGGGCTGCATACTGAAACAAATTCAGAATTCTTTGACGCAAATTCATTCATTCAATCAATCACGAAATGTTGCCATTGATATTTAGTGCTACAAAGCAGTGTCGTGTTCAGTCGTGTGGGGTGTTGATCAAGTTGCCCCGAGGCTGCCATTTGGACACCAATGGTGACATGTGTGGAGGGCTGCACGTGTATTGGAAAACTGCCATATGGTGGTCTAGGTTATTGACATGCACTTTAAGACAGCAAAGGTTTTTTTTTTCATGTCTCAAATGAAACCTTTTCTTGCCTAACTATTTGTAATGAGTTAAGACGATAAGTCATTGATGTAAGTTAAAGCTAACTCATCCAACTGATTTCATTGCGATCAAATAGTTAACCTCCATCCAAGAATTTTGCACAACTTGCCTCAATGCAGTGGTCTGGCCCAATACTGCCATATCATTGATTTTCCAATATGTTGTGCAGCCCTCATTGAGTGCCAAACGCGCAGCGACGGCGCAAGCGCCCGCGCAAGCGACGGCAAGCGCAAGCGACGGCAAGCGCAAGCGACCGCGCAAGCGACGGCAAGCGCAAGCGACCGCGCAAGCGACGGCAAGCGCAAGCGACCGCGCAAGCGACCGCAAGCGCAAGCGACCGCGCAAGCGACCGCGCAAGCGACCGCGCAAGCGACCGCGCAAGCGACCGCGCAAGCGACGGCAAGCGCAAGCGAGACTTTTGTGCTTGTCTTGCTAGGTGGGAGACGATGTATGAAACGAAGAGCCGGTGGACGGAGGACACCAGACCCGCGATTGGTGAGCGGGGTGCAAAGGAAGGAATCACCCGAAGAAAGCAGTCGCCAAGTGTTGAAGAGGAGCCTGATGCACGACTGGCCAAGGCTGGCCAGAGGCGGTGACATGGCAATCCAATCTGCAAGCCTACTGTACACACTGATGGTTTTAATTTGATTTCCTTATTTTTCTGCCTTTCAGCTGGCAGCGGATGGGGCGAGCGCCAGCCTGCACCGAGAGGGACTGGGCTGCACCCACAAGACCAGGGAGGGGGCAGGTAATCAGTCCGTTGACAGAAGTGAGCCGCATGCAACTGAGTGCCATTTGTCTTTTTGCACTTGTGCGAGGCGGAAGACGAGTCCAACACCGGCCGGAGCAGACCCGGACCTTGGCCCGTGACGAGCGGCCCACACGAGACTGATGGGTGCCGATGCAGCCAGCGTTTCGGGGGGGTATGACTTTGTTTTTTCTTTTGTGCTTTCCCTACCCCTGTCTGTTTGAATAGGGTAACTAGTAGCACGCACGGGCATTTGGGTTGCTGTGACCCTCTAGATACGAATCGGCAAAGTAGACACCCCCTGCCCTCCTCCCTCCCCCTCTTCCTCCCTCTCTCGCTCTCTTTCTCCAACGCGCCCGGCAGTACCTGCATGGCCTGGTGCACTCAGGGTGGAACGTGGCTATACCTTGCCCTTTGTGGAATACCAGGGTATAATGTCTGCCAGACTGGGTCCCAGTGTCGTCGACGGTGTCGAGGACAAGGAGATTCTCCGTGACGCTCTCTGTGACGTCACGTTTTCCTCTTTTTTTTCCCACTCGGGGCCAAGCCAGCTCTACTCAGGGGGAACTGGCCGGTTGCGCTTAAGTGCGCACCAAAGCCTCTTATCTCCTCTCGCTCCCTCCCTCACTCCTTTTTTGTAAGGGGTTAAACATTTCATAACCCGGATCGCTCCAATGCGGGAGGGCCGTATGACACATGCGCCAGCCCGTGCGTGCCGCTAGTTACCTGATTCAAACTTACCTTAGTCAAGGTTGGGGGGGGGGGGGGGGTGCTAGTGAAATTTTTCCCCTTGCAAAAACCACCACAATGTCTGCCTTTCAGGATTGCTGGGGCACTGGATCTGATGGGTGCCTGCACAGAGAGGGACTGGACAGGACCGCGAGACCAGAGGGTAATAATAAAAAAACTTTATTTGTAGAGCACCTTTCACACATGAAATCCAGCTCAAAGCACTTTACAACAAAGAAATTATAAGCATTGAATTCTTCATATAGGAACAGACATAAAAAGAAAACAAAAACATTCATGTGTACATACGCTATTAATAAAGGAGCTTAAAATAGGAGCACGCTTTAATAGACAGGTAATGAGTACGTCCACAGAAGTGAACCGCGTGCAACAGAGTGCCGTTTTTCTTTTTGCAGTGGCACGAGGCGGAGGATGAGTCCAAACGTCGAATACCGGCCGGGGGGGGAGCCAACATTCGCCCGTGATGAGCGGCCGACACGAGACGGACGGGTGCGGATGCGGCGAGGGCAAAACGCCCAGCCAGCATTTAAGGAGAGTATGACTGTTTTTTTCTTTTGTCCTTTCTTTCCTAAATCCCTCCCTCCACTTTTTCACTGGGTGTGCACACTGGCTATCTGCATGATGCCTCTTTCTTTCTCTCTCAGCGCTGCGTCATTTTGCAATATTGTTGTTTTACTGTTGTTTTTTTAATCATGAAATGAACTGTTTGTACTGTAATTGTGTGTGTGTGTACCACTGAACTGCAATTAAACTGTGAACTGAATTCAAGTGGTCCATTTTAAACATTGGCATTGGCAGTCTATCGCGCATACAAACTGGAATCATTTGAGACATTCTCAATGACAAGACAATTGTAAAGTTAGGCTGAAACAAAATTGACTTGTTAAATATGCAGTGTCAGGCTTTTTATTTATTTTTTTAACTACACAAAGAAAAGCTGCATGCATTCTAAATTGTTGACAAAAGCCAAGTAGCCAGACACCCATAGATGCAAACGACAAGTGTACAAACGGTCTCTGTTGCGATCAGTAAGTCATCTTTGGCAACCCTGCTTTAAAATGGCCACCGAACTCAGAATCTTGCAGAATGTTGGTACATTTTTCTGTACGAGTAAAAGCTGTTTTAATGTGGTCAGAGACATTTTTTGGTTTGTTTTGAATCGTCATGCATCATGTGGGCATTCTTGTGAATAAAATCAACAGTGGTGTGTTTGCTTCCTGTTGGTGGTCTTGTAAATAAAGTCAACTTTGGTGTCAGTCATCATTCGGGATGTGCCTCAATCGATGGTGCATCTCTTGAATGTGAAACTTCTTGCATGTTTTGTTGCAGGGCTTGGCGTCCCCATTGGCTGTCCGACTACAAAGAAGGCTGCTGCTGTCCAGTCCAGGTTGCTGCTATAGTCAATTTAATGTATAAACATAGCGTGTAACTTCCAGGACCTTAGCTTTCAATTCAAAGCAGTTGCGTAACTACACGGCCAGCCTCGGTACATGTACTGGGTGGTACCACTTTTCAAGGACTTTTCAAACTGAACTTTGACGTGGAGCTGAATGTCCAATTTTGCCATACGACTTGTACCATTGTGTATCTTTTTCAAATTCCACTGCAGACCTCAATCGGAAATCAAATTAAGGGGGTTTTTATTTCAAAGTTTGTGCCCCTAGTTGTCTCTCTATGTACAATAAAAGAGTCGAGCACGAACTTATCGATGCTGCACTTGCAGCTTTTTTTAAATAGTAATTAAAAGGTCGAATTTCCTCCAATATATAGTTTTAAAAAATGTTACTGAATGGGTGAAACGTATGAGAGTTTAAAAAATAAATAAAATTAAAAAAAGGCTTGTGGAACTTTTGTTAGCACTGTAGTGCAAGCAAGGGGGGGCTGGGCAGGGTGGTGGGCGACTGTTCCATAAAAAAGAAATGATCAGACATGTATACATTATGGCACAAGTCCTGCACAACTTGATGTATGCTTCAAGAATGTACATTAACATTATGATTTGTTTATTGAATTGAATTACATCAAAATTATATTTGTCTGTGGAAATATGAAATATGGTGATGTCTAAAATCAGTCCATCCCTTCACTTTGCTATTGTCTTCTTTCCCCTCTGAAGGTTTTTATAGATACTGATAATGGTGTTACAAATACTTTCATGTACAGTGTAAATCCCCTTCAAGGAAATTTAATTTATATACGTGTGTATATATATGATAAATCTGAATCTAATGGTGACCTCAAGTGTTTTTAAATATTTCCATCTGTTAATTTCCTTTGGGCCGAGCCCCCTCCGGCCTGCACCTGTAAACTCCTCCATCATAATACATTTCCAAGCTATGTAAAAATGAAAAAATATTGCCATTTACTGCCATATTGCAGGTGCAGGAAAAGTTTTTGGTCACTTTCACGTTCCGCAGGAGCTAAAAGTTTTCCCGCAGGTGCACTTAACGAGGGAATCACACGGACACTCCATTAGGTACACCGCCCTTTTCAAGTGTACCTAATAACAGGCCACTTTATGAGGGAAATATCATGGTCAAAGGTCACAGGTGTCAAGCTCTAGTCCTCGGGGCCGCGTTCCAACATGTTTCCCAAGATTCCCTCGTTAAGTGCAGGTGCGTGAAAAGTCGTGTCATCGTGTTTGTCGTATCATTGTGTGTGTGTGTATCACTACTGCAGTGTAGTGTTGGCTCGTGAGTGAACGATGGGTTCAAAAGAACGAATGTTTTCAGTGAACGAGAGTGAACGAAAAGATCTAAAGATCTTTGTAGCCATGAGGGAAAAACTTGTTTGGACCCGTTTGAAAATCATTGATTTGATATGACTCAAGAATTGTCTCTGTGCAACGGTGTGGTGTTTCTTAGCAACTGACTTGAAAATGAGTCCACGGGAGCACTGCAACGGCGGCAGAATTTTTGCAAGAACAATTCATTTTAGGATGAACTCTCGGTACAAATATTTTCATTTGATTGAAGGCAATGGCGTTAACCACTCGATCAGAGCTCTTGCTGTGCTTAGGGTTTGTGTTAGGCTTGCTCTCGCTTTTGCTGTGCTTAGGGTTAGGCTTGCTTATGCAACCAAATCACCTCAGTTGTTTATCACTTCCTCTGATATTTTTGAACTTACCGTAATTTTCGGACTGTAAGTCGCACCGGAGTATAAGTGAGCAGCAGGGGGGGGCCCCATTTCAACCCCTTCCACTGAGTGCCAAGCAGGGAAGAAATGGGTACCATTGTTATAGTCACTGGTATGACTCGGCATGGGTTTGAACCCACAACCTCCCAGTCTCAGGGCGGACACTCTCCTCTTCGGCCACTGAGCTGGTAAACACTTGTGTCGTAGTATAACACTTATAGTCGTTTTTAAATAACGTGTATACCTATATACGCCTAAATATTGTCATCCAATATATCTACTGCAATTTCACATTAGATTGCTGGTTTGAAATTTGCTTTTGATATTATTATTTTTAATAAACATTTATGTTAAAACGTGTCTGGCGTCTTATTCCTTGTTTTTATATTCGCCAATTAAAACATAAAAATCAGACATTTTATATGACAATATGTGTAGGTACACTACACGAGGTTAAAAAAAAAAAAGAGAATAAATAAATAAAGGGTTAATTGCACAACAAAAGCACGTTTACAAATATACAATACAAATATACTCGATACAAATATTTTCATTTGATTGAAGGCAATGGCATTAACCACTCGACCAGAGCCTGCTCGGGAACCAAAGGAGATTTGGTCATATTGATAGGGTATCCTCCATCCAAACATGTTCGGTGTTGAAAGTTTCAACGGATAGTCCGAAGCAAGCCTTTCCACAGTAGTCACCATGACAGGCGACCACCTGGTGGCGTCAGTGTGCCGAGCGCCGTTGGACGATCAGGAGAAGAAGATTTGAATCGACGGATGTGACGTCAGGGCTTTAGGTCAATTGAAGACAGGTGTGCTCGCTCAAGGGGAGTTATCATATGCAGGTGCCACCGAGCGCGGGCCGGCGGCGGCGGACGGTTTCTCAGGTAAGCGAGCATGCTAGCAAATGTTTGTCGTCTTTGTCGTTTAAAAAAAAAAATCCTCTTTTAATATTCATGATTTCCTTATTTCTTAAAACTGACCAAATTTAAACGGATGTCTTCCTTTAGTCCAGCTCGTTCCAGCGGCATTGGTCTTGTGTATGTATGATTTTGTGTGTGTTTTTTAATAACGTTTTCATACCTTATTTTATTGTATGTAAATAGCTGTTAGTCACGTGACCCAATGTGGAGGTACTTGTGGGCGGGGCCTGCTAAAAGACCAACTACGGAAGCTCCCCAAGTACTGATGTGCATTCCAGTTCTTTTAGGTGAACTGAATCTTTAGAATCTCTTTGAACGAATCGTTCACTCACGAGCCAACACTATTTGGGTTTTCAGTCTTGAGGTGAGCGTTGGTTGCCCTTCTGTCACTGTCATGGACACGAGTCTTTGGTCAAGTGGTAAACGTCATTGCCTCTAACACGATGGAACCATGGTTCGGGACCCGACCTTACCCGCGAGCTGTGCTTTGTCGATTTTCACTCACTTCTGCATAAAGTTTGTGACTTTTTTTTTTTTTTTTTTTGAAGGCAGGTTTCAGTCTTGCCTGTCGGAGAGGTGGGCGTGGTCAAGCCAATTTCAGTTGCGCTGTGATTGGTCAGACTGAATTTGGGCAGAGGTAGGAGGCGGGCAAAGTGGCACTTAGGTTTTTGAAGGCAGTTTTCAGTCTTGAGGTGAGCGACAGGCGCAACCGCCCGCGTGTGAAGTGGCCTGTCACGTGGTACGCTAGTGTGCAAAGCACCATTGGACGAGCAGGCGAGGAAGATTTGAATTGACGGATGTGACGTCATGTCTTCGGGTGTTGTCAAATACCGGTGCAATCACCCGCGCAGCGGGCGGTTTCTCAGGTAAGCTAACATGCTAGGAAATGTTTGTCGTTCATTGGCGTTTCTCACGACGGACGCCTTGTTTGTTTGTTGCAGGATTCAAGGCGAGTTATCAAATGCAGGCGCCACCGACCGTGTGGCGGTTTCTCGGGTAAGCTATCAAATGTTTGTCGTTCATTGCCGTTTCTCACGACGGACGCCTTGTTTGTTTGATGCGAACAAATATCTTGAAAATCTTTTCACACTCGTCCCGGCCACCGCGACTGTCGTTTTGCCGCTACAGTATTTCAAACCTCTTTGGCGTTGTGTTTCGTCAAATTAACAATGTTGCATTACATATAGTGTGCTATTTCCGTGTTATGCAAACTGATGAATGTGACAAATTTGTTACGTCATGTTCAAATCTATTCCAAGATGGCGCCCGCCCGCCCGCCTTCCGTTATGCAACAAACATTTGCGAGCGTGATTTTCTCCCGTTTAGTCGACTGCTCGATTCATGCCGACATTTTTGAGTGAGTTGATGGATGATAAAATTAAATTATTATAATTCGGATACTTTTGTAATTATTATAACTCATTACAATATACTGATAGTTGTATACATATTTTAAATATAAAACTGGAGTTGGTATGTGTAATTGTTGCAAAAATATCATGCCATTGCCACTCTACTCAATGTCTATAATTGTAACTCCCAGATGCAGAGCAAATAGTATGGTATGATATTGTATGGTATTGTATTGTATTGTATGCATTGTGTGTATGGTAGCGTATGGCAGGGTATTGTATGTGTTCTATGTCAATCCATCCATCCGTCCGTCCACCCACCCGTCCATCCAACCCATCCAGCCACCCACCCATCCAACCCACCCATCCAGCCACCCACCCATCCAACCCATCCACCCATCCATCCACCCAGCCACCCATCCATCCAACCCATCCATCCAACCCATCCACCCACCCATCCACCCACCCATCCATCCACCCAGCCACCCATCCATCCAGCCACCCAGCCATCCACCGCTTATCCGGACGTCGGATTGCGGCGGCAGCAGCTTTAGGAGGGACTCCCAGACTTTCCTCTCTCCAGCCACTTCATCCAGCTCAACCCAGGAAATCCCAAGATTTGTATGTATTGTTTGTTTTGTTGTTTTTTGTTTTGTTGTTTTTTGTTTTGTTTTTCTTGTTTTGTTTTTTGTTTTGTATCTATTGTATTGTATGTATTGTATTGTATGTATTGTATGTATTGTATGTATTGTATTATATGTATTGTATGTATTGTATTGTATGTATTGGGTTTTTTTTTTGGTTTTGTTTTTTTTTGTATGTATTGTATTGTATGTATTGTATTGTATGTATTTTTTTGTTTTGTTTTTTGTTTTGTTTTTTGTTTTTTTTGTATTGTATGTATTGTATGTATGTATTGTTTTGTATTGTTTGTTTTGTTTTGTTTTTTGTTTTGTATGTATTGTATGTATCGTATTGTATGTATTGTATTGTATGTATTATTTTATTTTTATTTTTTTGTTTTTTGCTTTGTTTTGTTTTTTGTTTTGTATGTACTGTATGTATTGTATTGTGTGTATTGTATGTATTGTTTTGTTTTTTTTTTTTGTTTTTTTTGTATTGTATGTATTGTATGTATGTATGTATTGTATTGTTTGTATTGTTTGTATTGTATGTATTGTATTGTATTGTATGTATTGTATGTATTGTATTATATGTATTGTATGTATTGTATGTATTGTATTGTATGTATTGTTTTTTTGTTTTTTTTTGGTTGTGTTTTTGGTTTTTTTGTTTTGTATGTATTGTATTGTATGTATTGTATGTATTGTATGTGTTTTTTTTGTTTTTTTTTTGTATTGTATGTATTGTATGTATTGTTTTTTTGTTTTTTTTTGTTTTGTATGTATTGTATTGTGTGTATTGTATGTATTGTTTTTTGTTGGGTTTTTTTGTTTTGTTTTTTTTGTTTTTTTTGCATTGTATGTATTGTGTGTATTATATTGTATTGTATGTATTGTTTTTTGTTGGTTTTTTTTGTTTTGTTTTTTTGTTTTTTTTGCATTGTATGTATTGTATGTATGTATTGTATTGTCTGTATTGTATGTATTGTATTGTATGTATTGTATGTGTTTGTATTGTATGTATTGTATGTATTGTATTGTATGTATTGTATGTATGTGTTGTATGTGTTGTATGTGTTGTATGTGTTGTATGTGTTTGTATTGTATTGTATGTATTGTATGTATTGTATTGTATGTATTGTATGTATTGTATGTATTGTATTGTATGTATTGTTTTTTTTGTTTTTTTTGCATTGTATGTATTGTATTGTATGTATTGTATTGTATTGTATTGTTTGTATTGTTTGTATTGTATGTATAGTATGTATTGTTTTTTGTTTTTTGTTTTGTATGTATTGTGTGTATTGTATTGTATTGTATGTATTGTATTGTATTGTATTGTATGTATTGTTTGTATTGTATGTATTGTATGTATTGTATGTATTGTATGTATTGTTTTTTGTTTTTTTTGTTTTGTATCTATTGTGTGTATTGTATTGTATGTATTGTATTGTATGTATTTTGTTTTGTTTTGTTTTTTGTTTTGTTTTTTGTTTTGTATGTATTGTGTGTATTGTATTGTATTGTATGTATTGTTTTGTTTTGTTTTTTGTTTTGTTTTTTTTGTTTTGTTTTCTTTTTTGTTTTGTTTTTTGTTTTTTTGTATTGTAATTATTGTATGTATTGTATTGTATGTATTGTATTGTATGTATGTATTGTATGTATTGTATTGTATTGTATTTGTATTGTATTGTTTGTATTGTATTGTTTGTATTGTATTGTTTGTATGTATTGTTTGTATGTATTGTATTGTATTGTATGTATTGTTTGTATTGTATTGTTTGTATGTATTGTTTGTATTGTATGTATTGTATTGTTTGTTTTGTTTTTTGTGTTTTGTTTTTTGTTCACCCATCCACCCACCCATCCATCCATCCACCCACCCATCCATCCACCCATCCATCCAGCCACCCACCCATCCAGCCAGCCTCCCAGCCATCCACCGCTTATCCGGACGTCGGATTTTTTTCTATTGTATGTATGTATTGTTTTGTTTTGTTTTTGGTTTGTTGTTTTTTGTTTTGTTTTGTTTTTTGTTTTGTATGTATTGTATGTATGTATTGTATGTATCGTATTGTATCGTATTGTATGTCTTGTATTGTATGTATTGTATTGCATTGTATTGTATGTATTGTATTGTATGTCTTGTATTGTATGTATTGTATGTATTGTATTGTATGCATTGTATTGTATGTATTATTTTTTGTTTTTTTTTGTTTTGTTTTTTGTTTTGTATGTACTGTATGTATTGTATTGTGTGTATTGTATTGTATGTATTGTTTTGTTTTTTGTTTTGTTTTTTTTGTTTTGTTTTCTTCTTTTTTTTTGTTTTTTTGTATTGTATGTATTGTATCTATTGTATTGTTTGTATTGTTTGTATTGTATTGTTTGTATTGTATTGTATGTATTGTATTGTATTGTATTGTATGTATTGTATTGTATGTATTGTATTGTATTGTATTGTATTGTATGTATTGTATTGTATTGTATGTATTGTATTGTATGTATGTATTGTATTGTATGTATTGTATTGTATGTATTGTATTGTATGTATTGTATTGTATTGTATGTATTGTATTGTATTGTATGTATTGTATTGTATGTATTGTATTGTATGTATTGTATTGTTTGTTTTTGTTTTTTGTTTTGTATGTATTGTATGTATTGTGTGTATTGTATGTATTGTATGTATTGTATGTATTGTTTTGTTTTGTTTTTTTTGTTTTGTTGTCTTTTTTGTTTTGTTTTTTTGTATTGTATGTATTGTATGTATTGTATGTATTGTTTGTATTGTATTGTATGTATTGTATTGTATGTCTTGTATTGTATGTCTTGTATTGTATGGATTGTATTGTATGGATTGTATTGTATGGATTGTATTGTATGGATTGTATTGTATGGATTGTATTGTATGGATTGTATTGTATGGATTGTATTGTATGGATTGTATTGTATGGATTGTATTGTATGGATTGTATTGTATTGATTGTATTGTATTGATTGTATTGTATTGATTGTATTGTATTGATTGTATTGTATTGATTGTATTGTATTGTATGTATTGTATGTATTGTATTGTTTGTTTTGTTTTTGTTTTTTTGTTTTGTATGTATTGTATTGTATGTATTGTATTGTATGTGTTTTTTGTTTTTTGTTTTGTATGTATTGTATTGTATGTATTGTTTTGTTTTTGTTTTTTTTCATTTGTTTTTTCTTTTTTGTTTTGTATGTATTGTATTGTATGTATTGTTTGTTCTGTATTGTTTCTTTTTCTTTTTTTTTATGTTTTGTTTTGTTTTTTGTTTTGTATGTATTGTATTGTATGTATTGTATCGTATGTATTGTATCGTATGTATTGTATGTATTGTATTGTTTGTTTTGTTTTTTGTTTTGTATGTATTGTATGTATTGTTTGTAGTGTTTGTTTTTTCTTTTGTTTTTTTGTTTTTTGTTGTGTTTTTCTTTTGTTTTTTCTTTTTTTTTTTGTTTTGTATGTATTGTATGTATTGTATTGTATTGTATTGTATGTGTTGTATGTATTGTATTGTATGTATTGTATTGTATTGTTTGTTTTGTATTGTTTGTTTTGTATTGTTTGTTTTTCTTTTTTTTTTAATGTTTTGTTTTGCGCCGCGTCATTTTGCAATATTGTTGTTTTACTGTTGTTTTTTTAATCATGAAATGAACTGTTTGTACTGTAACTGTGTGTGTGTACCACTGAACTGCAATTAAACTGTGAACTGAATTCAAGTGGTCCATTTTAAACATTGGCATTGGCAGTCTATCGTGCATACAAACTGGAATCATTTGAGACATTCTCAATGACAAGACAATTGTAAAGTTAGGCTGAAACAAAATTGACTTGTTAAATATGCAGTGTCAGGCTTTTTTTTTTTTTTTTTTTTTTTTTTTTTTAAACTACACAAAGAAAAGCTGCATGCATTCTAAATTGTTGACAAAAGCCAAGTAGCCAGACACCCATAGATGCAAACGACAAGTGTACAAACGGTTTCTGTTGCGATCAGTAAGTCATCTTTGGCAACCCTGCTTTAAAATGGCCACCGAACTCAGAATCTTGCAGAATGTTGGTACATTTTTCTGTACGAGTAAAAGCTGTTTTAATGTGGTCAGAGCCATTTTTTGGTTTTTGAATCGTCATGCATCATGTGGGCATACTTGTGAATAAAATCAACAGTGGTGTGTTTGCTTCCTGTTGGTGGTCTTGTAAATAAAGTCAACTTTGGTGTCAGTCATCATTCGGGATGTGCCTCAATCGATGGTGCATCTCTTGAATGTGAAACTTCTTGCATGTTTTGCTGCAGGGCTTGGCGTCCCCATTGGCTGTCTGACTACAAAGAAGGCTGCTGCTGTCCAGTCCAGGTTGCTGCTGTCCAGTCCAGGTTGCTGCTATAGTCAATTGAATGTATAAACATAGCGAGTAACTTCCA